>NC_091628.1:15757575-16060606 GCF_027580195.1 Bos mutus | reverse complement strand
TAACTCAGTGGGTTAAGAATCTGCCTGCAATGCAGGAGACCTGTGTTCAATCCCTGGATTGGGAAGATACCCTGGAGAGGGAGATGGCAAGCTATATACAGTCCATGGAGTTGCAAAGAGTTGGACACGACTGTGCAACACACAGGCTTCATTATATGTGAAATTGTAGTTTACATTTATATAGCTTTTAAAATTATAATTTATTTAAACTCCACCCAAAACACCTCTCCCTCCTCCAAACACCTTTCCCCCAAAAAACAAGTTCATTAACACAAGAATAATTTCGATTCTGTACTGGGAGAGGTAGAAGCTATATACTCAATGCTACTCTGGCAAGACTAAATTAATTTTAGTTATCACATTTTATTGAAGCAACATTGCAAGATTAGTGTGTCAGAGAAAATGAGAGAGTAGTAAAGGGTATGAAAATATGAAATGTTAATATATGATCAGTGTGAAGAGTACTTTTGTCCTGATATAAGAAGATATTGAAAAGATTTAGTACTAGTATTCCACTTTCTAGTAATGTGGAAGAATTACTAGATTTTACATGATTTAGATGTCAAATCATGTAAATTGATTTTTTACATGATTGTAGAGGTCAAAAGTAGTTCCAATCAGTAGACATTCTGGAGAGGTAGCAATATAAGAAAGTTGTGATCTGTATATGAAATAATTTTCTAATGTTTAGAACTGTCTAAAAATGGGAGCAATGCAGTAGTGGAGAACTATCAGTGGAGACCTTGGGAGTAACTTTTTTCCCCTGAAATTCTTATAATAGAAAACTTGTACAACTACACAAAATTTAGGAAAAAATTTTCTACATGGGGTATGAGGTTGGATTATGTTCCTTCAAGGACCCCTATTATTTTATTATTATGGTTGCTAATCACTTATTATATTAGTAATATTGTCTTTCTGTTCTTTTAGCCTCAATACTTCTTTTCAAATCATAATCTTGTTAATGGCTCCTTACTAGCTAGAAATAAAATTTGTAATAAATATAATCTGTCCATACATACAATGTTTAAGAACTAAATATGAGTGATATAAAGTAGAAATAAAGTGAAAGTAAAAGTTCACAATTATTTACTGCATTTCTGAAACGTAAAAGACTTTTACTAAAAGAAACATTTTTCCTAAGTTAGGTAAAGACTTATTTGGCAACAAAACCAGATCTTAATTGTTAAGAAGCTTATTATATAGCCTTTATCCAGTTGGTGAATTCATATATTTTGCTGCAAAAATAACAGAATGTTTGATCACAGGTTGCTGCTCCAGACCCTGTTGGCATTGTTACTTAGTATATTTTGAAATCCAAATAATTCTGAATTCATAAAATATCTCATCTCATAGGTATTGGCTAAAATATTGCGGTTCTTTAACAAATATTTCAGCATGTACATGTTCCAGAATGATTAATTTAGAATACATAATAATCAAATGGTTGTACTTGTAATTTGTATTTAAGAGTAGCAAGATGACAAACCATTCTATTCAAGAAATACAAGAAGTTGTAGAGCAAACCATTCTGTACTACATGAGACAAGCAATGGCAGACCCCTTACATTTGAATATGACAAGAGGAGAGAAATAATTTTATTTTACAAGGAATAACATGCCTAATAAGTTATACACTGTTGTTTGAAGAGGAAAAAATGAGGAAATACAACATTTTAAAAGATGACCTGAGCCTTAGGTATTATCAAAATTGTTTCCTCTGTTATGATTTGAGGTGTGCTTAATCCATCAGTCATTTCCAACTCTTTGCCACCGCATGGACTGTATCCCACCAGGCTCCTCTGTCCATAGGATTTTGATTTGAGGTGAGATAGTGACAAAGTTTTAGGCAAAAGCATATCTCCTAACTTGAAATTCCACCACATATTGAAGCCTACCCTAGTACTTAATAACAGTTATATATGATCTTTGGAGACAGTATTAGAGTCATACTGGAAAACAATAGGCAATGCAAAAATTGTATAATTTCAATATGTAGGGTAAATGTTATTAAATATTTACATAAATATATTTATATACACACATTTGTATGTGGGTTTAATTCACAGAACATTCAAAAGTTGCATGGCATATAGAATAATTCTTCATTAATATTCCACAATATATTTTAAGAGTAAAAATAGATGGTGTTCCTTTTTCTCCTTTTATCTCATGTACAGATAGGACTGCATTTATTTTTTCCTTTTCTTTTTTTGATCTTTCACCATTTTGTCGTGACTGGTTCTGTTATATAGTCTTTTAATATTTGTCAGCCTCTGTTGTATCAGCAACTATATATGTCATTTAGCAAGTAATACTTAAAACATGACTTCCTACTTAAATAAATAAAATTTAGGGGCACTAGAGTTCTTTAAAAAGAAGACAAAGAAAAGTTAATTTGTGTTGTAGGCAGCCAAATTTTATGTCTGGTAATGCCCGGAAAGAATTTACAGCACTTAATATCCTTGTGTATTAGTGTCTTTCATAGTCAAGATTTAGTCTTAATAAAAGTGAGACACTGTGATGGGAAGGTGAGAATTCCATGACACAGGTTATGTTTTCTTTCCACTTAGTAAAATGTGGTTTCAAGTTTTCATCTTAAATAATAGGATATTTCATTAAATTTTACAAGCTGAATTACTATTATCCTGCTTTGTGTGTAGGCTACTGTTATACCTGGAATAAAATGTTAAACTTTTTCGCTTTGCGGCTGCAATATAAAGATAACTTTTCTAAATATTGTAGTTACTACACCAAAATAGGGAAAATCCCCTCTTTTAAGGCATTTATAAAATTATTAGATGACTTTGGATTTACCTTTAGGTGTCTTTAAATGCTCGTTTGTTAGTAATATATAACACGTCCTGGATCAGCAGTTATTTTTGAGACTCTACTGTGAACAGTGTAACCTTTTTCTAGTTGTTTTAAAATATAATCACAGTTCCTCCTGTTGTATTTTATCTGTTTTAAACTTTACCCCTGTAATGTTCATATAGAAACTGAATATGTAGTATACTACCAAATGCATATTAAAGTATTTGATTTTCATTGTATCTTTTAAAAACCATACATTTGCTGTTTTTTAGTAAAATAGATAATAGTACAGTCTTTTCATTGTGATGATACTCTAGAATTTGTTACTTCCTCCACTTAGTGGATGAGTGTTTGCAAAAATGATTCTTTAATGAAACAAAGATGAAGTTAGAAATATTCTGCATTATAGTAACTACCTCTTGTAGTTTGTATAAATGTAATAACCCATATGTATATATGTATGTACTTTTTAGAAAGAATCTTCAAGAGGGAGACATAGGGAAAAGGAAGACATAAAAATCACTAAGGAGAGAACTCCAGAAAGTGAAGAAGAAAATGTAGAATGGGAAACTAATAGAGATGGTGAGTTTCAAAAATCTTTGCTTATATAGTCAGTGTATTGATTGTTCACTTTGTAGGTTTTTCTGTGGGGTTCAAAACACTTTCTAGCTGTGATCTCCCTGTTGTTTCAGAATCTAATTGACTTGTGTGTCTTACTGAGTTATAAGGCAGGAAATAGCATGTAGCTGAATAAAAGCCAAGAAAGCTGTTCTCTCTAGAACTTACCTGTTAAGCATCATGCTACTTTGAAATTTATTGCACTTGTCAATCTTTAAGTTTCTCAGTATCAAGGTTTAAGAGAATTGAAATTTATGTTTATTGTTTTCCATAAAATATTAAAAGTGAGATTTTTAAACCTTAAAGACCTAGGAAGATTATTTGCAAGAAATTGTTGGATTTCATCTTTCAAGAAAGTGATATCAGATGATAACGGGGGGATTTGTTCATGGAAAATTAGGAAAATCACCTTTAAGTCATTGTCTTTTGACAAATAAGCATTTGTTTTCCACCCCATGAGTGTTCTGCCTTCTCTTCTGTGATCTAGAAGTTGAGCACTATAGTCTCACACTACCAAATACAGAGAGAGGGAACTCACATCTGTAGTTACACTGAGCATTTTAATATGATTTATATAATTATTTTAGTAATTCAGCTTTGTTACTCTACTGTAGTTGACAAAACTAAAGACTTTAGAATGTAACTTGCTTCCTCATCAGATAGCCAAAAACTTAGTCCAGGGGCTAGGAAATTATAGCTTGTGGACCAACCACCTGTTTTTGCAGTAGAATTTTATTGGAGAACAGCCATGTCCGTTGGTTACGTATTTTCTGTGACTGCTTTTGAGCTGCAGTAGATGAGTTGAATATGTGTGACAGCCAAGAGACTGCAAACCTAAACTATTTACTATAATATTTAAGAAATATCCCTGAAAACTTATAGACTAATACTTGAAAAGTACCTTAAGAGTTCAGTTCAATTGCTCAGTCGAGTCCGACTCTTTGCAACCCCATGAAATGCAGCACGGCAGGCCTCCCTGTCCATCACCAACTCCCGGAGTCCAGCCAAACCCATGTCCATCGAGTCGGTGATGCCATCCAACCATCTCATCCTCTGTCATCCCCTTCTCTTTCTGCCCTCAATCCCTCCCAGCATCAGGATCTTTTCCAATGAGTCAGCTCTTCGCATCAAGCCAAAGTACTGGAGTTTCAGCTTCAACATCAGTCCTTCCAATGAACATCCAGGACTGATCTCCTTTAGGATGGACTGGGTGGATCTCCTTGCAGTCCAAGGGACTCTCAAGAGTCTTCTCCAACACCACAGTTCAAGAGCATCAATTCTTTGGTGCTCAGCTTTCTTCACAGTCCAACTCTTACATCCATACATGACCACTGGAAAAACCATAGCCTTGACTAGACGGACCTTTGTTGGCAAAGTAATGTCTCTGCTTTTTAATATGCTATCTAGGTTGGTCATAACTTTCCTTCGAAGGAGTAAGCATCTTTTAATTTCATAGCTGCAGTCACCATCTGCAGTGATTTTGGAGCCCAGGAAAATAAAGTCAGCCACTGTTTCCCCATCTGTTTGCCATGAAGTGATGGGACCGGATGCCATAATCTTAGTTTTCTGAATGTTGAGCTTTAAGCCAACTTTTTCACTCTCCTCTTTCACTTTGATCAAGAGGCTCTTTAGTTCTTCTTCATTTTCTGCCATAAGGGTGGTGTCATCTGCATATCTGAGGTTATTGATATTTCTCCCTGCAATCTTGATTCCAGCTTGTGCTTCCTCCAGCCCAGCGTTTCTCATGATGTACTCTGCATGTAAGTTAAATAAATAAGCAGGGTGACAGTATACAGCCTTGACGTACTCCTTTTCCTATTTGGAACCAGTCTGTTGTTCCATGTCCAGTTCTAACTATTGCTTCCTAACCTGCATACAGGTTTCTCAAGAGGCAAGTCAGGTGGTCTGGGATTCCCATCTCTTTCAGAATTTTCCACAGTTTATTGTGATCCACACAGTCCAAGGCTTTGGCATAGTCAATAAAGCAGAAATAGATGTTTTACTGGAACTCTCTTGCTTTTTTGATGATCCAGCGGATGTTGGCAATTTGATCTCTGGTTCCTCTGCCTTTTCTAAAACCAGCTTGAACATCTGGAAGTTCACGGTTCACGTATTGCTGAAGCCTGGCTTGGAGAATTTTGAGCATTACTTTGCTAGAGTGTGAGATGAGTGCAATTGTGCAATAGTTTGAGCATTCTTTGGCATTGCCTTTCTTTGGGATTGGAATGAAAACTGACCTTTTCCAGTCCTGTGGCCACTGCTGAGTTTTCCAAATTTGCTGACATATTGAGTGCAACACTTTCACATCATCATCTTTTAGGATTTAAAATAGCTCAGCTGGAATTTCATCACCTCCACTAGCTCCAGCAATTTGAACATTAGTACTTTTTAAGGAAATCCATTTCATCTTTATACAGTATTGTCTGTTAAAAAGTTGCTTCTAAGAATAGGAAACTTCTCTATTAGTTCATTGGGATTTCAAAAGTAACAGTAATACCTCCTACAGAATAGCAGTAAATATTCCAAACCTTGACTGTTCAAAAATGGCTTTTTCTAAATTCTAAGGGATTAACGCTTAAGATTTTCCTTCTCATTTTAATTATTTTTTTGAAAAAAGCATTCTGAAATACATTGGATACTTATTTTTAAAAATAGAAACTTCTGTATTTCCATTACAGTAGTACATCCTAATTGTTGAATATTTTAATGGTTCAGAAAAGCCTAGGTCAGTTTGCTCCTTTTTTCATAGTAGCTCTTTCGAACCCTATCCTTAAATCTCCACCCTTCCAAGCCCTTTCTCCTGCTTGCTATTTATAACACACAAATAATGTAACTCTTTATCCACAGACTCTCTTAGCTTCCTGCCAGCACATCTGTAAACTAGTTTTTATTCACTAAAGTTTTTAAATTTCCTTCGTGTTCTTAATAAGAGGCTTAATATAGGTTAGAGTCCCCTGATTTCCTTCCACCTCTGCAATCTTATTCATTTATCTTACATTCTGTTTTTTAGCTTTAAGATCCATCTTGGCACATTTTCTCTTTTCACCATATTATTTTTAGTCATTTCCTTGTTTATTCCCACTTTACAGCTAAATTGTACCTTTTCACTTCATGTTTATTCCGTCTTCTGATGCGCATCTTCACTAAAACTGCTCTTTAAGGTCACAGTAACCTCCTTTTTACTAAATAAATGAAGACATACTTGTCCCTCTCTCCTGTAATCTTCCTGCAGCATGTGACACATCCCATAACCTTTCTTCTTGAAACACTTTCCCCTTGGCATCCATATGTCACTCGTGGGGTTTTCTGTCTTCCTCTTCAAACTCTGGCCTTCCAGAGGCCCCTTGTGTGCTATCTATCCCTTCCCAACGCTTTGCTCTAGACTCATCTTTAAAAAAACTAAACTGATTTTTACTGCAAGAGCCTTTTATATGTAAAATTCTTTTAAAAGGTGAGTAAATGTCTTTTATAGTACTTTTACATACAAAATATTCACATGGCTGTTTCTTAGGTTTTCTTTTGATTTTAAAACTCATAGGTTCTGATTATTATAAATCGCTGTGGTTTAAAAGTTTCTGTCAGCAGATGAATGGATAAGAAAGCTATGGTACATATACACAATGGAGTATTACTCAGCCATTAAAAAGAATACATTTGAAGCAGTTCTAATGAGGTGGATGAAACTGGAGCCTATTATACAGAGTGAAGTAAGCCAGAAAGAAAAACACCAATATAGTATACTAATGCATATATATGGAATTTAGAAAGATGGTAACAATAACCCTGTGTACGAGACAGCAAAAGAAACACTGATGTATAGAACAGTCTTATGGACTCTGTGGGAGAGGGAGAGGGTGGGAAGATTTGGGAGAATGGCATTGAAACATGTAAAATATCATGTATGAAACGAGTTGCCAGTCCAGGTTCAATGCATGATATTGGATGCTTGGGGCTAGTGCACTGGGACGACCCAGAGGGATGGTATGGGGAGGGAGGAGGGAGGAGGGTTCAGGATGGGGAACACATGTATACCTGTGGCGGATTCATTTTGATATTTGGCAAAACTAATACAATTTTGTAAAGTTTAAAAATAAAATAAATAAATAAAAGTTTCTGTTTGAAGAAATGTTGAAGCATAGAGTTAGAGAGTGGACTGACCTCATTTAATGTGCTTACCTTCTGCATTTTCAATCTAAATAGCAATTTTAGCTAGACTCAGAAGAAGTTTGGTCTGTATGAGTAGTTCCCAAACATTTTGGTCTCAGGACACTTGTTGCTCTTTTTAAGGACCCTGGAGGGCTTTTCTTGTTGTGGATTATCTGCTTCAGTAGTTTCCATTTTAGAAGTTAGTGGTTAAGAAGTTTACTTTAAGAAGTTAGAATGATTTGGAAAAACATTTAAAACATTGCCACCTCCTCCAATTTTTATTTTTGCTTTGCAAAGCATGGCTGTTTTCCATAAAACTGACAGTAGTAAATCTAGCATACAGTTTTATGGAAAACAGCCATGCTTTGCAAAGCAAAAATAAAAATTGGAGGAGGTGGCAATGTTTTAAATGTTTTTGCAAATCGTTTTAACTTCTTAAAGTAAACTTCTTAACCACCTTAATGAAAGATACCTAGATTTTTGTGTCTTCTTCTGGATTCAGTCTGTTAATGATATCACATATCATGTGACACCTGGAAAATGCCACAATATACTCTAGAGATTGAGTGGACCAGGCAAATAGTGTAGAATTATGGAAATACTTTTGATCTTCTGGAACTCCAGAAATTGTCTTGGGGATCTCAGGGAGTCCTCATACTGCTCTTTGAGACCCACTTGTCTTTAGAAGCTGCTTTAAAAATTTTTAATTGTTTCCCCTTCCCACTTTCCAAAACTTTTTTCCCCCTCACTTTCAGTTTTTCTCTCCAGATGAAATCATGCTCCCAGGGCATCATTAACATCTACATATTAATGACTCCAATATGTAGAGCTCTTAATTGAGGCATTACCAATTAGATATCTCTACCTGAGTTCCATATCTTAAAGGCACCAGTTTTCCTACTGGTTTCCCGAAAGTCTAAAGGTCATTATTGAGAGTCCTTCTGATCAACCCAGACACTTAAGATAAATCTAAACATTTCTATCTGTTGAGTGTCTTTCAAAACCACCTGTTTCTCTAAATTATTAGTACTAATATTCTAGTTCTTAAGATACTTATTTGTTGGCTATAAGTGTGTTTTACAAATAATTCTCTAACCTCATGCGTTGAGGTTAGTCTTGTCTTCTAAATCATTCTCCACTTGAACCCCAGACTAATCTTCACAAAAGATTTCTTTTTATTAAAGTATAATAATAACTTTCAGAAGAGTACATGATTCATGTGTACAACTTACTGAATTTTCACCAATAGAACAGGCTTGTGTAAGCAGCACACATCAATACATATAAAATTACTCATATCCCATAAGCCCCTTCGTACTCCCTTTTTTCAGTCACTACTTTCCCAGCCTCCACCTCCTGAAGGTACTTGCTGTCTTGATTTTTACTACCATGGGTTAGTTTTGTCTGTTTTTGAAGTCTACATAAATGAAATCTTTAGCATGTACTCTTTCTATACTTAGCCAAAACTATATGTTTGTGAGATTTTTGAACATAGTTATAGTTCATTAATTCTTATTGGTATATAGTAGTTCATTGTATGAGTATACCATAACTTATTCATTTTTCTGTCAATAAACATTTGGTTAATTTCTAGTTTGGGGCTATTTTGAATAAGTTGCTACTCCTAATCATACCTTTGATAAACATGTACTCATTTCTCTTGAGTTTATGTTTGGGAGTAGGATTGTTGGGCCATTGAGTCTACATATGTTCATCTTCAGTAGATAATGTCAAGTCAAAAATAGTTCTCCTTTCTATGGTATTTTTTGCCTTTTTCATCATAATCATTCTAGAGATAGGTGGTTGTTTCTTACTATGGTGATTTTAGTGTACATTTCCCTAATGAGTAATAAGTTGACAGTTTTCTCACATTTACTGGCCACTGTACCACCTGTTTTGTAAACTCTATAGACTTTTGCCTACTTCTTTATTGTTACTGCTTTTTTTGATTGTTGAATTTTCTTTATATTGGAGAAGGAAATGGCAACCCACTCCAGTATTCTTGCTTGGAGAATCCCATGGACAGAGGAGCCTGGCAGGCTACAGTCCATAGGGTCACGAAGAGTCGGACATGACTGAGGCACACAGCACGTTGTTTATATAGTCTGAATATGAAATCTCTTAATCAGTATACATATTATACATATCTTCTCTCACTCTGTGAGTTAGAGTGAACTTCTAAAAGAATAAATTAGTTCATTTCACTCCCCTGTTTAAAATTCTCTGATTTCCCATTGCCTACAGGATCAAATATAGATTCTTATGTACCTGTAAAACTTTTCATCATCCCAGTTGTTTTATGTATTTCCAGCTCCCATTCCCCAAGTGGTTATTTTTTGTTTGGTTCTCTAAACTTACCATATTTGTTTACTACAAAATACAATGCAGTAATATAAAAAGCAAAAGTACCATTGTAGTAGAAGAGAAAATGTATGAACATATTTAGGAAATCTTGGAGGTATGTACATTCTCCTAAAATAAGCATAAAATGCAGAATCCATAAAATATTTGATTGTATAAGGATTTAAAATTTTGTATCTAACTAAACATAGACGTCATCTATTAAAAATAGATCACAAAAGAAAATATTTGACATGTCATGTGTAGGCATATAGTAAAAACACTGTATTAACATATAATGAACTTCCACAAATACATGAGGGCAAAAAATAAAAAAATTGAATATGTGATTCATAGTGGAAATAGAAATGGCCAGTAAATGCTCAGCTTTACTATAGGGAAATACTGGTGAAAATAGATAACATTCTTCACCCATCATACTGGAAGAAGTGAGAGATAATTAAGTTAATTAAATTAAAATAATTTAATAATAAATTAAAATAATTAAAATAAAAATGAAAATAATTTTTAAATAATAAAAAATATTATCTCACTAATATTATCAAGTGGAAGCTTACTTTGGTAAATCTGTTTCTGAGTATGAAAGTGGGGTCTCTTAGTCATGTCCGACTCTTTGTGACCCCATGGACTATAGCCCACCAGGCTTCTATGTCCATGGAATTCTCCGGGCAAGAATACTGGATTGGGTTGCCATTCCCTTCTCCAGGGGATCATCCTGACCCAGGGATTGAACTGAGGTCTCCTATATTGCAGATAGATTCTTTACCATCTAAGCCACCAGGGAAGCCCCCAAAATTTCTGAGTATAGTTTGGCAATATTATAAAAATATAATATAAATTATATTAATATAAATATTAATATAATCAAATTCTGAATATATCTGGCAATATACTACTATTTGGCAATAGTATAGTTTGTCAGGAAAAAAAAATATATTGTTTGCCAAACAAACAAGTATAGTTTGGCAAATTAAAAATTACACTTACTCCAGCAAATTTAATTCAAGAAATATGTTCTGAAAAGACAATATTTGCACTTGTAAACCAAAGTAGGTATCACAATGTTCAATGAAGTCTTGTTTATAATAGCAAAATATTGAAAACAAACTAATTGTCAGAAGGAAAATGGTTAAATAAACTATGATATGTTCATATCATGAAATGTGTCGCAGATGTTAAAATGAAGTTGTTTGACCTTGTGTATGACATGGAGAGATCTTTCTGTACGGCAGTGTAGAAGACTATAAATTTAAAGCTTTATTTTTATATCTATTATTAGTTGCAATAGATTTCTAAAAGTAAAATTGTGATATTAAAGGGTATGAATGTTCTTAAGGCTTTTATTCATGGCTATCAAATTATTGTCCAGGCTGGATGTATTAGTTTACATTGCTACCTCCAGAGAATGAACATGGCTTTTATCTGTACCTTTGCCAGTACCAAATATTACCATTAAGGGGGGAAAATGGCTCTTTAGTACATAAAAAAGACTTATTTTTCTATCATCTGCATTTCTTTTTATGAATTGCCTGTTCATGTCCTTTGACCATTTTCCCTTTTAATTAGTAGGAATTCTTTATATATAAAGAATGTCAGTGATGTCCATATTTTTGTGCTTTAAGCAATCAAGTAGGACTCCTTTATCTTTGTTTTTAGTTCTTCATTGTATTTATTTACCCCAGGTTAAGAAATGATGATCTTAAGTGCTAAAAGTGTGACTTGAGAAGGCTCTTCAGTTTGTAAGTGGTCAGTCCCAATGTGGTCAGGTGTTAGGATACCAGTCAGTGAAATTTCCTCCTCTAGGCTTGTTGACATTAATGACAAAGAGATAACAGTGCCAGTTGGCTCTGAAGACATCTATATGCATTTGTAATGAAATAGTCTGTACGTCACTCTTCCTTGTTTTCCCCTCTTTAATCTTCATATTCTTTTCTTTGAAAGGGTAAATAGAAATAGATACATGGTATCAGATCTATTGAAGAGATGGACAGTTCTAATCTAAGGAACTGCTACAAACCACTTACAGTGAAAATGTTATAGATCATTCAGAAATGAGCTCATGTACACATTAGTATTAAAGTTACTTTTAGTAATGATATTAATTTAAAAACAAAACTACAGAAACAGGATTGTACATTTAATATAACCTTAATACTAATGAGTCTTTAAGAAAAGCAGGGAGATAATGAATCACATCATTTACAGTATGAAATATTAAAGGTTTTGGTAGCCTTAATACTTAGAATTTGTAGCTGAGTATTTTAATTATATCTTTTAAAAATTCCATCGAACCAAAAACCCAACCCCCAAACAACCCAAAATGACTTACAGAAAACTAGGAACCTTAAGACTGGTTTTTCATAAAGAAATTAGCTATATCAATTTTAAGTGTTTATAGAAACAGTATGCTACTGTGCTTAATCACTCGGTCGTGTCTGACTCTCTGTCACCCCATGGACTGTAGCCCGCCAGGTTCCTCTGTCCATGGGGATTCTCTCAGCAAGAATACTGGAGTGGATTGCCATGCCCTCCTCCAGGTAGAAACAGTATATTTTTTCTTTATTTTTTAGAAGTGTGTTACTCTTATTAAAGAATCTATGATTTTAATTTGTATAAAAAATAGTTGAAAAAATTGCTATAATTTTTGGTATAGATAACTATAATAGTTTTTGAAAAGTAATGGAATTTTTATTTTAAAGATTCTGACAACGGAGATATTAATTATGATTATGTTCATGAGTTGTCATTGGAAATGAAGCGTCAAAAGATACAGAGGGAATTAATGAAGCTGGAACAAGAAAACATGGAGAAAAGAGAAGAAATTATTATTAAAAAAGAGGTATGCTATTTATTGAAATATGTTAGTAATTAACATCAACATGGATATTGATTGGAGAACTCATTAACTGCTTGCTACATCTAAAATTGTATTGGGATATTGATACTTATACGTGTTAATCAATTAATCTTCACATTACTCTATTAGATAAATAGGGCATATTTTTAATATTAAACAGATAAACAAAACTAAGTTTCTGTTGCCTGGAGTCACCAACTAATGTGAAATGGAACTTGAATCTATATACACCTGATTTTTAGGCCCATGTTATCTCTATAGTGGAGAAGGCAATGGCACCCCACTCCAGTACTCTTGGCTGGAAAATCCCATGGACGGAGGAGCCTGGTAGGCTGCAGTCGTCCATGGGGTCGAGAAGAGTCGGACACGACTGAGCGACTTCACTTTCACTTTTCCCTTTCATGCATTGGAGAAGGAAATGGCAACCCACTCCAGTGTTCTGGCCTGGAGAATCCTAGGGACGGGGGAGCCTGGTGGGCTGCAGATCATGGGGTCGCACAGAGTCGGACACGACTGAAGCGACTTAGCAGTATCTCTATAGAGTACTTGTTTCTTTTCTAAAGAGTAGAAAGAGATAAAATATATTTGAATATAATTTGTGATTTTTCTGAGGAGATTTTGAAATTTCATAATTTTAGTTTGCTTTATTGATACTCATGTTAATAGCTGTGTGGCAGATATAGAAGGGGCTGGAGAACCTGATGCCCCCAGGTGCTGAGCAGAGTTTTGTTTTAGACTGTCTGTGATGAACTTGAACATCCTGCCCCAGCCATGCCAGCTCCAGTCAGTCCTCTCTGCAACCCTGCTGTCGCTTCCCTGTTAACAGTCATAAGCTCCAAATAATAGCCTACAAACTGCCTATGACTTCCCTGGTGGCTCAGATGGTAAAGAGTTTGCCTGCGGTGCAGGAGACCTGGGTTCAGTCCCTGGGTCAGGAAGATCCCCTGGAGAAGGAAATGGCAACCCACTCCAGGATTCTTGCCTGGAGAATCCCATGGACAGAGGAGCCTGGTGGGTTACAGTCCACGGGGTCACAAAGAGTCAGACATGACTGAGCAACTTCACTTTGACTTTTGATATTAATGTTGGGGCAGTTAGGGTATTGGTTAACAGTATAGGTTTAGAAGCCAGGCTGATAGTAATGTCTGGTGGCTGTCATAACACTTAATGTTTTATCTGAAGTTTGTTGTTGTTGCTTTTTGTCTGATTGAAGCAACCATGATTGGTATACTTTCTGACTTACTGAATTCTTTTGAAAGGTTTCACCAGAAGTGGTTAGATCAAAGTTGTCTCCGTCACCTTCTCTAAGAAAGTCTAGCAAATCTCCAAAGAGAAAATCAAGCCCTAAGTCATCATCTTCAACTAGCAAGAAAGACAGGAAGACAACTGCAGTTTCCTCTCCATTGTTGGACCAGCAGAGGTCAGTAGGGTGATAAATAGTGCCAGAATAAAATAGCTTTTTCTGACATGATATTCAGAAGAATTACTTAGTAGATTACAAAAGGATACTTTTAAATACATTGAGCATTTCATATAAGCTTTTTTCTTAAAAAAGTATGGAAAGTTTCCACTTAAAATTATAGAGAACGATGAAACAAAGATCTGTGTCATACCTATATATGCTTCAGAACATTTTTTCCCCAAAAAACTAAGCAGGTGTATTTCCTGTCCTTCCCTCTTGAATTTGTTGTTTATGATACTTGTGCATGTGTGTTTATACTTCCATATCGTATTATCTTACAGTATATAATATTTTCATTTATTTAGTCTTAATATAGATATAACTTTTCTTCTGCAATTTACTGTTTTACTTAGCTTTTTTTTTTTTGCAGTTTTTTACATTTACCTATGTTGATATATATATAGCCATAGTTCTTGCATATTAATATATATATTTACTTTTTTGTTATTGAACATTTACGTCATTTCCAGGTTTTAGTTATTACAAATTATGCACAGTGAACAACATTCTTCTGTCTCCTGGTGTATGAAGCAGTATGAATGCATTTTTTAGAATTGTTGTAGTAGCCAGTTGAAAGAATAAGGATAGAAATAAATTATACTGGAGGGTTGAAAATAAGGCAGGAGATAGTTTTCCATATAGTGTCATCTGTACTCTTTAAATTTGATTTCAATTAAAGGGCATACAGTAACTTATTATTTAAGAACAAGGCTAAACCTTTTCTCAATATTTGACCAGTTGGTAGATGTCTGTATGATCCTATAATGAAATTTATATTCTAGTTTCTGGAGGCTTTAACCCTATTCTAGACTTCATTTACTTCTTGCCTAGTTTATTATTAATATATCATCCTACAAACTATATTTACTTTATCTAGGGTCCATTCCTTCACACATGTAAACATATTCATTCAGCTGCCATAACCGTTCACTTTACAAATGTTGTAAGAGTTATCTTAAAAGAAAAATTCCTATTAATTTATTACGCCATTGAAAAACTCAGTAGTTTTCCATTCTGTTGAATGAAATTCAGATTTTTTAGAAGGGAATTCATACATTGATCTTCTCAGTCTTGTCCATATTTTTGTCCAATGTTCCTCCTACACTCGTCATCTTTAGTCCTTCAGTGTCTAGCTCAAATTCTGTCTTTCCATTAAGATTTCACATTTCTCCTTACTGAACATAATTTCTGCTCCCTTTGTATATCTATCAGATTTTATTTATACCTTTTGCATAATACTAGCTGCTATTTCTATTATTATATTTTAGCTGTGGCATACATGTTTTACAACTTCTATTAAACTTAAGCTCCCTGAAGACTGGCATCTTGATGGTTCACTATTCTGTCTTTCATAGTACCTACTCTTCAAAGAGCTTTGTGCTGTAATAAGACACTTTGTAAAGCAGGCTTAATTCTCTCCTTTGCTCCTGGAATTGAGTAAAGGGATATGAAAGAAGTCAAACTACAGAGTGATACTATTTAACCCACCTGCTCTTTTTCCTTTTAACTAACCAATTATATAAATTCCCCTAATTCCATTTATTTCCCCCCCAAAACCCAGCATGCCAGAAATACTCCTTTTTATTTTCTTATCCGTGTTTATGAAATCTTCAGTATTTAATCTCTTCATAGAAAGTTTTGATACCTATTTAGTTGAAGGGTTAGTTTCATTCTGTTTTTCCTATAGTCTTCTCTAACACTCTTATTGGTGATTCACTTATCCTTTCAATATTGAGCATGAATTATTGGGGGCTGCCCAGGTGACATTAGTGGTAAAGAACCCGCCTGCCAATGCAGGAGACTTAAGAGACGCAGGTTCAATCCCCGGGTTGGGAAGATCCCTGGAGAAGGAAATGGCAATCCACTCCAGTGTTCTTGCCTAGAGAAGCCCATAGACAGAAGAGCCTAGCAAGCTGCAGTCCATGGGGTCACAAAGAGTCAGACATCACTGAAGCAACTTAGCATGCACACATGAATAATTATATTGATTTAACTATTATATTTCTGTATTATGTGATCCTGAGTTTAAGATGCATCATTAATTTAATAATAGAAACAGAAGGATCTGAAAAACAGTACATTGAAGATACAAAGAAAACACTGAGTTGGATATAGCACTTCTGTAGTCATGCAGTTTAAATTGCCTAGTGTGTGTCAGATCATCAACTTATAGTTTCATTGTGGATCATATGATAAACTGTTTGAAGACATTCAACAACAAATAATGATTAGAATTTCAGTTAAAATTCAGTGGAATATTGCAACCAATGCCAGTAAGTAAACCGAGGGGGAAATCAGGTAAACTAACTCCTTGGTTTTACGTGGTTATCATATTGAAGGGGCAGAGATAATCACAGACAAATTAAGACTCACACTTCTCCCTGAAAGTTAGCAGTTTTCTGTGACATTTGTTGTGAGAGATAGTCTGATACTAAGCTTTATGCTAAGATGATACATGAAGTATGTCAAAAGCTATTCAAAAGAATTAAGTTTTGGGGAGAGAGAGAGAGAGAGAGAGGCTCTAAAAAGTGGTGGAAGTAGATAATTGAGCTCTGTGCCACAAATAGGAAGTGGGCTCTGTGCCCCTAAAAGGACGATCATTTGACTTAAAAAAATGTTGAAAGATCTTGCTGACTGCAGAGTGCACAAGACCAATTTTGGCCCATTCTGTTGGAAGACACTTGTAAACTCTTATCTGTAACACAACTGTTTCCCAACTATTGAATACATATATTTTTTAAGTTATTTGAAGAAATTCTGCACTTGAATGAGTGTAATGGCATAATCTTGGTTGTTATGATAGCTTACTCCCAGAATGTGAATTTATTTATTTTTTTTTTAAATTAAAAGTTTATTTGGAGTTAGTTGAACAGAAATAAAAATTTCAACATTTTCCAATTATAGTTCTACTGTTACTTTTATTTATTTATTTTTTAATTTTATTTTATTTTTAAACTTTTAACACAACCAGAAGTTTATTTCTCACTCAAGTAAGAAATGGGTGTTTCTGATTAAGAGGTGACTCTCCTATACATGGATATTGAGTAACTAAGCTCCTGACTGTGGCTTCACTATCCTATATTATTGGGATCAAAAAATGAAATATGCAAAGAAAAAAAGAGTATTGTACTTATTTAGTTATATAGTCTATAATTACCTGGAATATGAGAGGCTTTTTTATTAATTAGGCCTGGAAGTGGTATACATCACTTCTTCTTATGTTCTTTTGGCCAGAACTTGGTCATTTGGTCACATCTAACTTTATAAATGTCTAGAGTATTGTTCAACAGTATGGCCAGGACAAAAGTTCAGTAAATACCTAGTTAGTCTCTGTCACAGGCAGTAATGTGAAAATACAGTTTGTGTCAAGAATTCCTCTATCATTTTGAAATGATAATGGTTAAAAATGGCTTTTTAGTAATTTTGATACTATCTGTACCAACTGTTGATTAGTGTGTCATTTTTTTAATTGGAAGACAATTACTTTACAATGTTTCAGTTTTTGCTATACCACAACTGCTGCTGCTGCTAAGTCATGTCCGACTCTGTGCGACCCCATAGACAGCAGCCCACCAGGCTCCCCCGTCCCTGGGATTCTCCAGGCAGGAACACTGGAGTGGGGTGCCATTTCTTTCTCCAGTGCATGAAAGTGAAAAGTGAAAGTGAAGTCGCTCAGTCGTATCTGACTCTTCGAGACCCCGTGGACTGCAGCGCACCAGGCTCCTCCATCCATGGGATTCTCCAGGCAAGAGTACTGGAGTGGGGTGCCATTGCCTTCTCCAATACAACAACTAGAGTCAGCTATAAGTATACATGTCCCCTTCCTCTTCTGCTTCCCTCCCCCACCCCCAGTGTGTCTTTTAAATGGAAAAGACATTTATCACTTATCTGTTAAATACATTAAAAGTTTCAGTCATCTCATAAATATGCAGTGAGATAATGTAGCTAATAATGGTTTTTGGCAGAAGACGAAGATGAAAAGCAGATTTGGTCATATTTTAATAATTTCTGACTTGCTAGATGGTTTACCCTGTCTGTGATAATAAGTAGGGAGAAAGACTAAGGCAAATTTTCTGAATGCCCACTCTGAGTCAGTTGCCTTTTTTTATCTGTTTTTAGTCTCATCAGCAATTTTGAGGAAGATACTACCGGTAACTTTTTAATTTAGCTAAGGAATCTTGGGCTAGAGAACTCTAGGTCACAGGTAGTAAGTTCTGGGATTTTGGCTTAGGTCATCATTTATAAGTATCAATAGGTACTGAAATAAATAGCTAGTGAAAACTTTCCAGATATCTGAAAAGAAAGGACTCCTTTAAAACTCAGTACCAGACTGACCATCCATGTTTCAGAAAATAGGAATGAATTTAGACAATAAATTCATTCAAAATTTTAGTATGATTTGAGAGGATATTGCATTGATCTGTTGAGAGCAGTTGATCGTGAAAAAATTAAAGCAGTCTGTGAACAAGGATATTTTGGAATGAAAATGATTTTTGTACTGGGAATAGCAGAATAATGAGATTGCCAAATTTAGAAATAAAAGAAAACTTACTGAATTTGAAAACACATTTAAGATACTGGAAAGCAAAGGGAGAGATGGGAATAATGAAAAATAATGGAGAAGTGGCCTAGGAGATATGCAGTAACTGCAATAAAGCACACTAGAGAGACCTAGTGAGACCATAGGTCTTTTTAGGAGGTCCTATGTCCTATGGAGAACGGATGAAATAAGAATAGGAAAAACAGTGAGCAAAACACTTAAGGTTTCAGATTGAAACAGCACATTGAGTACTGGAAAAATTTAAAAAAGAAAACCTAGATTTATCTTGATGAAAATTTTAATTTCCAAGGAATAATGTATTACAAGCATACCAACAGCAAAGCTGAAAAACCTGCATAGGAAAAGTAATTGACTCTTTGGACTTTTCATCCAAAACACTAAATGCTGCAAGATACTGTAACAGTATTTATAGAGCTCTGAGGGAAAAGGATATCATTCTGAAATGCTCTAGTATTCAGTCAAACCACTGTCAAGGTATGAAGACAGACAATTTGTAATGTGTAAGGGCTCAGAGTTATAGCACTTAGTTCCAGATGGAGTAAAACCATGAAAGACAAAATTCTAAAATTTAAAAGATCATCTCTGTAGTCTAAGAGTTGGAAAAGGTTTAAATGAATATTTAAGATACAAAACAAAGATTTAAATAAATATTTACTAATAATGCTTAGGGTTTCATTTATACTTGATGTCCTTTATAATGCTGAAAACATGGAAGCCACCTAAAAACCTTATAAATGTGAAATTGTTGAAAGAAGTTATAGAGCATATCTATTAAGGGAATTCTGTACAGTCCATAAGAATAATTATAGGAATCCACTTTTTGTTATAGAAATGTACCAATACTGTATTTAGTACAGACAATTTTTAAAAAACATTGCATTATGACTGTGCATATGGGGGTGGGCAGGGAGGAAAAAAGGAAAAGAGACAGAAAAAGTGTGGACGTTTATCCATGGTGTTACTATTGGCTGTCCTTGGGTAATGGAATTGTAGGTGATTTTTACTTTTCTATCTACTTTTTTATAATCTTAAAATTTTTTCAGTTTTTTTTAAATGACATTTTCTTTCCTGAATCTCTTCCTATTCCACCTCTTTCTTTTCTCTGAAATCTACCTTTTAAAATTATATAGTAAGCACTGTTAATGAAATAGGTAGCAAGTAAATCTTTCCTCATTTCTCTGTTTTTTTTTGTTGTTGTTGGGGGGGGGATATTGATTACTAGTATATAAAATAGTAAATGGCAAGTTACTGAAAGGAGTGCTAACCATTCTTTAATCATGCTTTGTTAAAAACAAAAAACAAAAAACACCTTATTTCACCTTCTAAAAGTCTTTAGACTTCTGACAGCTTTGTGTTAACTTTAGGAATTCAAAAAGCAACCAAAGTAAGAAGAAAGGACCTCGAACTCCTAGCCCTCCCCCTCCTATACAGGAAGATATTGCTCTGGGGAAAAAATACAAAGAAAAATATAAATTGAAAGACAGGATAGAGGAAAAACCAAGAGATGGAAAGGACAGAGGACGAGATTTTGAAAGACAAAGAGAAAAAAGAGACAAGCCGAGGTAAGTGGGATTTTTAATAATCTTACTTTCTTAAAATCTGTAATACTATTCAGAAGCTTTCAGGCATTACTATCCTGGATTTTTTAGTGTTTTTTAAACTCTACCTAATAATTACCATATTGAAGTATGACTACTTCAATAAATGTTAATAACATAACAAATCATTATTACCTAAGAAACATAAAATTTCTAATTTTACCCACTTTTAAATGTGCAGTTCAGTATTGTTCTATATATGCGTGTGTGTATATATATATTTTTTTTTTCCACAGTGTCATGAAACAGATTTCCAAAACTTTTATCTTGCAAATCTGAAACTCTGTACCCCTAAAACAACCTATCCCCGACTCCCCAGTCCCTAGTAACCACTATTCTGTCTGTTTCTGTGAATTTGACTCCTTTAGCTACCTCATAAATGGAATCACTTTGTCTCTTTGCGACTGGCTTATTTTACTTAGCATTAGGTCTTCAAGGTTTACCCACGCTGTGCACATAACAGGATTGCTTTCCTTTTTAAGGGTGGATAATATTCCATCACCGATATGCCACATTTTGTTTATCCATTCATTTGTCAGTGAACATACAGGCTGCTTCCACCTCTTGGCGATTGTGAATAGTGCTGTTATGAATATGGGTATGTAAACATCTCTTTAAGACCCTTCTTTCAGTTCTTTTGGACATAGACTCAGAAATGGGATTTCCAGATCATATGGTAGTTTCGTTTCATTTTTAATTTTTGGAGAAACTTTCATAACTGTTTTCCATACCAGCTGCACCACTTTACAGTCCTGTTAAGAGGGTTACAGAGTTTGAGTTTCTCCACATCCTCATCAACACTTGTTGTTTTCTGTGTTTTGGATAGCAGTCATCCTGACTGGTGTGAGATGATACTGTGACTTTGATTTGTATTTTGCTAATGATTGGTGATATGGAGCATCTTTTCTTTGCCTGCCACTTGTATGTCATCTTTGGAGTGATGTCTATTTAAAGTCCTTTATGCATTTTTAAATTGAGTTAATTTGATTCTTCTTGTTGAATTATAGAAATCCATTATTCTGGATGTTAACTCCCTATCAAGTACATGATTTACAGGTATTTTCTCCCTTTTCATACGTGGCCTATTCATTCCTTTGATGGTGTTTTTTGATGCGCAGAAGTTGTTAAAGTATGATATGTCCTGTTTGTTGATTTTGGTTTTGTTGCCTGTGCTTTTGATATGAGAACTAAGAAATCATTGCCAACTCCAGTGTCATGAAGACTTTCCTCTATGTTTTCTTGTAGGAGTTTTATAGTTTTAGACCATACATCTAAATCTTCAATACCTTTTAAGTTAATTTTTTGTGTATGGTGTAAGATAAGCTTCCAACTTCATTTTTTGTGTGTAGAAAAGCACACTTCCCAGCACTGTTTTTTGAAGGAACTTTTCCTTTCCCCATTGAGTGTTTTTGGCGCCCTTAAAGATCATTTGACCATATATATGGAAGGAAGGATTTCTGGGCTCTCTGTTTTACTCTGTTGGTCTTCTTGTCTGTTTTTGTGCGAGTACCACATTGTGATTACCTTAGATGAAAGTGAAAGAGGAGAGTGAAAAAGTTGGCTTAAAACTCAACATTCAGAAAACTAAGATCATAGCATCCAGTCCCATCACTTCATGGCAAATAGATGGGGAAACAGTGGAAACAGTGACAGACTTTATTTTCTTGGGCTCCAAAATCACTGCAGATGGTGACTGCAGCCATGAAATTAAAAGACACTTGCTCCCTGGAAGAAAAGCTATGTCCAACCTAGATAGCATATTCAAAAGCAGAGACATTACTTTGCCAACAAAGGTCTGTCTAGTCAGAGCTATGGTTTTTCCAGTAGTCATGTATGGATATGAGAGTTGGACTATAAAGAAAGCTGAATGCCGAACAATTGATGCTTTTGAATTGTGGTGTTGGAGAAGCCTCTTGAAAGTCCCTTGGATGGCAAGGAGATCCAGTCCAGTCAATCCTAAAGGAAATTAGTCCTAAATATTCACTGGAAGGACTGATGCTGAAGGTGAAACTCTGATACTTTGGCCACCTGATGCGAAAAAGCAACTCTTTGGAAAAGACCCTGATGCTGGGAAAGGTTGAAGGTGGGAAGAGAAGAGGACGACAGAGTATGAGATGGTTGGATGGCATCACCTACTCAAGAGTTTGAGTAAGCTCCGGGAATTGGTTGATGGACAGGGAAACCTGACATGCTGCATTCCATGGGGTCTCAAAGAGCCGGACACAACTGAGTGACTGAACTGATAATACTGAACTGCACTGATTTTGAAATCAGGAGCATGAATCCTCTGACTGTTATTTTTGAAATGATTTTGTCTATTTGGAATCCCTTGAAATTGCATGTAAATTTTGGGGTGGTTTTTTAATCCTCTGCAAAAACTACCTTTAGGATTTTGACAGGGATTGTATTAAATTTGTAAATCACTTTGGACAGTATGGACCTCTTAACCATATTAAATCTTCCAGTCCGTGAGCATGGAACGTCATTCTGGTTATTTGTGTCTAACATAGTTTTGTAGTTTTCAGTATACAAGTCTTTGACCCCTTTGGTTAGGCTTATTCCTAAGTATTTTTTATGTTGTGTTTTTTGTGTTTTCTATTGTAGATGGAATTATTTTTTAAATTTCCTTTTCAAATTGTTTGTTGTTACTGTGTAGAAACACAAGTGATCTTGTGTGTTGATTTTGCATCCTCCAACTTTGTTGAACTTGTTTATTCTAGCAATGTGAAATTTGTAGTGTTTTCTAAATATAAGATCGTGCCATCGGCAGGTAGAGATTTTATTTTTTTCTTTCCAATTTGGATGCCTTTACAAATTTTTTCTTAGCTGATTGTCCTGACTAGAACTTCGAGTACTGAGTTACATAGAAGTGGTGAAAGTGGGCATCTTTGCCTTGTACCTTAGAGAAAAGTTTTCAGTCTTTCACCATTGAGAGGGATGTTTGCTGTGGATTTTTCATAAACAGCCTGTGTTATATTGAGATCATTCAGGATAAATTATCCACTCAGTAAGCAGTTAATACAACTTTATAATATGTAAGTTCAATAAAACCCATCCTTTTCCCCAAAATAGATTTTGGTGATACGCTTAACCACCCCCCCCGCCACCACTTTTTTTGTCTTTGTGAGAGATCATCTTGTCTAACTCATTTAGGTGAAATTTTTTTTTTTTTCTTTCTGTCCCCCCTCCGGTGACTTGAAAGAACCAGAATGATTGTGTCAGCTGTTGTAGGATCTAGCAACATTATGTCTTAGTGGAGCAATAGGAATTGGTTAACTGGAACATCCATAATTCTTGAACATATTTTCCTAAAATATACTCTTTATCTTACTCAGTCTGATAGGTTAGTTTTTGAAAATGACATGTAAATCAGGTATAAATCATGTTAAATGTTCTTGCTGAAGTCTTTATTCTTCTCTAATGATTCTTAGTGCTGTTATTTTGTTATTTTGACCCAGAAATCTGTTGTGAGAGGTGATTCTTATGTCCCTGGGGTAGTTTGCCATTCCATGTTTTTCTCCTTGACTGTCTGTATCAGAAGTAATAAGATATGTCTAGGACTCACCTGTTGCTCTCTGTATGGAAAACTCTGAATTTGGTTTATTTCTTCTGTGTAAGGAAACTAAGCAGCAGATTACTGAAGGGCTGCACAGGTACCCTGTTGGCACTGGAGTCCTAAAGCCTGAAACCCCTAAAGGGGTCCAGTTTGACTTTGGTGTTCGACAAGGTTGAAAGGGCCCGCTTTGAGTTAGGAGAAACTGATTTGATTAATAGGTTTTTGTTTATTTTTAAGGCAGATTTGTTAACTTATCTCCATTCAGTTGAGCTCAGTTGTGTCCAAATCTTTGTGACCCCATGAACTGCAGCTTGCCAGGCTTCCCTGTCCATCACCAACTCCTGAAGCTTGCTCAAACTCATGTCCATCCAGTTGGTGATGCCTTCCAACCATCTCATCCTCTGTCGTCCCCTTCTCCTCCTGTGTTCAATCTTTCCCAGCATCAGGGTCTTTTCCAATAAGTCAGTTCTTCACATCAGGTGGCCAAAGTATTGGAGTTTCAGCTTCAGCATCAGTCCTTCCAATGAATATTCAGGACTGATTTCTTTTAGGATGTTCTGGTTGGATCTCCTTGCAGTCCAAGGGACTCTCAAGAATCTTCTCCAACACCACAGTTCAAAAGCATCAATTCTTCGGTGCTCAGCTTTCTTCACAGTCCAACTCTCACATCCAAACATGACTACTGGAAAAACCATAACTTTGACTAGATAGACCTTTGTCAGCAAAGTATCATCTCTGCTTTTTAATATGCTGTCTAGGTTGGTCATAGCTTTCTTCCAAGGAGCAAGTGTCTTTTAATTTCATGGCTGCAGTCACCACCATCTGCAGTGATTTTGGAGCCCAAAAAAATCCTGTCACTGTTTGCATTGTTTCCCCATCTATTTGCCATCAAATGATGGAACTGGATGCCATGATCTTAATTTTCTGAATATTGAATTTTAAGCCAACTTTTTCACTCTCCTCTTTCACTTTTATAAGGAATTTATTAATTCTAAAGCCAAACCATGTATTTAAGAATCTTTGTCATTGCTTTCAGATTCTGGGATATATGGTTGAAGATTAGTATCTAAATTCCTTTTGGAGACAATTGTACTTTAAAATTAATTTAGTTGTTATAATGGGCTTATTGGGAGTGTTTTGGTTATCAGAATGTGCTGGGCTTAAGTGAAAGTATGCTGATACATTTATTCATTCAATTGTTACTGACTTCCTAGTGTGTGGGGTGTGGGGGGGACACTGTTTTAAAAGATAGTGATGCACCAGTGAACTAAAATGTTAGCCAAAGCTTTGTTACCACAGGTGGAAGTAATATAGTAATCATGTATGTGTAAAATAACATCTTTGCATGTATAGGGTTTTTTTTTTTTTCCTTTCAAGTAAAGAAGACTTACTAGGCCTATTGGATTTAGGGGATCACTTACATTTCTTAAAGGGTGGTCCAAATGTATGTGCCTACATGTGAGACAGATGATGCCACAAAGCCACACGATTCTATGACTTTGAAGTCCTTCTCCCTGTCTTCTGTGTCTCAGTTAGTTCTTCAACTTTCTATATCAAGGGCGACTGACCTGGATTTTAGGGTCTGATTTGTGAGTTAGAATTTGCCTGTGTGTGTTTTGGTGAGGGGGAGTATGTCCATAGCCTTCTAAAAGTTTTTTAGAATTATTAATCATTCTTTAGACCTTTGGCACTACTGGCATCGAGAATTCAAGTGCTTTCCTCCTAAATCTTTATTGTCCATGTCAAACTTAAGAATATACTCTGTTCCCAGAATAGTTTGTTAATTTGAATAACACTAAATTCTGTCATGTAGTTGTTTTTGAAGCAAATAATGTCCATGAAAATATTCTATACACTTTGCTGAATCTCAAATGTGAGGCAGTATATTAGTGTAGTTTAGGAACAAGGGATTAAGCAAACACAAAATCCTTTTGGATAGTAGTTAACCAGAAAAGTTAGCTAATTATTGCATATAGTTCATTCTGCTGGTTAAATACAGTTTTAGGATGGTTAATATGCTTTAATCAGAATACTAGGTTGCAGAATTTTATGGTTTAATAAGATAATATAAAGAGCATAGTAAGTTTTTTTTATCACTTTATTGTAATTAACCTGAATATGTCTTGATAGAAATATAAATGCCTGTATGAGTCTTACCCAGATATTTTAAAGACAGGTGTGATCATTCAGAATTTGTTGACTGACATCACCTTACTAGAATAAACAGCTTACCACCAAACTGATAGTCTTATTTTCTTTCAGTGATTGTGCACATCGGAATAATTAAAATCAGAATGTTTCAGACCTTTGACAAAGACTGTTACATATTGGATTAATTCTTTGGTTTATTCAGCATCTTATTTATTAAGTATCTGCCATTCATAGTGTGGACTGGTGAATCTTATTCTGTGTCCATTAAGGACAGGTCAGGGAGGAATCCATGGGTGCACTCAATAAGCATTTCTATAAAATGAACTGATAGGTTTCTTGAGTAAGTGTATGCTAATGTTACTCAGTTATATAGAGAGAATGGAAAAATGTTACAGTAACATTATTATGGAGCATTTCACACACACAAAAGTAGACAGTAGTATAATGATCCTCATATCCATAGTTTCATTTGTACCCCTGTCTTCTTCCCCACTCCAGTGCTATTTTGAAGCAAACCCCAGACAACTTCCTGGAGAAGGAAATGGCAACCCACTCCAATATTCTTGCCTCGAGAATCCCATGGACAGAGGAGCCTGCAGGCTACAGTCTATGGGGTCACAAGAGTCAGACACGAATTAGTGACTAAACCAAACCAACAGACATCTTCAGTTCAGTTCAGTCGCTCAGTCGTGTCTGACTGTTTGCGACCCCGTGGATGGCAGCACGCCAGGCCTCCCTGTCCATCACCAACTCCCAGAGCTTGCTCAAAGTCATGTCCATCAAGTCAGTGATGCCATCCAACCATCTTATCTTCTGTCATTCCTTTCTTCTCCTGCCTTCAATCTTTCCCAGCATCAGGGTCTTCTCCAATGAGTCAGTTCTTTGCATCAGGTGGCCAAAGTATTGGAGCTTCAGCTTCAGCATCAGCCCTTCCAATAAACATTCAGAGTTGATTTCCTCTAGGATGGACTGGTTGGATCTCCTTGCAGTCCAAGGGACTCTCAAGAGTCTTCTCCAACATCACAGTTCAAAAGCATCAATTCTTCGGTGCTCAGCTTTCTTTATAGTCCAACTCTCACATCCAGACATGACTACTGGAAAAACCATAGCTTTGACTAGACGGACCTTTGTCAGCAAAGTATCATCTCTGCTTTGTAATATGCTGTCTAGGTTGGTCATAGCTTTTCTTCCAGGGAGCAAGTGTCTTTTAATTTCATGGCTGCAGTCACCATCTGCAGTGATTTTGGAGCCCAAGAAAATAAAGTCTGTCACTGTTTCCATTGTTTCCCCATCTATTTGCCATGAAGTGATGGGACCAGATGCCATGATCTTCGTTTTTTGAATGTTGAGTTTTAAGCCAACGTTTTTACTCTCCACTTTCACTTTCATAAAGAGGCTCTTTAGTTCCTCTTCACTTTCTGCCATAAGGGTGGTGTCATCTGCATATCTGAGGTTATTGATATTTCTCCCTGCAATCTTGATTCCAGCTTGTGCTTCCTCCAGCCCAGCATTTCTCATGATGTAATCTGCATATGAGTTAAATAATCAGGGTGACAATATACAGCCTTGACGTACTCCTTTTCCTATTAGGAACCAGTCTGTTGTTCCATGTCCAGTTCTAACTGTTGCTTCCTGACCTGCATACAGATTTCTCCAGAGGCAGGTCAGGTGGTCTGGTACTCCCATCTCTTTGAGAATTTTCTAGAGTTTGTTGTGGTCCACACAGTCAAAGGCTTTGGCATAGTCAGTAAAGCAGAAATAGATGTTTTTCTGGAACTCTATTGCTTTTTTGATGATCCAGACATCTTACTTTATTTCATTTGCATATATTTTAGTATATATCACCAAAAAGAAAGATACTTAAAAATATATAGTCACTGTACGCACATACGCAATCACCAGAAATATAACCGAATCACTTTGCTGTACACCAGAAACTCACACAATGTTGTAAATGAACCGTACTCCCAAAAAAGAAAAAGCCAGTATCACATCTATAAGGTAAAAAGGAGTGTAATATAAATTTAAAATTCAAACTTTAAAATCATTGGTGAATTTGTAATATCTTCCTAATTAGTGGACTTTAGCACAAATAATATCATGAAGGATATGCAAACCTTTTAATAGTAATATGGAACCTTAGTATTTAGGTAGGGAATTGATTGAGTTGGTGTCTTTTTTTCTGCATTTATTTGAGCCTTGTCTGTAGACCTAAAAAGTATTTTTAGGTGCATAATTTAGGCTAGGGATATAAAATTAAGACACTTAAATAAATATAGCTCAACATAATTATATGCTAAATTCATAATTGTTGTTTAGTCACTAAGTTGTAGCTGACTCTTGGAATTCCATTGACTATAGCCTGCCAGGCTCTTGTGTCCATGGGATTTTTTAGCCACGAACACTAGAGTGAGTTGCCATTTCCTTCTTCCCGGGATCTTCCCAACCCAGAGTTTGAACCATGTCTTCTGTGTCTCTTGCATTGGCAGGCAAATTTTTTACAACTGCACCACTTGGAAGCCCCTATTCATGGTAACCTTGTGTTAAAATGAAATTATTTTATAAATATCAAAATAACTGCATTGAGGGGGGCAAAATCTTTTATATTTAGTCCAGTTGATCAAGGCTTGGGCTCTCTTTTATAGGTGTGATATTGAAAAAATTTGTTGAACCAAAAGAGAAGCTTGTATTTTGCAGCCAAAATCTAGAATGGTATTTATGTTCCAGAAGTTGTGCTCTCAACCCTTTGTCTATGATGTTTAGAGACTAAAGAAGAAAATTGTTTTTCAGGGAGGTTTTCAGTAGCATTAAGTAGTTGCAAAGTTTAGCCCTATTTAATGATTGATCCAATCAGAAATGCATAAAATAGCATATAGAGGCTGAAAATTCAACCCAGTAAATATGTGGGACTGTGTTGTATGTAGTGAGATTAATGAAATAACAGATAACCAGCCACACTATCGAAATCTATTGCTGGCTATGGTTCGATTCTGTCTGGTGGTATTTTTTTTTTTTTTTTTTACTGACAGTTAAATGACCTGTCATTGGATAGAACTCCCGAGACAGTGGCAGGGATTTCAAGAATCTCCCTAATTTGACATACAGTTTGTTGGCCTGAGCTGAAAACATTGTGAGTCTGAGTAGTTGGTCTAGGGACTTGAAAACCATTCTTTACCTCTCTCTCCCCCAAGACTGGATTGCTTGCTGTTTCTTGGCAGGGGCTGATCCTCTATCTCTTCACCACTCCATCCTATTTCAGGAGAAAGGGATAACTTTAACTTGATGCGCCAAATAGAAGATAGGAGCCAGTTGTCTTAAATTTGTGTTATGCTGGTGTGCATTGTTTCTGGGCTTTATTACATTTTAACTACCAGCTGTCTTACTCTTCAGTTCAGTTCAGTTGCTCAGTCGTGTCCGACTTTTTGTGACCCCATGAACTGCAGCACGCCAGGTCTCCCTGTATAACACCAACTCCTGGAGGCTACCCAAACTCGTGTCCATTGAGTCGGTGATGCCATCCAACCGTCTCATCCTCGGTCGTCCCCTTCTCCGCCTGCCTTCAATCTTTCCCAGCATCAGGGTCTTTTCAAAAGAGTCACCTCTTCGCATCAGGTGGCCAAAGTATTGGGGTTTCAGCTTCAACATCAGTCCTTCCAATGAACACTCAGGACTGATCTCATTTAGAATAGACTGGTTGGATTTCCTTGCAGTCCAAGAGCTTGGGAACAGTCTCTTCATGTGCTAGGGATGCTGAATATTTTCTTCTGACTTTTGATCACAGTGATGGGTACAATTTTTAGTTCACTCTAGTCATGTAAGTCTCTTGAGCCAG
This sequence comes from Bos mutus, assembly GCF_027580195.1. NCBI lineage: Eukaryota > Metazoa > Chordata > Mammalia > Artiodactyla > Bovidae > Bos > Bos mutus. Next base: position 16,030,650 of record NC_091628.1, on the reverse strand, counting down.
ATTCTGAAAAATCACTTTATTTAAATGGCACCTAATTCTGGGCTTGAATATGGTTGAAGGGTGTGCTGATAATAAGTCTTAACATTCTTCTTTATTCTTTAATTGAGGTTTTTTAAATAATTCATTTCTACATAAATACAAAAATGAAATTGAACCACAGTTATTAGTACTTGGACAGAGGAGCCTGGCGGGCTATAGTCCATAGGGTTGCAAAGAGTCAGGTGCAACTGAGCGACTAAGCACATACTCTACAAAAATGTTGAATCACTATGTGTACACCTGAAACTTACAATAAAGAAGGCTCCTCTGTCCATGGAATTTTCCCAGCAAGAATACTGGAGTGGGTTGCCATTTCCTTCTCCAGGGGATTTTCCCAAGCCAGGGATCAAACTGAGGTCTCCCACATTGCAGGCAGATTCTTTACCATCTGAGCCACCAGGGAAGCCCCTGTTTATATAGAGTCCGTTTAGAGCTATTATAAAATATTGGCTATATTCCCTGTGCTGTACAATAAATCCTTGTAGCTTATTTTATACCTAGTAGTGACTTACTTTTTAAAATAAGTTTCTTGTGTAAACAATAAAGCCTAAATATTTCTATGTGTGAAATGTGTACCATTTTGTGTTCTATTTTACCACTGAAAGGAGAGTTGCTTTTGATAGTGTCCATAGTTCATTTAGTGTTTTTTAAGTGTGCTTTTTTGCATGATGATTTTAAAGGTTGAATTATGAATTTTAGCTCTGATAGCTTACAGTGAACAGTTAGATTTGTGATCGCCAAAGAAGATTTAGCTTCGGGACCAGGAGCCAGGCTTGATCACTCAAGAGCTTTTGTGTAGCAGAGTTTTATTAAAGTGAAAAAGGGACAGAGAAAGCTTCTGACACCAACATCAGAGGGGGATGGACAGTGCCCCCTGCTAGTCTTAGCAAAGGGAGCTATATACTTTTGTAATTGGTTATTACAGTAAATCAAAAGAATGTTTAAAGGTTGTAAAGGCCTTATCAGACCCACCCCCATAATACACATTTTAAAGTAACGGAATTAGAACTAACAATAAAAAGATTTTATAAGACCCACTCCCACAATATACATTTTAAGATGACAGGATTAGTCAGAAGGTTCTCAAGAAGGAGAAACATGTCCTCAAGCAGGTTATGTTCAGTTCAATTCAGTTCAGTTCAGTCACTCAGTCCTGTCTGACTCTGTGATTCCATGGACTGCAGCACACCAGGCTTCCCTGTCCATTACCAGTTCCCGAGCTTGCTCAAATTCATGTCCATTGAATCGGTGATACATTGTTGTTATATAATCCTTAGTACAGAATTTAAGCTGAGTTGTTTTCTTGTGTAATCATCAGCTCTGGGCTTAAAGAAAAAAACATGTGTCCTTTTCTTTTCCTCCTCCCCCTCCTCCTCCTCCTCCTCAGGGACCCCGGACTTCTTATCAACCTAAGAATTGACTCTCTTAGTTACATTATATAAGCATATTTTCATATTTGAGACATAGAAACCATTTATTGAGAAAAATTGGTGTTACAAATTTTAAGAAAGTCTGGAGTAAACATATCGGTTTGTAGGTGGAATTACTTGCATCTCAAATGAAAGGAACTTTCATTTTAAATTGCATAAATTTTCATATCTTTTCCTCAAGTATACCCTGAATATTCTCATTCCATGTTGTGTCGTAATTATAGCAGCGTTAAAAAGCTTTTGAATGGCATCAACTCAAGCTAAAGATTAGCTTTCCTTGTGTTTTATAAATCACAGTGCACTTGCTGACAGTCTACAGTTTTCTGTTTTAAGGTATTGAGGCTTCTGTTTGTGCAATAAGCTTTCCTTTGTTCTTTATTTGAGTGTCAAATGTCACCTCTTTTTTCCCTTCTGATAGGAAATCATTCAGTTTTAGAGTGTACTCAGTTAAGTTCTATTCAGTTGCTCAGTCATGTTCAACTCTTTGAGACCCCATGGAATGCAGCACGCCAGGCCTCCCTGTCATCGCCAACTTGCTTGCTCAAACTCATGTCCATCCAGTTCGTGATGCCATCCAACCATTTCATCATCTGTCATCACCTTCTCCTCCTGCCTTCAGTCTTTCCCAGCATTGGAGTCTTCTCCAGTGAGTCAGTTCTTCACATCAAGTGGCCAAAGTATTGGAGTTTCAGCTTCAGCATCAGTCCTTCCAGTGATTATTTGGGACTGATTTCTTTTAGGATCAACTGGTTGGATCTCCATGCAGTCCAAGGGACTCTCAAGAGTCTTCTCCAACACCACAGTTCAAAAGCACCAATTCTTCGGTGCTCAGCTTTCTTTATAGTCCAACTCTCACATCCAGACATGACTACTGGAAAAACTGTACCTTTGACTAGACAGACCTTTGTTGGCAGAGTAATGTCTCTGCTTTGTAATATGCTGTCTAGGTTAGTCATAACTTTTCTTCTAGGGAGCAAGTGTCTTTTAATTTCATGGCTGCAGTCACCATCTGCAGTGATTTTGGAGCCCAAGAAAATAAAGCCAGCCACTGTTTCCACTGTTTCCCCATCTATTTCCCATGAAGTGATGGGACCAGATGACATGATCTTAGTTTTCTGAATGTTGAGTTTTAAGCCAACGTTTTTACTCTCCTCTTTCACTTTCATCAAGAGGCTCTTTAGTTCTTCTTCACTTTCTGCCATAAGGGTGATGTCATCTGCATATCTGAGATTATTGATATTTCTCCCAGCAATCTTGATTTCAGCTTGTGCTTCCTCCAGCCCAGCATTTTTCATAATGTACTCTGCATATGAGTTAAATAAACAGAGTGACAGTATACAGCCTTGACATACTCCTTTTCCGATTTGGAACCAGTCTGTTGTTCCATGCCCAGTTCTAACTGTTGCTTCCTGACCTGCATACAGATTTCTCCAGAGGCAGGTCAGGTGGTCTGGTATTCCCATCTCTGTGAGAATTTTCTAGAGTTCGTTGTGGTCCACACAGTCAAAGGCTTTGGCATAGTCAATAAAACAGAAATAGATGTTTTTCTAGAACTTGCTTGCTTTTTCGATGATGTTGGCAATTTGATCTCTGGTTCCTCTGCCTTTTCTAAAACCAGCTTGAACATATGGAAGTTCACGGTTCACATATTGCTGAAGCCTGGCTTGGAGAATTTTTAGCATTACTTTACCAGCGTATGAGATGAGTGCAGTTGTGTGGTAGTTTGAGCATTCTTTGGCATTACCTTTCTTTGGGATTGGAATGAAAACTGACCTTTTCTAGTCCTGTGGCCACTGCTGAGTTTTCCAAATTTGGTGACATACTGAGTGCAGCATTTTCACATCATCATCTTTTAGGATTTGAAATAGCGCAACTGGAATTCCATCACTTCCACTAGCTTTGTTCATAGCCTTCACATTGCAGGATGTGTGGCTCTAGATGAGTGATCACACCATCATGGTTATCTGGGTCTTGAAGATCTTTTTTGTATAGTTCTTCTGAGTATTCTTGCCACCTCTTCTTTCTATCTTCTGCTTCTGTTAGGTCCATACCATTTCTGTCCTTTATCGAGCCCATCTTTGCATGAAATGTTCCCTTGGTATCTCTGCTTTTCTTGAAGAGATCTCTAGTCTTTCCCATTTTATTGTTTTCCTCTATTTCTTTGCGTTGATCACTGAGGGAGGCTTTCTTATCTCTCCTTGCTTTCTTTGGAACTCTGCATTCAAATGGGTATGGCTTTCCTTTCCTCCTTTGCCTTTAGCTTCTCTTCTTTTCTCAGCTATTTGTAAGGCCTCTTCAGACTGCCTTTTTGCATTTCTTTTTCTTGGGGATGGTCTTGATCACTGCCTCCTATACAATGGCCTGAACCTCCATCCATAATTCTTCAGGAACTAGAGTGTACTAGTTAATGTGAAATGTATTTTACTACATCCCTGCAATATTCTAGAAGCCTAATTGCTAATAGTTTAGGTCAGATTTCAAAACTGTTTTATAACCTAGAGTCACGTCTTTTATATATGCAGAATGAACATAGGTGTGGGACCAATTAGGCTTATATCCATAATTTGACTCATCTTGTTTTGGTAATAGATCCTCTCTGTCTTTTCACTATTTTTCAGTCTTCAGACTTAAAAAAAAAATAGTAACAGAAAAAAATGTAAAAATGCTGTGATTTTTACATAATATCATAGACTGGGTAACTTAAACAACAGGCATTTATTTCTCACAGACCTGGTTTCTGGGTAGTCCAAGGTCAAGGTGCTAGCAGATTTGGCTCCTGGTGAAGGCCTTCTTCCTGGTTTGTAGGTGGCTGTCTTCTCACTGTGTCCTCATTTACAGGGGAGAGAGAACTCTGTAGTCTCTCTCTTTGTCCTCTTATGTGGACACTATCCCCTTATGGGAGCCTCATCCTCAGGACTTCATTTAAACCTAATTATTCCCAAAGGCCCTGCCTCCAAATAGCATCACATTGGAGGTTAAGGCCTCAAACATATAAATTTGGAGTAGGAGGGGGAGGGGACGCAAACATTCATTTGATAACAGATGATTTAATCAACAAACTCCCCTCTCCCTGCCCAAAAGGATAAGTAGAAAAATATGGTTAAAATGCTGAACATAACTTGACAACACATTGGTGTTCAGTCCTTAATATGATAGCTTGATTATCTAAGCTTGAACTGAAGTTTTTCTTCCATTTTTGTGTGGATCACAACAAATTGGAAAATTTGTAAAAAGATGGGAATATCAGACCACCTTACCTGTCTCCTGAGAAACCTGTATCTGGGTAAAGAAGCAGCAGTGAGAACTGGACATGGAACAACTGACTGGTTCAAAATTGGGAAAGGAATATGACAAAGATGTATATTGTCACCCTGCTTATTTAATTTATATGCAGAGTACATCATGTGAAATCCTGGGCTAGATGAATCACAAGCTGGAATCAGTATCACAGGGAGAAATATCAATAAGCTCAGATTTACAGATGATACCACTCTAATGGCAGAAAGTGAAGAGGAACTAAAGAGTCTCATGATGAGTGTGAAAGAGGAAAGTGAAAAAGCTGGCATGAAACTCAACATTCCAAAAACTAAGATCGTGGCATCCATTCCCATCACTTCATGACAGTTAGAAGGGGAAAAAGTGTAAGCAGTGACAGATTTTCTTGAGTTCTGAAATCACTGTTAATGGTGACTACAACCATGAAATTAAAAGATGCTTGCTCCTTTGAAGGAATGCTATGACCAGCCTAGACAGTGTATTAAAAAACAGAGACATCACTTTGCCAACAGAGGTCTGTGTTGTCAAAGCTGTGGTTTTTCAGGTAGTCCCATTTGGAAGTGAAAGTTGGACCATAAACAATGCCTAGTGTGTAAGAATTGTTGCTTTTGAATTGTGGTGTTGGAGCAAACTGTTTAGAGTCCCTTGGACTGCAAGGAGATCAAACCTAAAGGAAATTCACCCTGAATATTCATTGGAAGGACTAATGTTGAAGCTGAAGCTCCAATACTTTGGCCACCTGATGTGAAGAGCTGACTCATTGGAAAAGTCCTCGACGGTGGGAAAGATAGAAGGCAAAAGAGAAAGAAGCAACAGAGGATGAGATGGGTAGACAGCATTACCAGCTCAGTGAACACGAGCTTGAACAAATTCAGGAAGAGAATGGAGGACAGAGGAGCCTAGCATGCTGTAGTTCATTGGGTCACAAAGAGACATGTCCTAATACCTGAACAACAGCAACAGTAGACACCAAATTTGAACAGAGATGTGATTAGACTGTAATGTGTTTTTTAAAAGACTGTATTGTGAACTGTTTAAGTTTGTGAACAAATCACCAAAAGGAGTTGCAGACATTCCTGAAACAATTTGAGTTTATCTCAGAAATAAACTCAAAGTTAAGCAAAATGTCAGTTCAGTGGAGAGCTACATTGTTTATTTTTTCAATTTAGGTGTTTCCAAATTGATCAGAACCTAAGGAAATTGAATTTGGAAAGCACCAAACAATAGTCAAATTAGAATGAGAATTTCTCAGTCCTGCAATAATTTTTCTGTTCAGTATATGAGTAGCCTTTGGTCATAAATGGTTTTCCAGATTTGGCTAAGACTCATGGAGCATTTCTGCTCATACCTGTTAGTAAATATATTCCAGTTTAGAGTCAGTTTAACTCTGGTGGTTTATGTCTTATTTTTTGTATATAAGGAAAGAATAACAGTTTTTATTAAAAGTATGAAAGTTTTGTAATCATAAATAGCTAGAATGTTTAGATAAGTGTGGTGTTCTAGTTAGCTGATATTTATTGATTGTTGTTGTTTTACTGTCAACTTTTATCCAAAAAGTGTTTCTGTTCGCTCAACTCATTATTTTACAAAATCCTTTCCAATGTATTAGACCACTTTCCTGGCTCAGCAACATGTATTTCATAGATTTAAACCTTTTATTGATAAAAGTTCTACTAAGGCATCATTTATAAACAACATAGTTTAGGGCAAGGATTCTCCAGAAGGTTTGATTTTACCTGCCTGGAGACATTTGGAGCTATATGAAGTAATTTTTACTGGTATGAATGGGGGTGGGAGTCAGATGGTACTGGCTTCTATGGGTAGGGGCCAGGGATGATCTCAACATCCTCCAATGTACAGGATAGCCCCCAGCACAAAGAAGCACTGCATACAAAATGCCAGTAGTTCCAAGATTGAGAAATCTTGGTTTAATAACTTTGTCAGCATTGCAGAAGTTAAAAAATACTCATCATAGACACTGAAGTTAATTCCATAATATGTTAACAGGAACTCATAATTTTTTTGAGCAACCATGTAGCCTTGAAATGATTGCTTTGAGAAATATGATATTTATCTCAGTATGTGGTATCTCAGTATGTGATGTCTGGAATGCTGTTTTTTTAAATGTTAGTCATGTTTCTTTTCAGTTAATGTGCAAATGCATGTGTTCTAGCTCTCCGTCACACTTAACTTTTGCATATTCATTGTAGACAGAGCCCAGGACCTAACAAATCGTAGGAGTGATTCAGATGTGCTTCATGTGTTTTTAAGTTATTTCTCTGGCAGCAGTCAAGCAACATGATTTGAAGGGAGTAGAGGGAGCCTTAGTTAAACCAAAGCTTATGAACTAAATCTCAATTTGTACTGCCCAAGAGTGAAAGGTAGGTTATTTAAGATAAAGACAGTATAGGCAGTATGTCCTGTCCTTAACCCTAGTGTTCTTTCCCCATCCTACATGTCAGCCCAGGCAGTCAAACTTTATGTTTGGTATAGCTGGTGATAGCTTTTCGTTTCTCCCACAACCCTGAATTATAGGCATTCTCACAGCCAGTAATATCTATCTAGATCTCACTGGTATGTTTTCTCTTTAGTTCTTTGTGGATTCTGTCCTCTAAGTACCCATTCACACTGTCAGAGATCATCTCTGGTTAAGAGTGAATTCCGTACTTTATGTGATAATAAGAACCGTTTGTGATCAGGGAGAATGTTACCTGGAAAAAGGAAGTGTGCCTTGGAGCCAAAGCTCAGGAGGTCAATATGTGTCTCATCTAGAACTGTTGCCTCAAACTGACTTAAAAATCAACCTGTTAATGATTTACATCATTTTGAATTAAAATTATTATTCACACTTTTAGCTTTAACTTTTATATTCAGGGTTTTGTTGTTGTTTTAAAAGACTTTCCTTTGGTGGAAAGTGAAGGCTCTTGAACCCAGTTTTTTATTGTTTCTCTTTACAGATCCACTTCCCCAGCAGGACAACATCATTCTCCAATATCTTCTAGACATCACTCATCTTCCTCACAGTCAGGATCGTCGATTCAAAGACATTCTCCTTCTCCTCGCCGAAAAAGAACTCCTTCACCGTCTTATCAGAGGACAATAACTCCACCTTTACGCCGCTCTGCTTCTCCCTATCCTTCACATTCTCTGGCTTCTCCTCAGAGAAAGCAAAGCCCTCCAAGACATCGCTCTCCAGTGAGAGAGAAGGGGAGGCACGATCATGAGCGAGCTTCACAGTCTCACGATCGGCGTCATGAAAGGAGGGAAGGTAAATACTCGGCAGTGTTGTGGGTTTTTTAGAGTTCTTTTATGTGAGTGGATATTTTCTTTATTAAAAAATCGGACATTCAGATTTATTGTTAGAATAAGGGATAGAAGAGAACTGTGTTATATACTACATTTTCTGTAACACGTGGATCAGAGCTCTTTAGGGCAATAGGAGGTGCTTAAGGACATGGAAATGTAAGCTATAGATATATGTAATTGGGCATTTATTTTATATTAAGTTGTTGCTTTCTTTCGGTACATTGTTTTACTTGAGTAGTCTCAAGTTCTAGAAATTTGGGACTATATGGTTCTTAAGAGTGTCCGTCTAATTGCTTAGTTAATTCTTTAAAAACAACAGAAGAGGTTAAAAGAAAAGCAACAAACCAGGGAGCAGAGTTGGAACATATCAGAGATGTCTTAACAAAGAGGTGTGGGCTGGGGGAATGTTCAGCAGGTCCATGGGAACCAAGTGATCAATTTTCCAGGTCTAACTCAACAAAGAAGTAAGCAAGACAGTTTTTAGATTCCTGAGCATTACATTAACTTTGAATTTGCTATTCCGTCTTCAAGCTGAGATTGAAGTAGTACAGTTGAAGCAGTACAATTGAATCACTCTCATCTCTTTCTGTAATTCTTGTCTAAGCTTCTTGTTGTTTATTTAACTTAGCAAGCCTTTTTCCTAAAATCTTCTAAGTTAGTTTTTTTTAACATAAAGAATACTCAGGAAATATGTGCTTACTTGCAACAGCATTTCTATTTAATGTGCGCTTTTAAAGTCTCTGTATCACATAGCATCTCCTATGAAACATGTTGAACTTATTCTCCAGTCAACAGTGCAAGAAATAATTATTTTTTTTCTAGAAATGATGGATGCATAGATAGGGACTAGACAGGGCATGTATTTTAGAGAATTATTGCTTGTATACATGATTTTGGAACCAGATCAGCACAGCAGTATATATAAAACATTGGTAAGTGGGGAAAATGCTCTTAGACCTATCAACAACTAAGGTTGACTGGGAATATGGTATATTTTTAGTGACTACTTATTGAATGAAAACTCTTAATTATTTCAAAATACTATTTATTAAACACAGTTTCCTTAATGAAAGGGAAATTTAGTATGCAGTTGATTCTTACAAGAATGCTTTGTTTTGTGGTAAGGGAGTTTTATGGTATATGAATCCTTTTAATAATAAATCATACACTTTTTGATTGTTTGTAAGGAGGATGTTTCTTTAATCTTCCGAAAGTCATTTTTTGAAATAAGAATAATTTTAGTGAAAGGATGGGAAGGAAGGTAAGGAGCAAATACAGGAACTGAGTGTCTTTGGTAAAGACAGCTGGGGGCATCATAAAAGAGAACCTAGTGCGAAGTGATCAAATTTCTAGGCACACTTGGTATTGGAGGAGGACTTGAAGTCATAGATGTAGTCAAAAAAAATTGAGACATTGTCAGATTCTTGCCTAGGGCTTCTATCCTTAGGTGGCGTTTATGGATGTAGGCAGAGGAGATAAGTTATTGATGAGGATCTTGTGGATACTAGACAGGGAAAGTCTACGGACCTACCCATAGGTCCTAGGCTACTATAAAATGGCTAAAATAGCGTCAGATCTTGTGGTTGTTCCAGAGTATAAGAGTAATTTACAAAGGAATCTGATTAAAAAAAAAGTACAGGGGTTGTTCTTTGAGGGTCTCTCGTTAATTCTTTCAGTTCTTTTCAATTTATGCTGTCATCAATTTATGTTTCTCTAGATGTCTCTAAAGAATAGTTTCTAATCTTTGCAAATTCCCACCATGTATGGGGCTGACTAAACCACTTAAGCTCTTGACCTCTGTTCCTTCATGTATACAGTGATGAGTTTGAATTAAATAACTATTGAGGTTCATTCCAGCTTTTTTAAAAGTGAAGTTGTTTTTTAAAGTTTTCCCATGAAATGTTAGAAAGTGCTTTAAGTAGAAAAAGCTTTAGAGATGGGAGTGTGAGTCCATTAAATAGCTTAAAAAAAAAAACAGAGAGAGAGAGAGAGAAAGGGTGAATAGCAGTATCTCTTTGCCACCAGCTTACTAAGTACAGGTTACTCTCAAGTGCTTAAGCACATTGGAGGTCATGTGTGAACTAGTCTGGCCTAATACTTAGTAGAGATGAGTTAAAGTCACTTGTACCTTTGAATCTCAAAGTGATTTCTAAAAGTAATCCATCATTGATAGGATTGATAGGAGATCAGCTTACTTGTTTCAGATCTTACGTATGGGTATGTTGATACCAGAATATCTTGTTCAATCAAGACAAATAATCCAGGTGTTAATAAAATTACCTTTGGAATTTTAGCTTACAGATAGGTTTAATTTTCTTATTTGCCCATGTTTTCTCCTTTTAGTTTTTGTAAAGAACATGAATTACCATTGTAATAAAAATTTTAAAGCTGTGTATTGAATACATTGTCTAGTTTCCTACAGTTTTGTGAAAGGAATTACAGTGTATTTCCTAAATTATGTTTACAGAGACTAGAGGTAAAAGGGACAGAGAAAAGGACACAAGAGAAGAACGAGAGTATGAACAGGATCAGAGCTCTTCTCGAGACCACAGGGATGACCGAGAACCTCGAGATGGGCGGGATCGGAGAGATGCCAGAGATACTAGAGACCGAAGGGAACTAAGGGACTCTAGAGATGTTCGGGACTCCAGAGAGATGAGAGATTATAGCAGAGATAACAAAGAGAGCCGAGACCCCAGGGATTCTCGGTCTACTCGTGATGCCCACGACTACAGGGACCGTGAAAGTCGAGATGCTCATCGAAAGGAGGACGCCTATCAGGAAGAATCCCGAAGTTATGGCAGAAACCATCTGAGGGAAGAAAGTTCTCGCGCTGAAATAAGGAATGACTCCAGAAATGAGTCTCGAAGTGAGATTAGGAATGACCGGATGGGCAGAAGTAGAGGAAGAGCTCCAGAGATGCCTGAAAAGGGTAAGGTGTTTGACTTGTCAGTGAACTGTATCTTGTATGTTCATACAGAAATTATGAAATCTCCTAAGATTTATTTCTGACATTCATTATCACTTTGTCAAAGTAATTTTCAATTAATTGCATTTATCATCTTCTCTATAAATTCTGAGTAGGAATTATTAGCTAAAATTGCAGAAGATAAACGGGGCCTGACTTAGGGACCCCTCCCCCCACCCCCCCAATTGAATTATGTCCAGTCATGGCTACCATCTTGGTTAATGTGGAACACTAAGAAAATTGCTATCAGGAAAAAAAAATCAAAAAGAAGTAATTTCTAATAAATAGGTAAATATATGATAAAATGATCATTAAAATGGAACTTAAAACGATAGACTTTCAAAGTTGGTGGTGTCAGAAATGACTGACTCATGTGTTCTTCAGTACTTGTGCTTGCTTCAAAGCCACCTCAAAACATCCCATGTCAGAATCTTGAGCCATTTTTCCTTACCTTCCTCTAAAAAGAATTTGGCATCACCATTATCATCAATAACCACCTACCTAAGTGAATTTGACTATCTCCACACTTCCTGGACTGGGTCAACTTTGACATCTCTCTTCCTCCACCCACTTTGCTCCCCTCCCCAAAACACTGCTGCAGAGTTCTGACCATTCTTACTCTTTCTATAGGCCTGTTGGTTTATTATAGTTTCACAGTAAGATGAAGGCCCGCCACCTTCTCCTTCATAGTTGTCTTGGCTTTTCTTAACCTTTTGCTTTTTCATATATATTTTTTTATATAAATTAATTTATTTTAATTGGAGTCTAATTACTTTACAGTATTGTAGTGGTTTTGCCATACACTGACGTGAATCTGCCACGGGTGTACATGTGTTCCCCATCCTGAACCCCCTCCCACCTCCCTCCCCATCCCGTCCCCTGTTTCATGCATCGAACCTGGACTGGTGATCCGTTTCACATCTGATAATATACATGTTTCAATGCCATTCTCCCAAATCATCCCACCCTCGCCCTCTCCCACAGAGTCCAAAAGACTGTTCTATGCATCTGTGTCTGTTTTGCTGTCTCATATACAGGGTTATCGTTACCATCTTTCTAAATTCCATATATATGCATTAGTATACTGTATTGGTGTTTTCCTTTCTGGCTTACTTCAGTCTGTATAATAGGCTCCAGTTTCATCCACCTCATTAGAACTGATTCAAATGTATTCTTTTTAATGGCTGAGTAATACTCCATCGTGTATATGTACCACAGCTTTCTTATCCATTCGTCTGCTGATGGACATCTAGGTTGCTTCCATGTCCTGGCTATTATAAACAGTGCTGCGATGAACAGTGGGGTACACGTGTCTCTTTCAGTTCTGGTTTGCTTGGTGGGTATGCCCAGCAGTGGGATTGCTGGGTCGAATGGCAGTTCTATTTCCAGTTTTTTAAGGACTCTCTACACTGTTCTTCATAGAGGCTATACTAGTTTGCATTCACCAACAGTGTAAGAGGGTTCACTTTTCTCCACACCCTCTCCAGCATTTATTGTTTGTAGACTTTTGGATCGCAGCCATTCTGACTGGCATGAAATGGTACCTCATAGTGGTTTTGATTTGCATTTCTCTAATAATGAGTGATGTTGAGCATCTTTTCATGTGTTTTGTTAGCCATCTGTATGTCTTCTTTGGAGAAATGTCTATTTAGTTCTTTGGCCCATTTTTTGATTGGGTCGTTTATTTTTCTGGAATTGAGTTGCAGGAGTTGCTTGTATATTTTTGCGATTAATTCTTTGTCAGTTGCTTCGTTTGCTATTATTTTCTGCCATTCTGAAGGCTGTCTTTTAAAAATGAATTTTTTTAAAGCTTCATGAAAAAACTGTTGGGTTTTTACTTCAAATACATTAAATTTATTGATTAGTAACTTTTTCTATTAAGGTCCTGTGCATGTTTTATTCCTGGGTAACTTCTATTTTTGTTGCCATTGTAAATGGTATTTTTAAAAAAATTCTCTTTTTTTTAAAACATTTATTTTATTTGGCTTTATAAAATTTAAAATTTTGTTATGCATTGATATATATGTACCAAAAAACTCACACTGAATGGTAATTATAGGGTATTAGCTAGAAACAGCAGAGTATTATAAATTCTCACTGTTTAAACAATAGACTTTCATTTATGTCAAAATTATCCTAACCCAAACTCTAGTGAAATAAAAACAAAAGAATAGATTATAGGTGGAATTTTAGCACCATGGTATATATTTTCATTAGCAGCAGCCTCAACATTTTCTTTTTTTAAAGAACTCTATTTAAAATCACATGTGTATCAGCACGTGGATGGATACCAAGCAGATGCTTCTGGGTTTCTGTTCTGGAGGCCCCACAGGGTAGATTTGCTTTTATTTAGAAATTTACAAAAAGTTAATACCTGATTGATGCCAAATCAGTGACAAGTTTGAAGTCCTTAACAACATTTTGCCTTAGAGTTTACAAATGATATATAAGGCATTATGATAATTTTCTGTGACCCAGGTCATGAGTCTTGTGGCTTCAACCTATATGTTAACTGTAACAAGATCACCTTAATTTTAGCCCCAGCCAGTATACCAATAACGAATCAAGTCTCCCACTTGACTTTTAAACTACTTTGTGTGTGTGTGTGTGTGTGTGTGTGTGTGTTAGTCTCTTAGTTGTGTCTGACTGTGTGTGACCCCATGGACTGTAGCCCACCAGGCTCTTCTGTCCCTGAAATTCTCCAGGCAAGAATACTGGATCGGGTTGCCATCCCTTCTCCAGGGGTCTTCCCAACCCAGGGATTGAACCCTCATCTCCCACATTGCAGGTAGATTCTTTTCTATCTGAGCCTCAAGGGAAGCCCCAAATAAGGCATTACTCAGGGCATTATAGAGTAAACAGAAGGAGAAATAAACCAAGATTCCATTAATTCTCAAATTCCATACGTTCTTTCTGTTGGATATAGCTTTGGCTTTAGAAAAGGAAGGTACAGGGCAGGAGAAACTCAAACACTTTGATGCCTCTTGTCTCTCTCTTCCATAGGGATGTAGTTATTTTGGTCAAAAGTGAAAGTGAAGTCACTCAGTCATGTCCGACTCTTTGCGACCCCATGGACTGTAACCTACCAGGCTCCTCCATCCATGGGATTTTTGGGTTGCCATTTTCTTCAGAAGATTCTCTTTTTAATAATGTGTTCACATGGTGCAGAATTTCAGAGCTATGAAAAGATACATAGTGAAAGCCTCCCCTCTGTTCCTGACCTGGTCCTAGCCAATTTTGTATGTAACCAGCTGAAGAACATGCTATACAAGCAAATATGTATGTTTATTCACTTTCTCTTCTGGTTTTACAAATATAATTTTTAAGAATTTTTTATTAAAAAAAAAACAACTATATATTCTGTACACTGCTGTTTTCCCTTTAAAATATCTTAGAGATAGTTACATATAAGTCAGCTTGGTAAACAGCCACATCCTCCTTTTGGTGCATAGTGTATATTGTAGGGTATGCCGTAAGTTATTGAATCCTTTATGTTTGAGCTTCCCAGGAGGCGTTAGTGGTAAAGAACTCACCTCCAGTTTAGGAAACTTGAGAGACACGGGTTCGATCCCTGGGTTGAGAAAATCCCCTGGAGTGGGGCATGGCAAACCACTCCAGTATTCTGTCTGTAGAGTCTCATGGACAGAGGAGCCTGGCAGGCTATGGTCCTTAGGATTGCAAAGAGTTGAACTTCACTGAAGTGACTGTTTTTTTTTTTTTGGTTTTTAATAGTGCTTAAGTAAATGCATACAGGCACACCAAATGATATATTTTAAAACATTTTCTGATGCTTATTGCTGGTGTATGGAATGATAATTAAATTTTTTATATTCATCTTACATTATGATGTTGCTGTATTTTCTTGGTAGATATAATTAGATTCTCTTAAACATTTACATCTGGGAATAGACATATTTGGCTCTTCTTTCTGAGTAATATTTATTTGTTGTCAGTAACCTGCTGAGCAGCTATTTCAACGCACTGTTGACTACAAGTGGTATAATGGGCTTCTTTGCTTTGTTTCATATTTTAAGGAATTATTGCTGACATTTCACCATTAAGCATGGTGTTTGTAGATTTTTGTTGTTTGTTTAGTTGCTAAGTTGTGTCCAACTCTTTGCAATTCCGTGGACTGTAGCCCACCAGGCTCCTCTGTTAGTGGGGTTTCCTTTTCCCAGATAAGTATACTGAAGTGGGTTGCCATTTCCTTATCCAGGGAATCTTCCCAACCCAGGAATCAAACCCTAGTCTTCTCCCTTGGCAGGGGAGTTCTTTTCCACTTGCAGATGCTTTTTATTGTGTTTAGGGTGTGTGCATGTGTGCCAAGTCGCTTCAGTTGTGTCCGACTCCTTGCAGTCTCAGGGGTTATAGCCAGCCAGATTCCTCTGTCCATGGAATTCTCCAGGCAAGAATCCTGGAGTGGATTGCCATGCCCTCCTCCAGGGGATCTTCCCGACCCAGGGATGGAACCCGTGTCTCCTGCGGCTCCTGCGTTGTCAGGAGGTTTCTTACAGCTAAGCTACCAGCAAAGGGAATCTCCTATTTTCCTAACTTAGCCGGCAGCTTCTGTCATGCCTGTTTTTTTGTATCTTGAGAAGATCATATAGTCATTCTCTTTTACCTTGTTACTTATGTTAATTTTTTTTTTTAATTTACAACTATTCTTCTAAATAGGTTTTCCTGGTGGCTCAGATGGTAGAGAAACCACCTGCAATGCAGGAGACCACCTTTAACTGAGGTTCAAAGAAGAGCTAATAGCTTGAAGCTACAGCAGCAGGGCTTCTTTGGTGGCTCAGTGGTAAAGAATCAGCCCGCAAATGCAGGAGATGAGGGTTTAATCCCCGGGTCGGGAAGATCCCCTGGAGTAGGAAGTGGCAACCCGCTCCAGTATTCTTGCCTGGAGAATCCCATGGACGGAGGAGCCTGGTGGACTGCAGTCCATGGGATTGCGAAGAGTCGGATACAATTGAGCGACTAACACTTTCACTGTCAGAATTATTCTTGCATTTCTAAAATAAATTTATATTTCATTTCTTTTAAAAGTTCGAAAATAGGTTTGTTAAAATTTAATTTTGAAATAAAAAAATCTTTTTCTATAATTGAGGTTGGTATATAATCACTGTATGAGTGTAAATATTTAGCAACTTACTCTTCAGAAAGAAAGCCCTGGCTTGTAGCTAATGCCAGTTTCCATAGTATAAATTACTCCTACCATAGCAGATTTTGAGCTGCTAACAAGGCCACTCAGTGTGAAGATGAGAAGAGAAGCACACTGGTGGCTCTTTGGAGCCAGCATACCATTGCATAGGTTTTAGTTTTTAATATTGTCTTTGTTTGGTTTGGAGATCAAAATGTGTTGGAAAGTGTTGCTTCTGTTTTTTCTCTTTTCTAAAAGAGAACAGTTTGTGTATAAATGAGCATTTATCTGTTCTTTGACAGTCTGATTATATTTATATGTTCTAAACACTTTCTGAAGTTTGGTATGGTTTTTTTCTTTGACTCATGAGTTGTGTAGAAATAGGATTTTAAATTTCCAGTCATGCTTTTTAAAATAAATCCCCTACCCTCAATTTTAATTGTTATTGGAGGAGACTGTTTGAACTCAGTTTTTTGGCATTTTTTTGTTGTTGTTAGGACTTATTTTGTGGCTTGTCAGTCAGTTTTCATGTATTCTGCATGTGCTTTTAATGGTTGCAAAGTATGTAAAGTGTGTCTCTGAAGTTAGGTGTGTTAATCATGCTTTCAAAACTGCATTTCATTTTCTTTCTAGTCTGCTTTTTCTATCATTACAGAGATGTGAGCCGAATCTTCCATTATTACTTTGAATTTGTTGATTTTTGTATGATTTGATCAATTTTTGCTTTGAATATTTTGAGGCTTTGCTCATAGGCACATGTAAGGCAAATTATTCCTTTTATTGTTACAGAATGATCCTGTTCATCCTAAATGTTATCTTTTTGTCTAAAAAAGATTATCCCACTCACAGATTTCTTTTGGTTAGTATTTGTATGATATAGCTTATTCTATCCTTTCAATCTTTCTGTCTTAGCATATAGTTAGATATATGTTTGAGCCCCTCATGGCTCAGAGAGTAAAGAGTCTGCCTGCAGTGTGGGAGACCTGGGTTTGATCCCTATGTCAGGAAGATCCTCTGAAAAAGGAAATGGCAACCCACTCCAGTATTCTTGCCTGGAGAATACTTCTCATGGACATGGGGTCGCAAAGAGTCAGACACAACTGAGTGACTTTACTTTCACTTTCAGACATTTGTTCGGTCTTCCCATTGTGTTCTCCTTGATTCTTAACTTTCAGGTTTTCCATCTCTGTTTCTCTCTTTCATTTTCTGAGTTGTATCCTCAGACATGACTTTTTTTTTAACCAGTTTTCTCTTAGCATCTATCTGACATTTACCTTTTCATTCCTTGATGTTATATGTAGCTCATTTGTAGTCTTTTTTAAATTTCTTTCTCTAGTCTTTAATTATTAAAATAGTCTTTATAGATATTTTGATTATTAAAACATCACAATTAAAGCATTTAGAATTATACTATAATTCTTTCAGTGCTCAAAACCTGTTACCTGTAAGATGTGTGTGTAGCTCTATGCAATTTTTTTTAAATCACTTTACTGAGGTATGATTGACATACAGAAATCTATACACAGTTAATATATACAGCTTAATAAGCTTGGAGATAAGTGTATACCCTTGAAACCACCACCGAAATCTGTGCCATTAACATGTGAAAGTTTCCTCTCTATTGTTATTTGTGTGTGTGTGTGATGAGAATGTTATTGATATAAGATCTGTCCTCTTACCAGATTTTTGAGTTTCCAGTACAGTATTATCGACTGTAGACACCATGCTGTACAGTAGGTCTCTGTGACTTACTCATCTTATACAACTGAAATTTTGTACCCCTTGACTAGTCCTCCATGTTCCCCCTCTGACCAGCCCCTTGGTAAAACCATTCTACTCTCTGATTCAATGAGTGTGACTATTTTAGTTTCCACATGTAAGTGGTATCATGTAGCATTTGTCCTTCTGTGTCTGACTTATCTCACTTAGCAAAATGTCTTCCATGTTGTTGCAAATGGCAGGACTGTGTTCTTTTTAAAGGGTGAATAATCCTTTATAGGGCTTCCCAGGTGACTCAGGGGTAAAGAATCCACCTGCCAATGCAGAAAACGCAGTTTCCATCCCTGGGTCGGGAAGATCACTCAGAGAAGGAAATGGCAACCCACTCCATATTCTTGCCTGGGAAATCCCATGGACAGAGGAGCCTGCTAGGCTCTATTCCATGGAGTTGCAAAAGAGTCAGACACCACTTTGTGACTAAAAACAACAAAGAGAAATCCATTATATATATATATATATCTGTTGTTGTTCAGTCGCTGAGTCACATCTGACTCTTTGCGACCCCATGAACTGCAATGCGCCAGGTTTCACCGTCTCTTGGAGTTTGCTCAAACTCATGTCCATTGAGTCAGTGGTGCCATCCAGCCATCTTTTCCTGTCATCCCCTTCTCCTCCTGCCTTCAGTCTTTCGCAGCATCAAGGTCTTTTCCAGTGAGTCGGCTCTTCACATCAGGTGGCCAAAGTATTCTATGTATATACGACATTTTTTCCCCATTCATCTGTCATTGGGCATATAGGTGGTTTCTGTCTTGGCTGTTGTGAATAATGTTGCAGTGAACCTGGGAATACAGATATGGGAATACAGATACCTCTTTCAGATCCTAATTTCAGTTTCTCTGGCTCTGTACCCGGAAGTGGAACTGGTGGATCAGATAGTAGTTCTGAAATTTTTTTATGAACTTCCATACTATTCAGTATTTTCCATAGTGACTCTGTAGTCTTGCATTACCATCACCACAATCAGGATCCTCAACTGTATCATCATGGGACTCCCTTTGTTATCCCTTTGTTGGCACATTCAGACCCCCTCCCCTGTCCTTGACCCCTGGCCACCACTAATATGTCTATCATCTTGTAATTATTATTTCACAAGTATTACATAAACTGAATCCTGCTGTGTGTATCCTATTGAGATTGGCTTTTTCACTAGCAGAATTTCCTTAAGTTTCCAAGTAATTGCATGTATCAGTAGTTTGTAACTTATAATATTCTATGATCTGGATGTACCACAGTTTGTTTAGCCTTTCACCATTTGAAAGACATTTGGGTACTTTACGGTTGGGGCTATAATAAAGCAACTGTGAACATTCATTTCCCAATTTTTTTAATGAAAATTTTCAGGTATCACCTACTGTCAACAAAGTACCTTGGTTCTATATTAGAATGTTTTCACTATAAAGTGTAGTCAATGTGATATATCCATAATTCATATTTTAAATGTTTTTATGGTATTTCTGTAATTTAGATATGCATTAATAGTTTTTATTTTTTGTTTCATTGTTTTTGGCTTAGTTGAAATGAGTCTGTTTGCTTTATGATTTCATTATGTGTCCCTTTCTTTTATAGGAAGGGAAAACGAGGACTTAAGCTTACTCAAGTCAGTCATTAGACATTTTGAGTATTCTAATCCAGCATATAATATCGTTTTCAACGTTATCACACTTTCAAATATAAAAACTCATCAAAAAGAACCCAACAACAACAACCCACACATATTTATATGTTTTGGGGGAGGAAGGATTGTGACTTACAACTTGTTGAATGAAGTGTACGTGTTAAATATTTGTGTGAATATTCTTTGTTTAGGAAGTCGAGGCACAAGAGGTTCTCAGATTGATAGTCACAGTAGTAGTAGCAACTATCATGACAGCTGGGAGACGCGAAGCAGCTATCCTGAAAGAGACAGATACCCTGAGAGAGAGAACAGAGAGCAAGCAAGAGATTCTTCATTTGAGAGAAGACACGGGGAGAGAGACCGTCGCGACAACAGAGAGAGAGGTTTGTTAACTGAGATACTATTAAATAGTCACCAACAGTGATTGGGAGAATTGTAGTTTTTTCCAACCATTATCAGTTTACTTTTTAACATAAAATATCTTTTAAGTCTTTTGTTCGTTGGCACATTTTAAACTATTTATTCATATAATCTTTTTTTACTTAGTTTAGTAGAGATTATCTAAATAACTGGCTACCAGTACTCACTTGGTAACAGAGCAGGTACTGAATTAGTAGGTACTTGTATACTGCAAGAGTTGAGGTGCCTTGCTGTATGCCTCTTACCTTAACCAAACAGCTCACAGTGTTTTAAAGAACATAGGTGCTTGGGTGCCATTTCAGGTATTTCTGATTCAGGAGATAGCGTCTCATCTGAGTGTCCTGAGCACTCACTCACTCACTAGCTGTGATACACAGACTTGTAAGGACCGCCAGGGAGGGACAAGACAAAGGCAGTGATGATAGGGTTAGGGGCTGCCTGGAGAAATAGTTTATTCGTGTTCCTTCCTGAGAATATGTAATACTTAGTTTAGCTAACTTTATATTCTTGTATATGTTAAGCTAAGCTAAAACATTTTCTGTTATTCTACTAGAAGACCTCTTAAATCAGTATTGAAGCAAGATACTAGAAAGCAGTTTAGAAGGGTTATAAGTACTTTCTTAAACAAGCTTTTATTGTCAGTATGTGTTAGGCCTTTGAGCATTTGTGACCTTATGAAGGTCTTACTAACTTTGCCTAGTTACTAAAGTAAGGTTTGCTATAATGCTGAAGTTAACATCATATAAAACTTGGAGTAGGGGACTGAGTGTTGATGCTTCAGAGTGGGCTGCATTATATATGAGGCAACATTCATCTTGATATGGGTAGGAATAAGAGGAGAGCAAAGACAGTAAGAAACCTTGTACTTTTGAGAGCATAGATGAGATCAGAGACATAGATGCGCGCTGCTGAGTTGAGTTTGTTATAGCAAGCCTAATACGTTTGGGTTGAAAGATGTGTATGATTTCCTTAGTTACAGATGAGGCTGGAGTTGATACGATCTGTGTTAATGCCTGAAATGATTTCTTCCCAAACACTGATTCACCAGTCTTTATTTTCTTTAATCTAACACTGTGTTCTGGTAATGCTTTTTTAATATCTTATTTATTTTTCTTTTTTTCTAGTTTGATGTCCCTCTCAGATTTTTCTCATCTCATGCCTGAATTCAGTATAACATTTGGTTTCAGCCTTATTTAGTTCAACCACATATGTATTGAGTTACCAAGAACTTTGAAAGTTGCTCTTTATATACTCTCTGGCTTAATATTTTTTTACAGTATTAAGTCAGAAAATGTATGTTTTAAATCCTTTTATCTTTCAATATTTGTGAGCGTAGGTATAATAAGGAAATCTGTGTTTATAATTTAGGAGACTTGGGCCAAGAGAAGGGTAATGATTCTTTTCATTGTCAGAGAATAAAGTTCTAAAGCTAAAATTCAAACTATAGGTTTTCTGACTACATGTCCTGTTGTTTCTATTTTACTTTACTGTAACTACCTCAGTAAATATCACTTGTACAATTGAAATATACTTTTGATTATAAATTCTACAAATGATTAAGGAGTACAACCACACTTTGCCGGGTTTTTGGAGTACAACAGTTCTTGCACTTGTAGAACTTTATAAAAGGGACAGTATGCCTCCTGAAGAAAGAAATGATTGGTGGATGCTATGAAGGAAACACACAAGAGATCCAGATAGAAATAAAGGATGAGTGGGACCTACTTTCCTTAAATAGTGTGCTTATGAAAAATTTTGAGATGACATATATGCAGAGTCATAAATGCAAGGAAAGAAGCTAGCATTATAGGTATTGAGGGTAGAAACATTATATGGAGAGAAAAGAATATGTGCCAGTTCTCTGAGATGGGAAATAACTTCATGTGTCCTAGAATTTGGAAGATGATCAGTGTGACTAGAGTACAGTGAGCAAAGGGAGATGGGTAGAGGTCAGAGGTAGAGATGTGCTCAGGACCTTGTTCTTGTGCTCAGGAATTTAAATCTTCTCATGTTCTTCACAGGCTGATTAGGGTAGATAACCAGATATGATAAATACTGCTACTGTGTGAAGTTCTGTGAGAAGACAGATGCACACAGAATTCTGAGGCAATCCACAAAAGCATCCTGAAGAAGAGACATCTGAATTAGGGCCTGAGGGATGAATAGGAGTTGGCTAGAAGGAGCCATGAAAGAAACACTGTCAGGTAGAGAGTCTAGCATGTGTAGACACACAGGACTGGAAAAAAAATATGCTTTGGAGAGTAAAGAATCATGAGGTTGGAGCAGAGGTGTGCTACAATTGGAAGGAAAGGAAAGAAGCTAGGAAAAAGGATGGGTGAGAGACCATAGACCATGTTGTAAATAGCCTAATAAGTCAGGCTAAAAAATTTGGATTTAATTGCCTTTTTCACTGCCTATAATAAGTGCTTTTAAACAGCCTTTTTTTTTTTTTTTTTTAAGCAGTTGGGGAAAAAAAATAGTTTTCATCAATTAAAAATAAAAACATTAGAGAGTCTACAAAAAGACCAAAGACAACATTAGACCCCTGATAATATGGGCATCCAAGAAGAACTGACCAAAGTCTAAGTTAATAATATGAATTGTAGGAATTGAGAGAGGAAATGGAAAAAAGAAATATTTTGAGAGTGAAATTTATGGTACTTGAATACAGTGGGACTTGGACAACTCAGAATGGGTTTCATGAGTGGGCATGCCATTCATTAAAGTAAGGAAGTATATGAAGAGAGGTGTACCTTTGAAAAACACATTTTTGGGGAAGGATACAGAAGATGAGATGTATTAAGTGATGTTCCTTTTCATTTTCTTTGAAGTGTGGAACTTTGTCAGCGTGGTTGGGAAGATAAGTTTTCATTTGTCAGAAAAAGCTTGCCTGAGTAAAGCAGTCTATTTCCTAACATTGCTATAATCAGAAATTTCAAGTATGAATTGCTATAAATTACAGTATTGAATTTGTTTCAGGTTGTTTTGTAAGCTTTGTGACGTTAGTATGACCCCCAAACCAGGAATTCAGACAAAGACATGAGTATATAGCTTTCCAGGAACTAGAGTATAGTACATGGAACCATTTTAAATTTAAATTGATTTCAGCAAAAAAAAAAAAAAAAAAAAGGGGCTGGGTGTAAGGGAACTGACTTCTAGTCCTGAGAGCCTCATGTATTTACCATCTCTGTGACTTTGATAAATCAACTTTTGGACCATAAATTCTAAGAAGAACAGGAGGAAAGGAGGGGTGGACAGAGTTTAGTTTTCTTTCAGTTTTAAGTTTTAAAATTCTGTGAACTTTCATAGCTTGATATATAAAGAATAAGCATGGATAATTCTGATTTCTTTTACCTGTGATAAGAAAGGAAATTCAATATTACTATATTGGCCCCTTCCCTACAGATATCCTAAAATTATTCTGATTAATAAGTTGATGCTAGAGATTTCATGTACCAACCCTGTTGGCCATATTGTTTTGGACCTTTATGACTAACTAGTAAACATTACTTTGTAGTGTGAAAATAGAGACATCGTAGTAGCCTAGATCCAGGCACAGTGACCTGCTTTTCAAACATGGCTATCTCTGTGGAAAGGTTCATGCCATTTTCTTAGACATTTTTTGATCCCAGACTAATTTTTTGCTCAATTGGGCATATTGGGCAGCATGCATTCAGTCTGTGTTTATATGATTCGTGTATTAAAATATATATATATATAAATTTGATGAGGTTATCATCATTTAGCATTTTAAGAAAACAGCTCTTCATCTGAGTAATTATATGATTAAAGTTTTCAGTTTATTAGTATTTATAAATATAGATCACTAATATGAAACACTTTTTATATTTATTTCAAGATGGCTAAGCATCAGTACCCTTATATTCTATTTTATGATAAATTGACATCACAGCAACAATTACTGACAGATGTTTTGTTCTTCTATATTTTCCTCACATAGTAGCTACACTTTGTGTATATATTTTCGGCCTGAAATTAGAGGTGTGACTTACGAGGGAAATTTTTTTTTTCCTTCAGCTCCTATGTTCTACACCTCCTGCTGCCCCTATCCTTTGCCACCAGTGTTCTCAGGCCCTGCTGGGGGGACAGAGAAGATCAGAGGTGAAGGGTAGAGATGGCAGAAAATGGGGTTGGAGCAGTGGGCTGGAGGCAGGGTAGGGAGCATGCAGAGAAAGATGAAAGGCGGATCAGCGGGAGGTGGGAGCGGGGTTGATGGGAGCAGAAAACGCGGTAGTTAGAGGGCAAATAAAGTTGACCTTTAAGAAAAGAATACTTTTAAACATCTAGTGGTGATTATTTGGATGATTAAAAGTAAATATAGTACCTGATTTATATTTGTTGCCAGTGTGACCCTATACACAGATAAAGTTTAAGATTTGCCATACTGTCTTAACAATAGCTTTAATCTGTCAAATTAATCACTGATGAAACTTGATTTTCATTGTAGATCAAAGACCAAGCTCACCAATTCGACATCAGGGAAGGAATGACGAGCTTGAGCGTGAGGAACGAAGAGAGGAACGAAGAGTAGACAGAACGGATGATAGAAGAGACGAAAGGGCTAGGGAGAGAGACCGGGAACGGGAGCGCGAGCGGGAGAGGGAGCGCGAGCGGGAGAGGGACCGGGAGAGAGAGAAAGAGAGAGAACTGGAAAGAGAGCGGGCGGCGCGGGAGCGCGAGCGCGAGAGAGAAAGAGAGAAGGAGAGAGACCGGGAGCGAGAGCGTGACCGGGAGCACGACAGAGAGAGGGAGAGAGAGAGGGAGCGCGAGCGGGAGAAAGAGCGGGAGCGCGAGCGCGAAGAGAGGGAGCGGGAGCGTGAGCGGGAGAGGGAGCGCGAACGCGAGCGCGAGCGGGAGAGAGCGAGGGAGAGGGAGCGCGAGCGCGAGCGCCAGAGGGAGTGGGAAGACAAGGAGAAAGCTCGCGAGGACCGCAGGGAAAAGCGGGAAGATCTGCGAGAAGACCGGAACCCCAGAGACGGCCACGAGGAGAGAAAGTCCAAGTAAGTGACCTCGAGCCAGACTTGTACATTTTAGTGGAGGAATTCAGAAAGTTCCTTACATTAAGTTTCTCAGCGGCACCTAATACCCTGTTCATTCTCTTTCCTCTCCGCATTTTCGTGTATCTCAGCTTTATTTTCTATATTTGGCATGCAACATCTTTTGAATTGTTGACGGAAAAAAGTAACAGTTTTCCCATTATTTTATTTCTGTATCCAACAGATACAGTTAATAATTTTTGTTTACTGTTTGATTGCAGCCATTTTTGATGGCACATTGGTTTGACTGCTGGAGACTTGTTTTTAACAGGAATCCAACCTAACAGTGGTAGAACCAGTGGATTTGTATCCCATCCCTTCATATCCACTGTATAACAAGTTAATAGAGTTGGCTTGTCACCAGGACATAATGCTTGTCCCGTTCCTGATAGTCCTTTATGAGTTTGGTGTACTTAGAAGTTTAGAATCACCGCTGGCAGGCTACAGAAGCATTCATAATGTCTTAGAACTGAGGAACTTCTGGAACCACCAAAGAAGAGAGAGAGAGAGAGGTCCTCTCTGGACTGTGGAGTTATAGTTGTTTTGTTTAGTATGGGCTTCCCAGGTGGAAGAGTGGTAAAGAACCTGCCTGCCAAGCAAGAAACGTGAGTTAGATCCCTGGGTTGGGAAGATCCCCTGGAGAAGGAAATGGCAACCCACTCCAGTATTCTTGCCTGAGAAATCCCATGGACAGAGGAGCCTGGTGGACTACAGTCCATGGCATTGCAAAGGTTCAGTTCAGTTCAGTCGCTCAGTCGTGTCCAACTCTTTGCAACCCCATGAACTGCAGCACACCAGGCCTCCCTGTCCATCACCAACTCCCGGAGTTCACCCAAACCCATGTCCATCGAGTCGGTGATGCCATCCAGCCATCTCATCCTCTGTCGTCCCCTTCTCCTCCTGCCCCCAATCCCTCCCAGCATCAGAGTCTTTTCCAGTGAGTCAACTCTTTGCATGAGGTGGCCAAAGTACTGGAGTTTCAGCTTTAGCATCAGTCCTTCCAGTGAACACCCAGGGCTGATCTCCTTCAGAATGGACTGGTTGGATCTCCTTGCAGTCCAAGGGACTCTCAAGAGTCTTCTCCAACACCACAGTTCAAAAGCATCAATTCTTGGGCGCTCAGCTTTCTTCACAGTCCAACTCTCACATCCATACATGACTACTGGAAAAACCATAGCCTTGACTAGACGAACCTTTGTTGGCAAAGTAATGTCTCTGCATTTGAATATGCTATCTAGGTTGGTCATAACTGTCCTAGGGAGTAAGCATCTTTTAATTTCATGGTTGCAGTCACCATCTGCAGTGATTTGGGAGCCCAAAAAAATAAAGTCTGACACTGTTTCCACTATTTCCCCATCTATTTCCCATGAAGTGATGGGACCAGAAGCCATGATCTTAGTTTTCTGAATGTTGAGCTTTAAGCCAACTTTTTCCCTCTCCTCTTTCACTTTCATCAAGAGGCTTTTTAGTTCCTCTTCACTTTTTGCCATAAGGGTGGTGTCATCTGCATATCTGAGGTTACTGATATTTCTCCCAGCAATCTTGATTCCAGCTTGTGCTTCTTTCAGCCCAGTGTTTCTCATGATGTACTCTGCATAGAAGTTAAATAAGCAGGGTGACAATATACAGCCTTGATGTACTCCTTTTCCTATTTGGAGACCTAGATGTGTTGTTATTATATACCGAGGACATTTTCCCTTTCCTTTTCTCTCTTACTCTTTTTTTTTTTAATACCAAAAAACTTATTGCTCAGATATGTGGGAAGTCCAGGGTTTTTATTTGTTCTGATGTGATTATACTCAGATTCTCAAAGCATCAAGAATGGTATTTCTGCACTATTTTCTTATGTGTTAGTTTTAGACTTAGAAAGCTTTTCCCCAAATGACGGCTAGGATGACCCCAGGGTTATACCTGTCAGCTCAGTTAAAGCCTTCATTTGAGGAGTAAACAAGAGAGCTAAGCCAGTCACTATAGCCACAAGAATCCCAGACTCTGATTGGTCAGTTTTGAGGTTTTACAGACCTAAAACCAAACATCCAAATTAAAGGCCTTTTTTTTTCTTTTAATGCCAACTAGAATAGAGGATGCAGTTAAATTTGTTAAGACAAACTGAAAATCATTTATATAGCTTCAGTTTCTTTGCCCCTACTTCTAGCTCATTTGCCTCATGGTGAATACACTCTCTGCTTTAGGCATTTGCATCATTGCTGTTATGGATTTTGGTTATAAACAAACAACATACCACAGAAATGGAGGCTTCTTCCATTAGGTCTTGCCTTCCCTTCAGTCTGCAGCGGTGGTTTTCTATAGTTCACTCTCTGGCTTCCCTCACTCTGCATTAAAAGAAAATATCTCACATTAAACATAAAATTCAGATACTACCTTTAACACATGTAGAGCAAAATATGTATTATTTCTCTTTACTCTGGCCTCTTTAACTCTCTGTCTTCTAAGATTAAAATTCTGAAATATTTGTTATTTGTTTTTTAGTCCTATGCTTTGATTATATTTTCATGCTTCTAATCTCAATGTACAGTAGCCAGAATTTCTTGGAGCTTGTTGTGGTTAAATATTCCAAGCATTGACAAGCGCCCCAGAAATTTAGTAGTCAGCTGCTCAATAAAGTAACTTGGTATATGAGATAAATATCTTGATGTTTTTATCTATTGTTATCTCAGTATATTGTCATGGTGGAAGTTTAAAACCACCACCATTTATTTGGTCATGATTCTGTGGGTTGGCAGTTTGACTCAGCTCAGCAGAGTGGCTCTTCTGCTGGTCTCATGTAGGATCACTCTGTTTCTCCAGTCAATCTAGCAGGTCAGCTAGGTCTGAATGACCCCAAATGGCCTTCCTCACATGTCTGGCGATGTGCTGGTTGGTGCTGGTTGTTGCTTAGGGCATCTTGACCTCTTTCCCTCTAATACTCTAAACTCTGTTTTTGCATATGATAATAGATACATACCAAGAAGGCAAAAGCAGAAGCTGAAAGGCCTCTTGAATCCTAAATCTCCAGACTTACACGGTGTCATTTTCACCACATCCTCTTGTCATATATAGTAAGTCACTGGGTTAGCCCAGATTCAGAGGATGGGGAAATAGGCTACCTGATGATGGCAGGAGCTTTAGATAAGGAATTGTTACAAGCTTGGGCCTGCAGGCGTCATACTACATCTGGGGCCTCATTTTCTACCTGGTTGCTCATCTGTATAAATGAGCCATCAAGAAGGTACATGTGCTACAGTGTTACTCAACTTCTGGTCATAGTATTTATAAACAGTGTTTGTTTAAAAAAAAAAAAAAGGTGGTCAAAATTCAGTGAAAATATAGGAAAACACTAGAATAACGTAAGTATCCAGAGATACAGAGAACACTAGTCATCTAAAGTTTAAAGAGTAAGAAATAGTGAACATATGAATTATTTTATTAATTTGTCATTAAGTAGATGATTTAGTTCTAAGAGGTGAGTTAGAACCAGTTTTTCCTAGTGTGCCCACAACATGACAGGCACTGGGCTTATGACATAACAAATGTATTCCTCACTGCAGTTTTATGAGATGGACCCCCATTTTTCACCTATATTCAGATGAAAAAGCTAAGAATGACTTCAAGGAATTTACCTAAAATTGCATAATAAGTAACATGACTAAAAGTTGAACTCAAGTCTTATTTGACCACAAAGCCAATACTAGGTTTTCTCATTTGTCTTTCCAACGAAAGGTATTTCTATATCATAAAACAGTAAAACTGATGAATAAGTTTTAGTAGAGTTGAATCCTCTGCTGTGTCACCACTTTACAGTAATTAAACTGGGCGAATTTCAGTGAGCGATTCTACATGTATGGTAAAAAAAAAAAAAGCAGAGATGGCACCATGTATTTTAAGTCCACAATCATTAAGTCTCAACAAATGAAGAATTTTGTTAAAGATGCTAAATAAATGCCCTTTGTATGATACAGATAGCTCTGATAGTATTGTTATCCTGCAGTTATATCTTATAGTTATAGTAAAAAATAATAGTAAAAAACAAGGAAATCTTTTTCATCCCCTGGAATCTTACAAATTATGTTTGTCTGATTTAGGAAGCGCTATAGAAATGAAGGGAGTCCTAGCCCTCGGCAGTCACCTAAGCGCCGGCGAGAGCATTCTCCTGACAGTGATGCCTACAACAGTGGAGATGATAAAAGTAAGCAGAATCTGTGTTCCCTGTTTCTAGAGTCAGACTCATTTGTAACCATGAGACAATTCTTTTACATCAATAGGAAATGATGAATTAAGATTTAAAATTTTTACTTGCTCTACTGCTTCTGAATATATCACATTGCGACTAAAAAAGTATGTGTTCGAAATATATAGTCATTTTACCACAGTGGCACTTGTCATTTCCCACTAGTTGTAGTAAAGCTGTACTTCGGTTTTTACTGAAATTATTGTTATTTTTACACTTAAAATGAAAAGGGAGCCTCTGGTTTGTTATTTATAGGTAACATGCAGTATTGTTAACATGATGAAAGTCTGATGACTTTTATCTTTTGGTCTAGATGAAAAACATAGACTCTTGAGCCAGGTTGTTCGACCTCAAGAATCACGTTCTCTTAGTCCATCACACCTTACAGAAGACAGGCAGGGTAGATGGAGAGAAGACGATCGTAAACCAGAAAGAAAAGAAAGTTCAAGGCGCTATGAAGAGCAGGATTTCAAAGAGAAAGTTTCTTCTGTAGATAAGCAGAGAGAACAAACAGAAATCACAGAGAGCTCCAGAACTCGTTCACAAGACCTGACAGGACACCACCCATCCGAAGATCGAGACACCTCTGATGGAGCTTATGAGGAGAGCAAGAGAAAAGCAAAGATTCAAAAGAAACCTATTAAGAGAAAGAAGGATGATGATGTTGGAATGGGGAGGGGTAACACAGAGATAGCGTCTGAAGATGGTCAAGTATTTTCACCAAAAAAAGGACAGAAGAAGAAAAGTGTTGAAAAGAAGCGTAAGCGGTCCAGAGGTGATTCTGACATCTCTGATGAAGAAACGGTGCAGCAGAGTAAGAAGAAAAGAGGCCCGAGGACTCCGCCTATCACAGCCAAAGAGGAGCCGGCTGACATGCCCAGTGATAAGGATGGCGCTCTGGAGGACCCTCAGAAGAAAGAGGATACAGCGTTCAGTGACTGGTCTGATGAGGACGTGCCTGACCGCACGGACCTGACGGAGCCAGAGCACGCCGCCACTGCCACCACCCCTGGAAGGACCCCTTCGCCGTCTTCTCTCCCTCCTCCACCGCCTCCTTTGGCTGCTACCGCGGCCACCCCTGCCACAGCCTTCAGCACATCGACCACCACCATTTCCACCTCCGCCCTCCCCACCACCAATACATCTTTTACCAGTGAAGACTCCCATAGGAAGTGCCACAGAACACGGGCGGAAAAGGTAGAGGCGCCTCATGTTACTATAGAAGACGCACCACATCGCAAGCCAGTGGATCAGAAGCGGAGCAGCAGCCTCGGCAGCAACCGGAGCAATCGCAGTCACACGTCTGGCCGTCTGCGCTCCCCATCCAACGACTCTGCTCATCGAAGTGGGGATGACCAGAACGGTCGAAAGAGAGTGCTGCATAGCGGCTCAAGAGACAGAGAAAAAACTAAAAGTCTGGAAATCACAGGAGAGAGAAAATCCAGAATTGATCAGCTAAAGCGTGGAGAACCTAGTCGAAGTACTTCCTCAGGTAATAAAAACAAATTATAACCTAACCAGTGTTTCTTATGTGAGTATATTTTGTACATTTTTATGTTTTGTTCGAATTATAATTTTAAAGTAAATGCTAAGTTGTTTATACACTGCCTTAAATTTTTCAAGGAGCTTAAAAAGCTTAGCCATCCCACCATGATGTTACCTATTATCACATTAATACCAATAGAGTAGAGGTACATTCAGTGATGTCACTCAGTTTAACACCAGCATATTAGTAGTATATCTTGGTGGAAAGCACTTACATGTTAAGGGTCTCTCTATTGATGCCTAAAAATTTTAACCTTCTGGTTCTGCTGCTTGCAACCAATGCTTTTTCTCTGTTGACTGCGTAAATAAGGTAGGGGGAGAGGAGGAAGTACATAATGAAATGATCAGTTCTGTTAATGCTTACTTATTTTTACATACTTATTTCTTTAAAGATCTTTTGTGGTTATAGTGGAAATAAACAAGGAAACAAACATGCCTTTTGCATATTTGACACTACTGAAGAGTGGTGGATGTCTTTCTTTGAGATGGATTTTTCCCTTAAGATGAGTTCTTTGGATAATTTAAAATAAGTACAGAAAAAGAGAAATTGTAAGTTTTAAAAGACCTTGTATTAAAGCGTTTTATTTCTGTTTTATCATGTGTTAAGTCTTTGTATATGGTTCATTGATTTTAGATCGCCAGGATTCAAGAAGCCATAGTTCCAGAAGAAGTTCTCCTGAGTCAGATCGACAGGTCCATTCAAGATCGGGGTCGTTTGACAGCAGAGAGAGGCTTCAAGAGCGCGACCGTTATGAGCACGAGAGAGAGCGGGAGCGAGAAAGGAGGGACGTCCGGCAGAGAGACTGGGAGCGGGATGCCGATAAAGATTGGCCCCGGAATAGGGACCGGGATCGACTGCGGGAACGGGAGAGGGAACGGGACAAAAGGAGAGACTTGGACAGGGAGAGGGAGAGACTACTCTCCGATGCCCTGGAAAGGGACCGGGAAAGGGACAGGGACAGAACGTTTGAGGGTTCTCAAGTAGAGTCTGTGAAACGCAGTGAAGTCAAACTGGAGAGTGAGCATGACAGAGACCTAGAAGGCAGTTCCCGAGACTCTGGAGCTTTGGATAAAGAAAGGCTGGATAAAGATCTGGGATCTGTGCAGGGATTTGAAGATACAAGTAGAGCTGAGAGGACTGAGAGTGTGGAAGGTGAGTGTCACTCCTTTCCGTCTCTTTCACTGCCCCGTTTCTTCTCAGATCTCATAGGAAACCAGCACTTCCCTTTTGAAGGGTCATCTGATAAGATTATTGACTCCATTGTTTTAGGGAAAATAGATTTTATAAGGAAAAGGCCTATGATACTTAAAAAACTTGTTCCTCTTGTTAGTACTTTTAAGGTAGACTTGGTTCTAATAAGCCTAAATGAGATAAAATTATAGTCATCCTTCAGTCTCTCAGATTCTGCAGGAGTGGGTTCCAGAGCCTGCCACAGGTAGTAAAATCTGAGGATGCTCAGGTCCCTTATTAAAACTGACTCCCAGCTCCTAGAATGAGGGACTCTGAGAAGGCCACGTACACCCTTTTACCCAGTCAGAGCCAGCCTCCGCTGTGTGGCCCTCCGTTGTCCATCCTTCACCCCCAGCCTGCTGTACAAAGTGACTCACCTCTGTGTTCTCTGGATGGTCTCCCTCCTCAAGCCTTCTCTGAGTCTGCTCTTCCCATTGCCTGACAGACCTTTTCCCTTCTATCTTTTCTTACTCAAACAGCAAGTCCCAGTTTATGCATTATTTCCTCTGTGAAACCGTCTCTGCTAAAGGTGCTCTTTAAAATTGCCAAAGCACCTTGTTTATACATCTTTAATAGCATCTCTGCACCATATTGTAAATTATTTTTCCATGGTTCTCTCCCCGTTATATTGTACTCCTTTGTTAGGCACCATAGGTTTTTATTTCTTTATCTTCGAGCCGCTAGCAAGGACACAATAAATAGCTGATGCATGAAAATCTGTCCTGCCTGTCCATACCTGTCCTACGTCTTATTCTGTGGTGAATTATAGCCCAGGGTAACAACAGTAATGGCCTCCCCTGAGAATGCTCCTGGAAATTCTGCCTCCATGAACTGTCCAGTTCTGATACCAGTGCTTATGTGCCCTTTCCACTTCAAGCCCCCAAGAAACTTCTCGGATGCTTAGTACATGAGCAGTAATATTTTACATTCCTTTTATTTGCTGTATTGTTGTACTAGTCCCAGAATAAAGTTGTTCACATTCTTTTAAAACTATAAACATCCTTGTATCTTTTGGTTATTTGGTTAGATATATTTCAGTACACCAAACTGTTAACATATTTTTTCTACTTGACAAAAACGTTTCTACCTCGTGGTCGTCACAATCATTTTTATCTAAAATTTGAATTTCAGTAGCATCAATTTGTCAGCCATAGTACTATTGGAGGTACAACCTTGGGGTATAATTGAATGTAATTTGAATTAATCATTATAATCACTCTCCTGTGACTAGAATTTGTGCCCTTCATCCCTAAAATATACCATTCATTGTTTGTGATCATGGATAATGTGGCATGGAGATTTAGAAGTGAAATGAAAAACTTTACCCACTTAAAGTAGGACAGTTTGATAAGCTTGAAAAGTTAAAAACCCTTTTATTTGCATTTATGTTTAGATGTATATTTGTATAATGAAGTTAAAATTGTTTAGAAGTGAATTGGTGGGGGTATGAGGAGATTAGTACAGAATTTAATACAGTAGAAAATTATTAGAAATGACTAGAAACATCCCATAGTTTATTTGCTGCAAGTTTATATCTATAAAGGATACTGTTGCATTTTGAAACCTAGTGTTGTAAACTCAGTAAAGTATATGGATAGAACCTGCTTAGAAATCTTAAATGTACTGTGTAGTACTGTGATAATTGAAGTTTACAAGTAACTCACCAAGAGACAAAGCTTTAGTGTAGGTAGTTGAGACAAGTTGGTAAATAAAGAAATGGAAGATACACTAGTGGTTAATAACAAAAATACTTTAAAATTATATTACAGCAATCTTTTAAAATTGCATTTATTAATTAAAGGAAAACATTGGCATAGGGAAGATAATTGGGAGATCGGTGGTGGAGGGGGATGGGGATTAATGGCACTTACATTTCTACCTCTCCACTGTAGAGTTAGGTCTTCATATCATGAATAAAATATTATGAGCTAAGACTTAAACTTCGAATTAATTCTAGTAATTAGTTTGCAAGCTTTTAAAAATTGAATTAATTTTGATAAATTAATGCATCCTTTTGAAATTAGTAGATTTTCTGAATCAGTTTTATTAAAGTTAACTAGTATTAATGTTAGTGGTAGATTTTATTTCTCATATTTTAATTGTATTCTTATAACCTATTTTAATATTGCTGTCCATACTGTGTTCTTGTCATTAAAACTAAATTAATTCATTTTTAAGTTTTCTTTTGAAATTATCAAGTGTTTTGAATAATTAAGAAAAGTAGTTTTAAATTAAAAAATGCTTCTCAATTTTTTAGTGTGCCCAGCCTCTCCTCTTTGGTTTCACTTAGATGTCCCTTTCTTTTAATGCTCTCTTTGGCATGAAATTAATTTTTCTGTTTAGCAGGAGACGACGAATCCAAGCTAGATGATGCACATTCATTGGGATCTGGTGCTGGAGAAGGATACGAGCCAATTAGTGATGATGAACTAGATGAAATTCTGGCAGGTGATGCTGAAAAGCGGGAGGACCAACAGGATGAAGAGAAGATGCCAGGTAATCATTGCAGAGGTGGTTAAACATAAAAGGTATTTAATTAAGATATTGAGGTATTCTTTGTTTCCTTTCATGCTGTAAGAATTGATAAAACACAGAATCTTCCCAGTTGTGTTTTAATTAACATTGAAAGGCCAATAAAGTGAAAATTATAGTTATTATGCTCTGTTCATTTTTAAATAGACATTGCTTATAAATTGAAAAGGGCAGTATCTAAAATAGCACAAGTGTAAGATTTCCTTTCCAGAGTTTGATTCCTATTGTAGGACCTGGAATTTAAAACAGATGGTAGGTATATGGTACAGAGCTTCACAGCTGTGTTCCACAAACTGTTGAAATGACCATTCAGAAACTTAGTAACTTGAGGTTGTATTTGAACACTATTTCTATACTTCTCTTGATTTTCCAAATTCAGTAATATTTTCACTTACAGTGTTTTATTCATTGCCAGAGCTTACTCCAGTGACTACACCATGAATCAACAACCTTTATTGTTCTTGTTGAATCATCCCAATTAGTCTAATTGTTACTAACAATTTATCATAGTAAGGGTTTTGGGGTATGTAGAATATTAAATCTTTATTTTGACTTAATTTGCTCTTGTATTTTACAGTTTTTTATACTAATGTATAATGTATGTATGTTATCTTTATTATTATCAGCTATTAGGTGTTTCTGAATAGAACATTATTTTGTTAATTTCCTAAACTGTTCCTTGTCAGTGGATAGATGATTCTCAATTTTAATTATAGCCACTGCCTGATTCTTAAAGTTTTCATAATGAATTATTTGTTTTTTAAAAAGTAGTGTCTGTGTATTTGTCTGTTTGTGCATGTACACATTCAAACTAAATACATTCCTAGATTTAATTAACCCTTGGATGATTCTGGTACCAAGTTTCAAAATGTCAGACCTAGTCTTAGTGAAATAGTGGAATTCTTTCATTGAGACTCTCTCAAGCAATTTAAAGGCATTATTTGTAGGAATGGGTTTGCTTAGGTGCTTGTTTGCTTGCGTTTTGTTTGTTTTGGATTTTTCTTTATTGAAGTATAATTGACATAAATTACGTTAATTTCAGGTGCACAACATAGTGATTAGACATTTGTATATACATCGCAACATGATCACCACATTGTCTAGTTACCTTGACATGGTATCATCTACCGCCATGCAAAGTTACATAGTTTTTTTCCTTGTGATGAGAACTTTTCATACTTTCTAGCAACTTTTAGGAGAAGGCAATGGCACCCCACTCCAGTACTCTGGCCTGGAAAATCCCATGGATGGAGGAGCCTGGTAGGCTGCAGTCCATGGGGTCGCTAAGAGTCGGACACGACTGAGCAACTTCACTTTCACTTTTCACTTTCATGCATTGGAGAAGGAAAAGGCAACCCACTCCAGTGTTCTTGCCTGGAGAGTCCCAGGGACGGGGGAGCCTGGTGGGCTGCCATCTATGGGGTCGCACAGAGTCGGACACAACTGAAGTGACTTAGCAGCAGCAGCAACTTTTCATGTTGGAATACAATGTTGTTGACTAGAGTCACCACACACTACATTGCATTGCCGTGATTTATTTATCGTTGCAAGTTTGTACCTCTTGATACCCTTCACACATTTTGTCTGACCTTTGGATCCCTCCCCCTCTGGAAACCACCAATCTCTATATCTATGAGTTTGGATTTCTTTTTATTTGTTTGATTCTTTTAGATTCCACATATAAAAGAAATGCAGGTGGGTGGGAGCACTTGCCTATGACCTCTTTACTATTTTCCTTTGGTGAGGAAGTTTATTTGTAAAATTTCTTAGACTCTAAATACTAGTTTTTATAGAAAATCTTTTTAAGAATATGCCTTTTTTAATTTAAATTACTTATCATTTGCTTTCCTGTGTCTTGCAATCTGTATTTCTCCCTGGATAACAGGAATGGTATTTCTTGGTGTAAGAAAATTCTGTAACTTTTTGTAGATCCGCTAGATGTGATAGACGTGGATTGGTCTGGTCTTATGCCAAAGCATCCAAAAGAGCCACGAGAGCCTGGAGCCGCGCTCTTAAAATTCACACCTGGAGCTGTTATGCTGCGAGTTGGCATTTCTAAAAAGTTGGCTGGTCCTGAGCTCTTTACGAAAGTCAAGGAAACATGTCAGAGACTTTTAGAAAAGCCCAAAGGTAATTCCATCCCAGTTTAAGTGTGTAATGTCTAATATAAATATAAAGATGCCTTTGAAAAGGATTCTGTTCTGTTCTCATGTAGCAGTTATGATATAAGAATTTTTTTTTAAGAATCACTTATTTTCATTATTTAATCCTCATGGTCAAAGTTTGTTTTATTTTGAGAGAAATTTAAACCTACAGATGAGTTGTAAACATAGCGCAATGATCTTTCTGCATCACAATTACTTTTTAACAGGTAAGTGTGAAAGTGCTCAGTGGTTTGCCCAGGGCCAAATGAGGTAGATCTTAGGAAAGTGAACTTAGATATTTCTCATATCTAAGCAGATTGATAATCTTGGCAGGGCTTTCCCCTGGGAAATGGAGAATTTTGCTCAAATGCAGATGTTTAGATTGAGACTTACAAAGTGCTTAAGAACTCAGTCTGTGAACCAGATGGCCTGGATTCCAATAGGTACACCACTTAATAGCTATAGGCAATCTATATGTTACTGTCACCATCTGCAAACTGGGAGAAATTATACTGCCAAGTCACCTGATTGTTAGGAGGAGCAAATGAGTTATCACAAGTAAAACACTTAGAATAGTTTCTGACATGCAGTGATGCCTAGTAAATATTACTACTGCTGTTTAGTTTGAAAGTATTTTATCACATTGATTTTAGACAGTGAAAACAGCTACAGCTTTTTATTATTCCAGAACATTTTTAGTTTGTAGAATTTTTTTTTCCTCCTGTTATCTGAAACCTACCTCACGGTGTTTTGGCAGCTTATTGGGCTTCCCTGGTAGCTTGGCTGGTAAAGAATCCACCTGCAATGCAGGAGACCCCAATTTGATTCCTGGGCCAAGAAGTTCCCCTGGAGAAGGGATAGGCTACCCACTCCAGTATTCTTGGGCTTCCCTGGTGGCTCAGATGGTAAAGAATGCACCTACAATGCAGGAGACCTAGTTTCAGTCCCTGGGTTGGGAAGATCCCCTGTGTTTTGGCAGCTTATTAATACTTTATTAATGGGGAAGAGGAATGTGAAAAGGATAGGGGGTAAAAGATGAAAGCAGTAAGATTATTTAATGTTTTATCATGTTCATGAGAGTGAAAAAGTTTGAGGTAAAAGAATTGAGCTTTTTACTAATATAAAATTGGAAAATGTTTGTTTTATGTTTCATGAATACATGTTCTCTCCAGCTGTTAGCATAAGCAGAAACTGTCTTGATTTTAATACGGCCCAATATACATAGACCATAAATTATAAGTGAATATGTGTTAATCTGACAAATGACCACTGTCTTAAGTTCTTGCCCATTCTTTCCCCCTTGTTTGATTGGCTCTGTGATCTTAAGCATGTAACTCCCGTGGGCATAAAATGATGTAGTGAAATCCCTAAGGTCTTATCCATATCTGCAGCTATTTGCTTCTGTGACTTTTGTTAATGGCATTTCAAGTTAAAATCTGTTGCATAGTTAGCAAAATTAGACTATAGTTTGTCCCTAATGATCACTTAAACAATGAAAATATACACTGTGAAGAAGGATTTGATTTTTCCTTACCAAGTAGTCCAGGCTTCCCTGGTGGCTCAAGACAGTAAAGAATCTGCCTGCAATGTGGGAGACCCAGGTTCGATTCCTAAGTCAGGAAGATCCCCTGGAGAAGGAAATGGCAACCCACTCCAGTGTTCTTGCCTGGAAAATCCCATGGGCAGAGAAGCCTGGTGGACTACAGTCCATGGGGTCTCAAAGAGTCGGACACGACTGAACGACTAACACTTTACCAAGTAGTCCTGTTTTTTGGTGGTGAGTAGCTTTATTAGACAACTAATATATGATACTGAATAGAAGTTCTCTAAGGAATAGGACTGTATTTACTGCTATATCCAGTGTCTGATGATCTGTACTACTAATTTTGCCATTGCCTTGAGTAGTATGTGACACATAGTATTTGATAAATATTTGTGAAATAACTGATAGTGATTTTTTTTTCTAATCCATTTTGTCTGTTTCTGTGTCCCAATACTGAAGAAAGTATATCCCTACTCAGTATGTAATTTTTTAATTGGAGTATAATTGCGTTACAATTTTGTGTTAGCTTCTGCTGTGCAGTGAAGTGAATCAGCTATATGTATACATATGTCCCCTCCCTCTTGGACGTCCCTCCCACCACCTCCGCCGCCCCCCACACCCGATCCCACCCTCTAGGTCCTCACTGAGCTGGGCTTCTTGTGCTGTACAGCGCTTCCCAGTAGCTATTTTACACACAGCAGTGTGTATATGTCACTCCTAATTTCCCAGGATATGTTTTAAATTCTAAAGGCTTAAAGCAGAAAACTTGCATGTGTACTAAAATCTAAATTTCTTTTGTCTTAGGTTTTTTGATTATAGTATGATTAAGTACTTTTGAACTAAACTTTCCCAGTTATTTTAGTTTCTTTGGTTTACTTGCACTTAGGTTTAATCTTCTCGAGTCATTTGGTACTGGTCAGTTTAGATCCAGGAAGGGACTAAGGCTAGCCATGTTACACTTTCCAGTGATGTTTGCAAGTGTGTTTTGTACTTTATAAAAGTAATTTGTCCTAATGAGCAGTTTTCAAGGAAGTGCTTGGACTAAATGCAGGTTTCTTTCTTTGTAGTTACAGCAGAATGGTTGTTAATGTTTGTTTTTTTAAATAGTGTGCATTATATGGCTGTGTCATCGGCTCAAACACTGCTTTGTGTGAATCACGTGAGGAAGTGCCTTTTCCCAAGGTAACCTAGTTCCAACTGTGGAGAGTCTGTAGATCTAGTGGGAAGACGCTCCCACTGTATTTTAAAAAGCTCTGCAGATGATTCAGATAGACATCAGAGTTTGTGAACTATTTTTGAGTTTTTATTTACATTTTTGCTTTTTATCATCAACTATATTACATAAGACAACTTTTTTCTTAACTAAATATCTTATCTCACTGTTTATGCCTAGCAGTTCAGGAAATGAAATATATAATGCAAGTCCATCAATTTTTAGTCACATGTGTCCATTTTGTTTTTATCTGGTGGTTCTTTACTCTTTTCCTTGCTAGCAGTAACCTGTTTGATCGTGTTGTTATAGAAACACTACCCAGTACCATTTTGCACTCTTGACCAGCTCTTAGAGTGCTAGCTTTGAAGTTACTATTCTTACTCTTTTCAATTATTGACTGGTCCTATTTTCTGAATTTTTCTTTCCTTTTTGTCTACTTTTAACAGATTTTCTCCTCACCTTGCAAGCTGTAACTTACAGTGATTTTAATTTGATACCTTGTCCCTGGTTTTTATAGTGACCGAATATTGGATAAAATTTGTAGATCTAAACACCTCATCACTTTCCTAACGGAGATTTTCGGGGATCACACTGTAGTCACATTATTATAGCAAGATTCAAATGTAGTAAAGTCCTGAACCTAAAACTTTTAGTGGTTGATGGTAAGCAATATATTGAATTTGACTTTACTAATTAACTTGAACTTTTCTTCTCATAGTTCAGTTCAGTCGCTCAGTCGTGTCCGACTCTTTGCAGCCCCATGAATCGCAGCACGCCAGGCCTCCCTGTCCATCACCAACCCCCGGAGTTCACTCAGACTCACGTCCATCGAGTCAGTGATGCCATCCAGCCATCTCATCCTCTGTCGTCCCCTTCTCCTCCTGCCCCCAATCCCTCCCAGCATCAGAGTCTTTTCCAATGAGTCAACTCTTCGCATGAGGTGGCCAAAGTACTGGAGTTTCAGCTTTAGCATCATTCCTTCCAAAGAAATCCCAGGACTGATCTCCTTTAGAATGGACTGGTTGGATCTCCTTGCAGTCCAAGGGACTCTCAAGAGTCTTCTCCAACACCACAGTTCAAAAGCATCAAGTCTTCGGGACTCAGCCTTCTTCACAGTCCGACTCTCACATCCACACATGACCACAGGAAAAACCATAGCCTTGACTAGACGGACCTTTGTTGGCAAAGTAATGTCTCTGCTTTTGAATATGCTGTCTAGGTTGGACATAACTTTCCTTCCAAGGAGTAAGCGTCTTTTAATTTCATGGCTGCAGTCACCATCTGCAGTGATTTTGGAGCCCAAAAAATAAAGTCTTACACTGTTTCCAGTTTCCCCATCTATTTCCCATGAAGTGATGGGACCGGATGCCATGATCTTCGTTTTCTGAATGTTGAGCTTTAAGCCAGCCTTTTCACTTTCCACTTTCACTTTCATCAAGAGGCTTTTGAGTTCCTCTTCACTTTCTTCCATAAGGGTGGTGTCATCTGCATATCTGAGGTTATTGATATTTCTCCCGGCAATCTTGATTCTAGCTTGTGCTTCTTCCAGTCCAGCGTTTCTCATGATGTACTGTGTATATAACCCATGTCTAAATTCTGTCTCTCCATTTTGCTTTTCTTATATCTTAAAAAAAGTGACTATCAGAATATTTATTTTTGTTTGAGACTAGCAGTAAAACTAGGCTTCCCTGGTGGCTCAGTGGTAAAGAATCTGCCTGCAATTCAGGAGATCCAGGTTTGATCCCTGGGTCAGGAAGAGCTCCCGGAAGAGGGCATGGCAACCCACTCCAGTATTTTTACCTGGAGAATCCCCATGGACAGAGGAGTCTGGAGGGCTGCAGTCCATGGGGTCGGTCACACAGAGTTGCACATGACAGAAGCAACTAAGCAGCAGCAGCAGCAAAGCTATATGCTGGCGTTCTCTCACAGAGCGCAGGTCACATTTAATATTACAAAATAATTTTCACCAATGTTGGGGAAGTGAGGCGAAGTCACTCAGTTGTGTCCGACTCTTTGCGATCCCATGGACTGTCACCTACCAGGCTCCTCTGTCCATGGGATTCTCCAGGCAAGAATACTGGAGTGGGTTGCCATTTCCTTTTGCAGGAGATCTTTTCAACCCAGGGATTGAACCCAGGTCTCCCACATTATAGGCAGATGCTTTACCATCTGAGCCACCAAGGAAGTCAATGTTGGTAACTTCGATAATATATAGACTTTGTGGACTATTCATCCAAGCAGTTAACACTTCTGTTTTCAGAAGCCTTAATGTGTGTTCTTTTTTTGAAAGATACAGACAGTCTCTTTGAACATGAACTCGGGGCTCTCAACATGGCTGCATTACTACGAAAAGAGGAAAGAGCAAATCTGCTTAGTAATCTTGGACCATGTTGTAAAGCATTATGCTTCAGACGGGATTCTGCAATCCGAAAGCAGCTTGTTAAAAATGAGAAGGTACTGTTATTTCCTTAGAAAAATCGGAAAGTGTTGAGTCGTATGGACATATTTTTCATTTGATTGCTTTACAGTGAGGTTCAGGTCTCATTATCTGTTTTTATGCATTGGTTTCCCAGTCATATACACATGTAAGAGAAAAAATTTTATTAGAATTTATAATACCTTTTATTTTACTTTAATACTGTTGAAGAACATTTGTTTTGAATAGCAAATTGTTAGAGGCTTAAAGAAAATTTAAAATATTCCTGTGAAATACTTTTCATTTGTAAAGTTTCTTTCAGTAATAAAATATACTAGAAATTTATTTAAATTGAAGATAAAGGAAAAACATTTCCCAGATAAAGAGTGGTAAGGAGATTTTATTACTATATAGAGCATGTTTATATATATAGTGTTTATGAAAATATACCAAGTTGAAGAGAGGAAACAAATAGAAGTGATTATGTGTAAGCATTTACTTGAGCAGAATAAAGGGACTTGAAACCCAGCTATTTTCTGTTTGATTCAGGTAAGGAACCCCAGTTGAGAGGCTGTATGGTTTGCAGTATCATCAGACTCCTGCTCCCTTTTTATAAAAAATATTTTGTAACATTTCCTGGTTCCTTCTCTAATGTGCCATAGTACCCTTCAAAAATTATGATGCCCAAAAACACCCCTGCAAATTTCTTATTGAGAACCATTGTTCAGAACCTTGTAAATCCTTCCAGTTCAGGGTAGACCATGGATATGACATTATCAAAGTTCTGTTATGGTTTGGCCCTTGTATCATTGGTTATAAGGGCTTAGAGTTGGGAAGACGGTGGAGTACAGAGGGAAAACAAAGGAAGGTTTTGTTTTTTTTGAATGATGAAATTTCTCTATTCTATTCTGATTGTGGTCATGGTTTCTTAACTATAAACATGAGTTAAAAACTCATAGAACTGTATACATAAAAAGCTAGTTTTAGTGTATCACAACTTAAAAAAAAATCTTTTTTTGTAATGCAAATGTGACCAAGGCATCATTGTTCCTTTAAGGATTCTAGAAGAGAAATAGCAGAATGCTGGAAATAGCAAATCTTACCTTATTTCATTATTCATGGTTGGAGAATGTTAAACAAAATTTCACGACAGTAACTTTCAAAACTTCTAAGATAGTTTTGCTGCTGCTGCTGCTAAGTCGCTTCAGTCGTGTCCGACTCTGTGCGACCCCATAGACCGCAGCCCACCAGGCTCCACCGTCCCTGGGATTCTCCAGGCAAGAACACTGGAGTGGGTTGCCATTTCCTTCTCCAGTGCATGAAAGTGAAAAAATAAAGTGAAGTCGCTCAGTCGTATCCGACTCCTAGCGACCCCATGGATTGCAGCCTACCAGGCTCCTCCATCCATGGGATTTTCCAGGCAAGAGTACTGGAGTGGGGTGCCATTGCCTTCTCCTCTAAGATAGCTTTAGGTTCCAATAATAGAGGTCTACCTCTTAGAACAAAGGAGATGGTAGTTTCGCAGTAGATGGCGTGGATCAGCTGTCTTTGGAGAATTTGTTCAGTTCTAGAGCCTGCATCTTATGGCACATTAGCAGACCAGTAAGGAGTGTGGAATGTTCGGTGCCCTGTGAAAGTAAGATGGAATTAGTGTGGAACTTCATACAATGTGCCATGTGTTTTTGTTGTTTTGTTTTGTCATTGGAAACAGTGAAGTGAAAGCTACTTGATTACCTGTCAGGGATTGTC
Source organism: Bos mutus (assembly GCF_027580195.1). Taxonomy (NCBI): domain Eukaryota; kingdom Metazoa; phylum Chordata; class Mammalia; order Artiodactyla; family Bovidae; genus Bos; species Bos mutus. Next base: position 15,987,022 of record NC_091628.1, on the reverse strand, counting down.
AAGAAGATTGCTTTCTTTTGTAAGATTCCTTGAGTCTGAAAACAGCATTACTTAATTTTGCTTTTAAATATCCAGTACAGCCCATGTGGCGCTACTAGTAAAGAACTTGCCTGCCAATGCAGGAGATGTTTGATCCCTGGGTTGGGAATGCCCCCTGGAGGAGGGCATGGCTACCCACTCCAGTATTGTTGCCTGGAGAATCCCATGGTCAGAGGTGCTTGGCAGGCTACAGCCCATGGGGTCACAAAGAGTCTGACACGACTAAAGCGACTGAGCATGTACACACAGCTAACTTAATACCTATCGCAAACTGATTTTTCTTATAACTGATTTTTGTTAGCAGTTAAACCTGTCTTTTCTACTGTTACCTAATCTACATCTTTTTAAACTTTTTCTCCAAATAGGGCACCGTAAAACAAGCTTATACAAACGCTCCAGTGGTAGACAATGAACTGTTACGACTGAGTCTTCGATTATTTAAGCGAAAGACGATGTGCCAAGCCCCAGGACCTGAAAAGACTGAAGATGATAAACTTTCACAGTCCGGTATCCAACAGGAACTCTGTGTGTCTTAAGACTGAAGTCCAGGTACATTTTTGGTACTATTTTCCTTCAGCAGTGTGTATTCTTTTTCAAAGTTCTTTGGTTTGACAAGCATTATTAGTGACAAAGACAGAAAAGACTTACCAGCCATGCTAAAATAGTGATGAACTTTTTTAATAAAGTTTAAAGACACTAGTTTGGCGAGCTTAAGATTTTACATAAATTTTTACACTGTCCAAAATAATGTGAAAGCATCTAGATTGAGTTGTAATTTATTCTATACCTTTTGGTAAAACTGAAGCTTTTGAAAACAGTCATCCTTACGCTTCTAGCCTACACAGATTTTTTTATGAAATGGAGCCAGAGCCACTGACTTATGTACTGGATCATCCTTACAGAAACTGCGATTTTCTCCAGAAACAGTGTGTTCACTGAATAAACACACACACACCATGCACCACCGTGATGCACAGGACACAGAGGGGTGCTACTGTGTGTAGGCTGGCCTCCTGCAGGAGCAAGCCACAGTCCTGTTTTCTGAAATTCTAAGTAGAACTACTTAATGACTCTTCAGTTTGTTAAAATATATGTGCATTGTTACAATGTATATTGGATATATTTCAATTCTCAATGGTTTTGTTTGTTATCAGAGATTGTCAACTTTTTATTTTTAATAAATGTACCTTCCCTTTCCTTGTTCTAGATTTACTTTGCTCATTAATCTTATTCCTGATGTTCAAAAACATTTGTCATCAACATTATATGTTTCGTACTTAACATATTTTACTGCTTGAGTTATTGGACAGCTGTAAATAATGTGATAAGAGTTGAGGATGTACTTTAAGTATAGCTCAGTAATACTTGAAACAAACCATACTTTTCAGAACTGTAACCTTTGATTATATTAATCTGCCTCTAACCTATAATATATAAACAATTTACTTTTTATAAGTTACAGTATATCTGCTTTATTTTGTATGTACATACTTAACTCATGAAGTGGACTCCTAGAAGTATCTGAAATGGACTCCAAAGTGCAGAATTTGTGGGCAGACAGTAAAAATAATGAAGGAAACCAATCAAAATTGTAATTTTCCAATTGCCTTTCACAGGTTTTTGTTAAAACTGTAATTCTACGTTAGCTGTCTCAGTAGTTTTGTACCTTGTCTCTGTGGGTAATATACTGTAACAGGGTGAAAGTTTATATTCAGGAACATATATTGTAGTCATTGTGCACTTAATTTTTATAAAATACTTAACCAGAAAAGGAAGTAGTCATATTTCCAAATGACCTGGAAAGCATGTATAAGAAAACTGCAAGTAGCGAAGCAAAAACCAAAAAGGTAAGCAAAAAGATTTTTCAGGTGTCTGTTTCTTCTTACCAATTGGTAAATCTTTTGAATAAGGAAAAAATGTAAAATTCTTTAATGACCTGGAGAATGAATACCCTTTAGAAAATTACCTTCTGTTTTAGTGGATAATAGTGTTCTCTGTAGCATAAAGATTTAAAGTCCTAGATTCTCTGAGTTCAAAGACATGTGGAGTATAACAAAAGTTATGGTTATCCTGTTCTGTCCATTGACTTTTAGGAATATTTCTTTACAGAATGAAAACTATACAGGTAGATTTGCCATTTAGTCAAATCTGTTGCCTTTTTAGTTTGAATATGTTAAGTTGTAAAAGAAAAATTTTAAACTCTTTCTTTGCTTAATCACAGTACTCAGAGCTTTATGCTCCCAATGGGAATGCAGTGTTAAGTCTCATAAACATTCTATGTATTGCTAATCATATACCCATAAAATTTTTCTAAAGTGAATTTTTGTTGGATTTTCCATAAAATTTCTTGGACCAGTATTTGTGGAAACATCTTTTGATCTATAAACTATTTGTTAGTAAAGTCTTCTGTCTTGTAACTGATGAAGTTTGTCCTCTTGTCACAACTGGACTCTAGCTGCTTGCAATAAGGAGTTGTCCAGCTAGAGAAGAGGCAAGACTATGTGTGCAATCCACAGTAAATAAAATGACAGTTAACAGATACTTACATTCTGTTGAATCAGTTGGTTTCTTTTGCGAAGGACAGATTTCCTATTTTGTAAAGTCTTGTACTAACTTTTTCATTAAAAAATTCTCACCATACTCAAGTAGTACCTTAATATGTTAAAATCTGACCTGTCACTTCTCTTTATTCTGATCAGTAACTGCAGGTTATCTTTCCCATTCTTCCCCATGACCACTTGTGACTTATCTCTATTAATCTGAGAATTTGTGGCATCAGCAGAACATACTCTGTTATTCCTTACTGTTCAGTTGGGCAAAGATTAAGGTAAACAGTATCTATAGTGTCAGTGATGCTTTCAATTTGTTATTTTAAAAGGATATGGGTTCCAGCTCAAGATAACAGTTTCCTCTGAAAAAAAGAAAAAACAGCATTAGCCGAGAGATTCCTACAAGGAAAAACCCATTTCTAAGCTGGTAGAGGCTGAGACAAAAATCTCACCATCAACTCCACTCTCAGTGTGGAGACCCACAATCAGGAGGGAAATTGCAACCCTGCATTCTCCCTGAGGCGTGAAGAGTTTGAACTCCACATCTTGCATCCCAACTTCTAAGACCTGCCCTGGAGAGACAACGCCCCTAAACAACAACATAAATTATGAGACCCACACTGAGACACCATGTAATTAAGGTTCAGGTTAAAGACCAAGAGAGTATCTTATCGGCAGCAAGGAAAAAACCACTTGATACTTAATAAAGGAAACCCTATACGACTATTAGCAGACTTCATCAACTGGAACTTTACATCCGAGAAGGAAGTGAGTGGGATGAGATATTCAAAGTGCTGAAAGGAAAAAAAACTTCGAACCAAGAATTCTCTGCCTGGCAAAGTTAATGGAGAGACTAAGACTTTCCTAGACAGGAAACACTCGGAGAAGGCAATGGCATCCCACTCTAGTACTCTTGCCTGGAAAATCCCATGGATGGAGGAGCCTGGTGGGCTGCAGTCCATGGGGTCACTAAGAGTTGGACATGACTGAGCGACTTCACTTTCACTTTTCACTTTCATGCATTGGAGAAGGAAATGGCAACGCACTCCAGTGTTCTTGCCTGGAGAATCCCAGAGACAGGGGAACCTGGTGGGCTGCCGTCTATGGGGTTGCACAGAGTCGGACATGACTGAAGCGACACAGCAGCAGCAGTAGCAGACAGGAAACACTAATGTGGTTAATCACCACTGGTCTCAGCTTTACAAGAAATGTTAAATGGACTTTAAGCTGAAATGAAAGCACTATTAACAAGAAAAGCAAAGTATAAATCTCTGGTAAAAGTAAATATATAGTAGAATTCAGAAAAAGCTAATGTAACAGTAATGGGTTAAGTCCTTATAAGGCTAGTGTGCAGGTTAAAAGACAAAATTAGTAAAAATAACTTCTGCCATAATGATTTGTTAATGTTTGTTAATAAAAAGGTACAAATTTTAACATTTATAAATAAATTTTAAAATGGGATTACAGTGTAGAATTGTAATTACCATTAGCTTGAGCTCATACTTGTCATCAACTTAAAATAGACTGTAATAAATAAGTTGTTTTATGTAAGCATCATGGTACCACAAAGCAAAAACTATAAAAGATACACAAAAGATAGAAAAATCTAAGCATACCCACTACAGAAAATCAAATCACAAAGAGATCAAAAGGAAAAAAAGGAATTACAAAGTAGCCAGAAAACAACAAAATGATAATAAGTACATAAGGCGATGGCACCCCACTCCAGTACTCTTGCCTGGAAAATCCCATGGACGGAGGAGCCTGGTAGGCTGCAGTCCATGGGGTCGCTAAGAGTCGGACACGACTGAGCGACTTCACTTTGACTTTTCACTTTCACGCATTGGAGAGGGAAAAGGCAACCCACTCCAGTGTTCTTGCCTTGAGAATCCCCGGGACGGGGGAGCCTGGTGGGCTGCCGTCTATGGGTCTCACAAGGTCGGACACGACTGAAGTGACTTAGCAGTAGCAGTACCAATAATTATATGTAACGAGACTACATTCTCAAATCAAAAGACATCAAGTGGCTGAATGGATTTAAAAACCAAGACCTAGCTATAGTCTGCCTATAAGAGATTCACTTCAAATCTATGGACACAGACTGAAAGCAAAGGAATAGCAAAAGATATTCCTTGCAGATGGAAACCAAAAGAAAGTTGGAGTAGCAATACTTATATCAAACAAAATAGACTTTTAAGACAAAAACTGTAGTAAGAAGCAAAGAAGGTCATTGTATAATGATAAAGAGGTCAACCTGACAAGAGGATGTAACATTTTATAATATTTACATACCTTACATAGGAGCACCTGCTGCTGCTGCTAAGTCGCTTGAGTTGTGTCCGACTCTGTGCAACCCCATAGACGGCAGCTCACCAGGCTCCCCCATCCCTGGGATTCTCCAGGCAAGAATACTGGAGTGGGTTGCCATTTCTTTCTCCAATGCATGAAAGTGAAAAGTGAAAGGGAAGTTGCTCAGTCGTGTCAGACTCTTCTCGACCCCATGGACTGCAGCTTACCAGGCTCCTCCGTCCGTGGGACCTCCAGGCAAGATAAAGCTAATATTAATAAACCTACAAAGAAATTGACAGTAATAGTAGGTGACTTTAATATTCCATTTTCATCATGGATAGATCATTCAGATAAAAATTAATGAGGCAATATTTGCCTTAAAAGGACATGTTGTACCAAGTGGACTTAGAAGAAAAATACAGAATATTCCACTCAAAGTAACATTCTTCTTAAGCACACATGGAATACGTTGCTGCTACTGCTGCTAAGTCGCTTGAGTCGTGTCCAACTCTGTGCGACCCCATAAACAGCAGCTCACCAGGCTCCCCTGTCCCTGGGATTCTCCAGGCAAGAATACTGGAGTGGGTTGCCATTTCCTTCTCCATATATTAGGACACAAAAAAATAATAAGTTTAAGAGCAAAACAGTATCAGTCATTTTTTCTGAGCACAATAGTATGACTAGAAGTCAATTACAAGAAAACTGGAAAATTCGCAAGTATTTGGAGGCTACTTCAGTGGGTCAAAGAAGAAATCAAAAGAGAAATTTTAGAAGCTTTGAGACAGAGTGGTTCAGAGACATGCCAAAGATGTGTCAGTTGGCTCGTCAGGAGCTCAGAGCACAGGATAGGAAACTTCAGCTTTTTGCTTCTGAAAAAAGTTATGGCTTCTAGGTCAGATTTTCCTCCTGACATTAATGTACATTAGATATATCTGTTAGCTAGGTAGATAGCAAACTATCTACTTACCTATCTACTTCTCCAATTAGGAAAATGGAATGGGAAAAATTATTTACAATGTGACTCATCAATGGCTTAATTTCTAAAATAAACAAATAGCTCATACAGCTCAACAAAAAACCCCAAACAACTCAACCCAAAAATGGACAGAAGCTCTGAATAGACATTTCTCCAAAGAAGAGATACAGATGACCAAGAGGCACATGAAAAGATGTTCAGCATTGCTAATTAATAGAGAAATGCAAATCAAAACTACAATGAGATACGTTTAAAAGTCTACAAACAATATATGCTGAAGGGGGTGTGAAGAAAAGAGAACCCTTCTACCTGTTGGTGGGAATATAAATTGGTGTGACTGTATGGAAGACAGTATGGAAGTTTCTCAGAAAACTAAAAATAGAATTACCATATGATCCAGCAATCCCACTCCTAGGCATCAGTTCAGTTCAGTTCAGTTGCTCAGTCATGTCCGACTCTTTTCGACCCCATGAATTGCAGCACACAAGGCCTCCCTGTCCATCACCAACTCCCAGAGTTCACTCAAACTCACGTCCATCGAATCAGTGATGCCATCCAGCCATCTCATCCTCTGTCGTCCCCTTCTCCTCCTGCCCCCAATCCCTCCCAGCATCAGAGTCTTTTCCAGTGAGTCAACTCTTCCCAAGAGGTGGCCAGAGTACTGGAGTTTCAGCTTTAGCATCAGTCCTTCCAATGAACACCTAGGACTGATCTCCTTTAGGATGGACTGGTTGGATCTTTCAGTCCAAGGGACTCTCAAGAGTCTTCTCCAACACCACAGTTCAAAAGCATCAAGTCTTTGGCACTCAGCTTTCTTCACAGTCCAACTCTCACATCCATACATGACCACAGGAAAAACCATAGTCTTGACTAGACGGACCTTTGTTGGCAAAGTAATGTCTCTGCTTTTGAATATGCTGTCTAGGTTAGTCATAACTTTCCTTCCAAGGAGTAAGCATCTTTTAATTTCATGGCTGCAGTTACCATCTGCAGTGATTTTGGAGCCCAGAAAAATAAAGTCAGCCACTGTTTCCCCATCTATTTCCCATGAAGTGATGGGACCAGAAGCCATGATCTTAGTTTTCTGAATGTTGAGCTTTAAGCCAACTTTTTCCCTCTCCTCTTTCACTTTCATCAAGAGGCTTTTTAGTTCCTCTTCACTTTTTGCCATAAGGGTGGTGTCATCTGCATATCTGAGGTTATTGATAATTCTCCCGGCAATCTTGATTCCAGCTTGTGCTTCTTTCAGCCCAGCCTTTCTCATGATGTACTCTGCATAGAAGTTAAATAATCAGGGTGACAATATACAGCCTTGACATGCTCCTTTTCCTATTTGGAACCTGTCTGTTGTTCCATGTCCAGTTCTAACTGTTGCTTCCTGACCTGCATACAGGTTTCTCAAGAGGCAGGTCAGGTGGTCTGGGATTCCCATCTCTTGAAGAATTTTCCATAGTTCATTGTGATGCACACAGTCAAAGGCTTTGGCATAATCAATAAAGCAGAAATAGATGTTTTTCTGGAACTCTCTTGCTTTTTCTATGATCCAGCATATGTTGACAATTTGATCTCTGGTTTCTCTGCCTTTTCTAAAGCCAGCTTGAACATCTGGAAGTTCACAGTTCACGTACTGCTGAAGCCTGGCTTGGAGAATTTTGAGCATTACTTTACTAGCATGTGAAATGAGTGCAATTGTGCAGTAGTTTCAGCATTCTTTGCTGTTGCCTTTCTTTGGGATTGGAATGAAAACTGACCTTTTTCAGTCCTGTGGCCACTGCTGAGTTTTCCAAAGTTGCTGGCATATTGAGTGCAGCACTTTCACTGCATCATCTTTTAGGATTTGAAAGAGCTCAACTGGAATTCCATCACCTTCACTAGCTTTGTTCATAGTGATGCTTTCTAAGGCCCACTTCACATTCCAGGATGTCTGGCTCTAGGTGAGTGATCACACCATCATGATTATCTGGGTCATGAAGATCTTTTTTGTACAGTTCTTCTGTGTATTCTTGCCACCTCTTCTTAATATCTTCTGCTTCTGTTAGGGATATACCATTTCTGTCCTTTATCAAGCCTATCTTTGCATGAAATGTTCCCTTGGTATCTCTAATTTTCTTGAAGAGATCTCTAGTCTTTCCCATTCTGTTGTTTTCCTCTGTTTCTTTGCATTGATTGCTGAGAAAGGCTTTCTTATCTCTTCTTGCTATTCTTTGGAACTCTGCATTCAGATGCTTAAATTTTTCCTTTTCTCCTTTGCTTTTCGCTTCTCTTCTTTTCACAGCTATTTGTAAGGCCTCCCCAGACAGCCATTTTGCTTTTTTGCATTTCTTTTCCATGGGGATGGTCTTGATCCCTGTCTCCTGTACAATGTCACGAACCTCCGTCCGTAGTTCATCAGGCAGTCTATCTATCAGATCTAGTCCCTTAAATCTATTTCTCACTTCCACTGTATAATCATAAGGGATTTGATTTAGGTCATACCTGAATAGTCTAGTGGTTTTCCCTACTTTCTTCAATTTAAGTCTGAATTTGGCAATAAGGCATACATCCATGCAAAAACTAATTCAAAAAGATACATGTATCCCTGCGTTCATAGCAGCACTATTCACAATAGCCAAGACACAGAAACAAGCTGCATGTCCCTCGCCAGATGAATGAATAAAAAAGATGTCCATATATGCGATGGAATACTACTCAGTCATAAAAAAAAATGAAACAGTGCCATTTGCAGCAACATGGATGAACCTAGAAATTATATACTAAGTGAAGTCATAAAGAAAGATACTGAATGGTATCACTTATATGTGGAATCTAAAATAGGACACCAATCTATCAGTGAAACAAATAGAGTCACAGACATAGAGAATAGACTTATGGTTGCCAAGGGGAAAGGGGTTGGAGGAAGGATGGAGTGGGAGATTGGGGTGAACAGAGGCAAGCTTTATATATAGGAGGATAAAAAAGATCCAGCTCTGTCACACACACAACTATATTCCATGTCCAATGATAAACCAGGATGGAAAAGAATATTTTTTTAAAGTATATATAACTGAATGACTTTAATTATCTAAGCCAACTATACTTCAATTTTAAAATAAAATAATTATGGGAACTCCCTGAACATGGACTGGACTTGACTCAAAACAAATGGAGAAACATGAATGGTAAAGGTGAGTGACTCTACGCCTAGGTCATAAAAGACACAATAGTTTCTTATTTGCTCTCTTAGATCACTTACTCTGAGGAAGCCAGCTGCCATGTTATGAAAACATTTCAAACCATTTTGCAGAGAAGTCCATATGGAGAAACCCAGGCTTTGTGTCACCAGCCAGTTGAGTACACCATCTTGGAAACATCCTCCAGCCCCAGTCAAGCCTTCAAGCCTTCTTTATAGTTCCTTGGCTTAGTTTAATGCTGTTTTCACTGAATTTGTTCCTCATCAGAAGAGGTAAAAGATGTGCCATTTAAATCACAGTTTAAACATTTGTGTATTATTCTCAATATAAGCTATACCTAGAGCTAGCTGGGATTTGAAGATTACTAGAATACATTTTGCAGATCCTTCAAGCTGTATCCTTTAATCATTCCAGATAAATCTGTCAGCAGAATCCTTCTGTAGGTACATCTATATCCAAGAAAACTTTGGACCAGATAACAAAGGTCTGTTCCAATTAAATGAGGTAAGCATGTAAAACTGCTGTGTAAATTGTAATCTACTCTACAAATACAAGATACCTGCAGCTCTCCTTTTCATCTGACCAGTTCTTTGTAATGTTAATGGGCTGAATTTCGTCCCTCTGTCAAGTTGGTATGTTGAAATCCCAACCCCCAATACCAATGAACAAATACATCAGAAGGTAACATATTTGGAGATGTGGTCTTTAAAGAGGTGATTAAGTTATGATGAAACAGGATGGGCCCCTAATCCAATATGACTGTTGTTGCCCTTATACGAAAAGGAAGAGACACCAGGAGTAGTGTGTATGCCTGAAAGAGGCAGCAAGAGAGAGAACCATCTGCACACCAAGGAGAGAGGAAATCGCCCTGTCGGCACCTTGGTCTTGGATTTGCAGCCTCCAGAACTGTGAGAAAATAAATTTCTGTTTTACAGCCAGTCTGTGATGTCATGTTATGGCAGCCCTAGCAAATGGATACAGAGGGTCACTTCACTTCATCCATCCTGTACGTCCTCACAGCCATAGTCCAAGTATAGGTCCACAGCATTATTGTTAAAATACTCAATGTATTTTTTATTAAGCATTGCAAATTGCATCCAATAACTGTTAAGTATACCCCCAACAATCTACTAATTAATCAAGCCCAACAATAGTTCATTCTTGCAAAACCAATAAGTTAGGGCAAAACACCCTACAGTTTATACAAGACAGCTCCTAGCACTTGCAGGCAGGGAGTGGGGAATTCCACCTTATTTAGTGCATCATAATAAGCATCAGATGGCATCCCTAATAGCTCAGCGGTAAAGAATCCCCCTGCAGTGTAGGAGAAACAGGAGATGAGGGTTCGATCTCTGGGTCAGGAAGATCCCCTGGAGGAGAAAATAGCAACCCACTCCAGTCTCCTTGCTTGGGAAATCCCATAGACAGGGAAGCCTGGTGGGTTATAGTCCGTGGGGTTGCAAAGAGTCAAATGTGACCAAGTGCACATGTGTGCACAAGAAGCATCAGGAGAACTGTACGGAAAGGGATATGAATGATGGTTCTGATTTTAAAGCCCATTATGTTTGGAAACGAAACAAAAACTTCTAAATGACAGAGAAACATCCATTAATACTAAATCCTAGGTCTCATTTCTTGATTTGGACCATGCTGCTTAATATTCAGACACCCTATCTTAGCCCCAGCTTCCTCATCCATTCTCCATGCTGCCATCAGAATAAGTTACTCTAAAATACAGATGTTATCGACTTGTTTTTCTGGCTGGGGCCTTGCCACTGTCAAGTAATAAGCTTAAGTGAGTCACTTAATCTCTCTTAAGCATCACTTTCTCAATCTATAAAGTAAGGAAGTTGGGTTGTAGACTGTTTTAAGTTTCCAGGACTTTCTCTGTCACTCCTCCACTTAGAAATCTGTGAACAGTTCCTGTTTTCCATAGAACAAAATTCAAATACATAGTTGGTTTGTGAAGGCCCTTCACAGTCTCTCCCCAATCCACCTTCTAGCTGCATCTCCCTCCCATCACGATTTTTCTTTCACACCCAGTGGACCTCAAGTGACTCCATGTGCTTGCTCATCCTCTGTGAGACTACTGCTGCTAAGTCGCTTCAGTCGTGTCCGACTCTGTGCGACCCCATAGACGGCAGCCCACCAGGCTCCGCTGTCCCTGGGATTCTCCAGGCAAGAACACTGGAGTGGGTTGCCATTTCCTTCTCCAGTGCATGAAAGTGAAAAGTGAAAATGAAATCGCTCAGTCGTGTCTGACTCTTAGCGACCCCATGGACTGCAGCCCACCAGGCTCCTCCATCCATGGGATTTTCCAGGCAAGAGTACTGGAGTGGGGTGCCATTGCCTTAGCATCGTGGCTATTGTATCTTGCCTACTTTTGTGTGTCTGATATAGGACACTGACAGGGTTCAGAACAAGCTACCCCCAAATATGCCCCCTTGGTGTATTAACTATTTTAAGCTGAAGGAATTTGAGAAAAACAGCAGAAGCAGAAAGATCTCTGACTTTCTCCCACTCCCTTTCCCGTGAAACAGGTCACAAGACCCTCGTGTGAGAGGTGCCCTCCCTATCTCCAAGATGGTGAGATATGGAGAAGCATCTATGCAAGCAGGTCTTGCAAAGCTTTCACCAGTTTCTTACATTTAGGTCCTAGTCCCTTTGTCCTGTTGTATTTCTCCACAACTTTCCACTCAAACCTAGTAGAAAAACTTGAGTGTACCTGCTGCTTCAAGTCACTTTCTTATGTAAGCTCCTGTGTTGCATACATTTATATTAAATAAATCTGAATGCTTTTCTCCTGTTAATCTGTTTAATTTTCAGACCCAGCTAGGGATCCTAAGAGGGTTGAGGGAAACTTTTTCTCCCCTACGGCCAGACATGTAAATACTTTATTAATAAATGTTGATGTTTGCCATTTCCTCCTTGAATACACCTGCCTGCTTACACTCCAGTGCCTCCTTTATTATTAAATTGGTGTTTATCCTTTAGATACAGTTAAATGCCACCTGGTGAATTTTTTCTTTTCCTGTTTCCAGTCAAACATTCTCTCCTCTCTGCACTTTCTGTCTGTCACGGCACATCTCTTCTGTACATTATCACAGTCCCTGTTATGTCACTCCTGTAGTTAACATTCTCGCTGGTGGGATGCATGTCCAGATTGTTTTCCAAATTAGGAACAGCTTGTATTCAAACACCATTTGTAACTGTACCTTTTAGTCCCCGTTTCCATCTCATTCTAGTGGTTTTTTTTACTTGAACACAGTGTTAATTTAACAAGAAGGCCATTAGACTGACGAGGCTGTAATGCCTTAGCAGCTTATGTAAGCCACCTGAAACCGCAGCCCAAAATGCTTCACGGTTAAGAAATCAAAGTCTAAGGACATACCATGTGCTGTCACTTACACGTGGAATCTAGACTGTGACACAGATGAACTTATAGACAAAACAAACAGACTCACAGAGAGAGCAGACTTGTGGGTGCCATCGGGGAGGGGACGTGGGAGAGGGATGGATTAGAGGTTTGGGGTTAGCAGAGGCAAACTTACACATAGGGTGGATAAAAACAAGGTCCTGCTGCATAGCACAGGGAACTGTAGTCAGTATCCTGTGATAAACCATAATGGAAAAGAATATAGAAAAAGAATGTATCTACATGTAACTAAGGATTCCCAGGTGGCCAATGGTAAAGAATCTGACTTCCAGTGCAAGAGATTCGGTTCAATCCCTGGGTCGGGAAGATCCCCTGGAGGAGGGCATGGCAACCCACTCCAGTGTTGTTGCTGGAGAATCCCATGGACAGAGGAGCCTGGTGGGCTACAGTCTGGGGTTGCAGTCAGATGTGACTGAACACACACACACACACGAATAACTGTTATCACTGCTACACAGCAGAAATTAACACATTGTAAATCAATATTTCAATAAAATTAAATTTTTATAAAATATCAAAAAAAAAAAAAACAACCCCAAACTTAAGGATAACCAATCACAAACAGCCAACGAACATTTCCCAAATGAGGCAGCTGCTTAAGCTACAGCCCATCAAATCATTTCCTTGCTTTGCTTCACCCTCTTCTCTATAAAAGTCACGTCACAGCTCCCCTTGGAGAAGGGGGCTCCTAATCACTTCCGGTTTGGTGCTGCCCATTTGAAACTCTTAAGAATTTTTAAAAACTGGGCTTCCCTGGTGACTCAGATGGTAAAGACTCTGCCTGCAATGCAGGAGATACTGGTTGATCCCTGCTGCTGCTAGGTTGCTTCAGTCGTGTCTGACTCTGTGCGACCCCATAGATGGCAGCCCACCAGGCTCTTTCCCTGGGATTCTCTAGGCAAGAATGCTGGAGCCCTGGGTTGGGAAGAATTCCCTGGAGAAGGGAGCGGCCACCCACTCCAGTATTCTTGGCCTGGAGAATTCCTTGGACAGAGGAGCCTGGCGGGCTACAATCTGTGGGGTCGCAAAGAGCTGAACACTGACTGACTAACACTACTACTACTTTAGTAGAATTACAATGCTGTGTTAATTATTGCTGTACCGTAAAGTGACTCAGTTACATGCATTCTTTTTCATATCCTTTTCCATTATGATTTATCACAGGGTATTGACAATAGTACCCCGTGCTATATAAAAGGACCTTGTTGTTTGTCCATCCGATGTATAATAGTTTGCATCTGCCAGTCCCAGATTTCCTGTTCATCCCTCCAGCCCCTCGGCAACCACTAATCTAGTCCCTATGTCCCTGATTCTGTTTCTGAATCTCTTTTAAGATTAACATGCTTTAGTTTTATCTTTTAACAATAGAGAATACAAGTGTTTACTGAATCCAGGCATGGGAGGAGCTAAAACTTTTCTACTCTGTCTTACAATTTGTGGAGAGTTTTTTCCTTTGGATTTATTCCTCTAAGTAAGGACAGGAGTTTTGTGATAAAACCATTATAAATGGTCAGATTTTAGCTGAGTTCACTTAAAATTGCCATCCTTTTAGTGTAGCTTTTTTTTTTTTTCATATTAACATGCAAATACAGGTCATGGAGATTTCTTAGGCCTCATTAAATTGTACTCTGTAGTTCCCAGACTTTAGTTCTCTGCATTATTTTTTCCACGGCAGTTTCATCTGTAAGTGATGGGGGGAGGACAAAATGATTAAAATAACAATTATTTTTTTAATGAAAACTAGAGGTTTTACATTGGTGGCAGCAATCTTGTCTCGATTATGATCTTCATTCTTGCTCTGTCTCAGGCCCCCCATGGATAAATGCCAATTCTTTCCATCTGCATTGCTGTCTCATGCAAAGTATTTATAAATTCATTACAACTGTTCCAAACTATCAAGGGCAATTAAATGCAGCAATAAACTTTGTCAATACTGTTACTATGGTTAACCAGCTGCCTAGAACATTCACCACCATGGATTTAGGTTCTGGAAGTTAACTAGCAAACCTGGTAACAACCACTGGTGAGGAGCCTTGAAGAGATGATTGTTTAATTAATCTTTGAATTGTGTTAATGAAAATGTTAAATAGGTTCATCCTTGAATTGGATGGTTCAGAGAGAATGTGAATTCCCTAAGGGGCAAATGTGGACAGGTTTCCTATTAAAGTCAGGCATCCAACCAAGAAGCTCTTTTAGTCATTTTGAAGTTAAAAGGGCTAGTGGATAATTTCATAATAAGTCGATGACATTTCTAGTGGCTACATATAAGATTATTACCATCTCGCCGGAAGATCTTTGTTCCTTTGGAAAAGAATCTCATATTACAATTCTTAAATAGATACTGGCTTTTATTTTCCATCAGACTCCACAGGATACAACATAAATTAAACTTGGGGCACTTATCTTCAACAAGCAGACTTAGCAGGGATGGGAAATAGCACATGCCAGTGGTGTCACTGTTCAGTCAAGAATCTGTTAGGTTAGGGGAAATTCTATGCAGAACTTCATATAATTAAAGCAGAGGAAGCTGGTTTGTTTTTTAATTGAGAGAGACCTGTTTACTGGGCATTGGTCTGTCACGTGGGGTCCATGTATGGGGAGGAGTGGCCCTGTGGGTCAGGGCTTGTACCCGTGCCCATGCACACTGGTATCTAGTGTTGCACGGGCTTTCCTTCCCATTCAGAACGTGAACTAAACCAGTCATTAATGGAAACATGAAAGGCCCTGCCCCCAGGGGTGGGTGTGCGCAGGGAAGGAGACTTTAGCAGCACAGGTGAGGTAGGGGTGCCTATTTTTGAAGTGGCTGACAATTGCTAGGCATTAACTCCTTTCTGCCGTTCCCCCCACCCACACTCCAAAAACCATCTGTGTGGAAATTTCTTTCCTCTTTGTGTGGGAAGAGAAAATTCCTCTGTTGATGATACCGAGGATGGGTAGGAGGTACTTCCATGATCTTGAACATGTTTGGTATGCATAAGTTGAGAATTGTTTCAATTATGAAAATGTTTCTTCCTGCTGTTGGTACATAATGTAGAGTAAGCCTTTTGGGTATTTTAACTGTGAAGAGCTTAAATACTGGGAATTGAAATGAACCTGCTGAGTGTAAGTAATAACAGCCTTTAATGACTAAGAGTGAGTTCATAAAATATAAGTTTAAATAAGAACTCTCTAAGTGCATACATACTTTAAGCTGTAGATAGCTTAAGCTGGTTTAAGACTTCTTCATTTGAAAACAGTTTTTAAAACATTGAAAATGGGGAACTAAAAACCTATTGAATCAGAAAGACTTCAACCTAATCTTAATCACAAGCAGGCTGAACTTCTATTTTTATTTGAATTAAAATCCCAAATGCCAGAGGCTTTCTGGATAACACTGAAATGTAACATCAGTGTTTCATAACTCATAGTATTGTCCTAATCCTGGTATACTTTGTCCTAGATGTATATCCTTTCTAGGACTTAGCATTATGATGTATTCAAATAGATCAGAGAAGTGAAAGTTAACTACCGGAGTCAGCTGTTTTTCTTTCTCACATTCCTATCATTTACATAATTCTTGGTATTCCGTTGACAATGTTGAACCAAGCTTTGTCCTGTGGGTCCCAGAAATGGCTTTCTGCAAAGACCCACCGTTCCCCACAAACTTAAATAGACTCGTGGATGACCCGCTTGTCTATCCATGACGAGGCTAGACCTAGACCCTCCAGATTCCCACTCTCTGTCTCATAAGTGATCAGCTGAACTGTAAGCTGAACTGTTGGTCCCCATGGCCAATTAGCACTACACATCCACTAATTTAACCTAACGAAACTTCAATCAGGCTTTCTTTCCCCTCCCCACAAACCCCTGGGTCTTGACCTTCATCTTGAAGAACAGGGAGCCATCCCTCCTTACACACCCTCATGAGAATCGCCTACCTTGCCTGCAGAGACGAACAGTCCCTGATCAGCACTCCAGTCGCACCACCCATTCATCCCCAGTGCTCATTCTTGTCCTCTCCAGCCCTGTTTCTTGTCCCATCAAAGAAAAGCCCTCTTCTGGGGCCTTCCCTGGTCCTGTGGCTAAGACTCCATGCTCCCAATGCAGGGGGGCCCTGAGTTTAATCCTTGGTCAAGGAACTAGATCCCACATGAAAGTGGTAATGCCAAAAAAAAAAAAAAAAAAAAAAAAGTGGTAACCTCTTTGAGAAATAGAGGCTTGAATACAATGAAATTAGGTGATTTGGGCAAAAATATTTCATGGGTGGTGGTGTGTACTTCCAAAAGGAACATGTACTATCTGCTTATGTTTTGGTTTGTGATAATACTAGGCATTGACTATTATTATCTATATCCATTACTTTATTACATGTTGAAAATATACTGATATAATTACATTCCATCATTCTCCATTTATAAGTTGGAAGCCTTTCATAAGGAGAAGCTTTCCTTATCAATTGTTTGATTACAATAAGATATAATTCATATGGGTAAAAAGATAAGCACTTATAGTTTCCTTCTATTCACCAGTCACCACCACCCCTCAAAAGTAACTGAGTGGTTTTTTTTAATTGAAGTACTGTTGAGTCGATTTACAATGTTGTGTTAGTTTCTGCTGTACAGCTAAGTGATTCAGTTATATATTATATATATATACATATATATGTATTGTTTTTCATTATGGCTTATTACTGGATATTGAATATAGTTCTCTGTGCTATACAGTAGAACATTTTTGTTTATCCATTCTATATATAATAGCTTACATCTGAGGGTTTTTAAAATATAATCAAATACTCATGCATTTACACATCTGATCTGACTAAATCCAATGGAGTTACTATTCCTGTTGATGTGCAGTTAGACCCATCTGGATGAAGGGAACCTTTTGCAAAATGACTACTAAACTTTTTTGACGACTCCATTCTTTTTTTAAGTTTCCCTAGTTTCTAGTATAAGATGTTTCCCGATTATTTTGTACATTTCTTGCCATTTTTGGAGAATCAGCCATTTCTCCAAACGTCCATCTTTCTTTTAATGAGGGTGGTATCTAAAGACCAAGATCTTGCCTCTAGGCCCTTTCAGTAGAGAGATCTAGGAAATACATATACTTCTTTGGAAAGATGAAATACATTTTATGAGTTTACACTTAGAACTGATGCTCACAATTCAATTCACAACTACAAAGTTTCCACTTAATCTTTTCTATCTTACATCAGTATCGTTTTTCTTTCATATTAAAAATTCTGCTTTCTCCCACTGCAGCCACTTTTATTCAATATATTATTGAAAGTCCTAGCAAGAACAATTAGGAAAGAGAAATAAAAGGCATCCAAATTGGAATGGAAAAAGTAAAACTGTTTGCAGATGACATGGTAGTATATATAGAAAACACTAAAGATGCTGCCAAAGAAGCTGTTAGACCTAATAAACACGTTCAGTAAAGTTGCAGGATACAAAATCAAGGCACAAAAGTCAGTTGCATTTATATATAATAACAACCTATCAGATACAGAGTTTTTAAAAATCCCATTTATAAGTGAAAAAGAATAAAATAAGGAATCCCTTGGCAGTCCAGTGGTTAGCACTCCATGCTTCCTCTGCAGAGGACACATTCAATCCTTGGTTGGGGAACTTAGATCCTGCAAGTTGCATAGTGTGTCCAAAAAAAAAATACCTACAAATAAATTTAACTGAGGAGGTGAAAGACCTATGCACTAAAGACTGTTAAGATATGGATGAAATTGAAGACAAAAATGGAAATATAGTCCATGCTCAAGGATTGGAAAAATTAATATTGTTAAAATGTCCATTCTATGCAGTTCCTCTCCAAATACCAACGGCATTTTCCACAGAAATACAACAAACTCTTAAAGTGTGTATGGAATCACAAAGACCGTTAAAAATCAAAGGGATCTTGAGAATGAAGAACAAAGCTATAGGCATCACACCTCCCGATTTCAAACTACATTATAAAACTCCAGTAATCAAAACACTCATGGTTTTGATTATCGGCATAACACACACACATAGGTCTATGGGACAGAATAAAGAGCTCAAAAATAAACCCATGCATACAGTCAATAAATTTACAAGAAATAAGATTATACAGTGGGGAAAGGATAATGGGTTAAAAGACTTAAATGTGAACCTTGAAACCATAAAACTCAGAAAAAGAAACCCAGTGGCCAAGCTTCTTGATGTGAGTCTTGGCAACTATCTTTTAGATTTGACATCAGAAACAAAGGCAATAAAAGCAATAATAAGTGAATCTGCATCAAACTAAAAGGCTCTGTGCAGCAAAGGAAACCATCAACAAAGTGAAAATGCAACTCATCAACTGGGAGAAAATATTTGTAAATCATATATCTGATAAGGGGTTAATATCAAAAATACAAATTATATAAATCAATGGCAAAAAAAACCCTAAATAGGTTTAAAATGGGCAGAAGATTTGAATAGACATTCTTTTCCAAAGAAGATATGCAAATTGCCAACAGATACATGAAAAGATGCTCAAGATCATTATTCACCCAGGAAAATGCAAATCAAAATCATAATGAGATATCATGTCACACCTGTTAGAATGGCTATTATAAGAAAAACCAGAAATAACAAATGTTGGCTACAGTTTAGAGAAAAGGAAGCCCTTTCTCACTGTTAGTGGGAAGGTAAGCTGGTGCAGCCACTACAGAAAATAGTATGGAGTTTTCTCAAAATACTAAAAAGTATCAATATCATATGATCCAGCAATTTCACTTCTGGGTATTTGCTGCTGCTGCTGCTTCTAAGTCGCTTCAGTCGTGTCCGACTCTGTGCAACCCCATAGACAGCAGCCCACCAGGCTCCCCTTCCCTGGGATTCTCCAGGCAAGAACACTGGAGTGGGTTGCCATTTCCTTCTCCAATGCGTGAAAGTGAAAAGTGAAAGCGAAGTTGCTCAGTCGTGTCAGACTCTTCGAGACTCTATGGACCACAGCCTACCATGGTCCTCCATCCACAGGATTCTCCAGGCAAGAGTACTGGAGTGGGGTGCCATTGCCTTCTCCTGGGTATTTATCTGAAGGAAATGAAATCACTATCTTGAAAAGATATCTGTAATCCCCTGTTCATTCTAGCATTATTTATAAGAGCCAAGACATGGAAACAACCAAAGTGTCCATCCGTAGTCAAAGAAAGTGTAGTATATGTAACACAACTATTATTCAGACATTAAAAAGGAAGCCCTATTATTTGCAAAAACACAAATAAACATTGAGGGCCTTATGGTAAATGAATATTTCGCATAAAAGGCAAATACCATATAATCTCACTTACGTGTGAAATCTTTAGAAACTCGTTAAAGCAGACCAAAAAAAACTCAGATACAGAGAACAGATTGCTGGTTGCCAGAGGCAGGGTGTAGGTAGAGGTAGGCAAGATGAGAGAAAGTGGTTCAAAGGCACAGACTTTCAGTTTTAAGATAAATAAGCCCCAAGGACACACAGCATGGGAACCGCAGTTAACAATACTATAGTGTATATTTGAAAGTTGCTGAAGAGAGTAGATCTTTAAAATTCTCACCACACACAAAGTTGTAACTGTGTGGTGATCAATGTTAACTAAACTTACTGTAGTAGTAATTTCACTATATATACAGCTGAAGCTAATACAATGTTATTTGCCTGTTGTGCTCAGTCACTCAGTTGTGTCTGAGTCTACAATCGTATGAACTATAGCCCGCCAGGCTCCGCTGTCCATGGGATTTCCCAGACAAGAATTCTGGAGTGGATTGCCACTTCCTTCTCCAGGGCATCTTCCCAGTCTTCCCAACCCAGGGATCGAACTCTTGTCTCTCACGTCTCCTGCACTGGCAGGTGGCACCGTGGCACCACTAGTGCCACCTGGGAAGCCTGTTATATCTGAATAAAAAAAATTCTGCTTCTCAACATCAGCATAACTAGTCATTTACTCCCTGCCCTCAGTAGCTAATGTAGTACCTCAGAATATTGATACAAACACTGCTGTGCTTAGTCACTCAGTCATGTACAACTCTGAGACCTCATGGGCTGTAGCCCGCCAGGCTCCTCTGTCCATGGGCTTCTCCAGGCAAGAATACTGGAGTGGGTTGCCATGCCCTCCCTCCTCCAGGGAATTTTCCCTTTTCCCAACCCAGGGATCAAACGCAGGTCTCCCGCATTGTAAGTGGATTCTTTACCATCTGAACTGCCAGGGAAGCCCAAGAATACTATACTGTCCAATAGCCATTATGTTGGACAGCTGAAACTAATACGATGTTATTTGCCTGTTGTGCTCAGTCACTCAGTTGTGTCTGAGTCTACAATCCTATGAACTGTGGCCTTTCTCCAGGGGATCTTCCTGATCCAAGGATTGAACCCGAGTCTCCTGCGTTGCAGGCAGATTCTTTACCAGCTGAGCTACCAGGGAAGCCCCACAAACACTTACTACATGATTGCTAAAATAGGTTTGCATTTTTTTCAGTTTTCATCCTTTTATTTTTAACCTATCTGAATCTTTGTTTTAAAAGCAATTTTTAAATACAGCCTAATTTAAAAATTTTGCTTTGTTAGTCAGTCTGAAAAGTGAAAGTGGCTCAGTTGTATCTGGCTCTTCGTGAGCCCATGGACTATACAGTCCATGGAATTCTCAAGGCCAGAATACTGGAATGGGTAGCCTTTCCCTTCTCTAGGGAATCTTCCCAAGCCAGGGATTGAACACAGGTCTTCTGCATTGCGGGCAGATTCTTTATCAGCTGGGCCACAAGAGAAGCCCAAGAATACTGGAGTTGGTAGCCTATCCCTTCTCCAGGGGATCTTCCCGACCAGGAATCGAACCAGGGTCTCCTGCATTGCAGGTGGATTCTTTACCAACTGAGGTATCAGGGAAGCCCATCTGAAGGCCTTTTTTATTTTTATTGGTAAATCAAGCTCATTAACTTTTGGATAATATATTTTGCCTCATATTCTTCGGTTATGTAAACTCCTGTCTTATTCGCTGTGTTTAGGAAGGTTTGTGTTTTTGTCCTTTAAATGAACGCTTCTTTTTCATACCCTTATTCCACTTTTTTGGATACCATCAATCTTTTTTTTTTTTGGCAGTACTGGGTTTTCATTGCTACACGCAGGCTTTCTCTAGTGCAGCGAGTGGGACCACTCTCTAGCTGCACCGCCCGGGCTTCTTGTTGCAGCGGCCTCTCTTGTTGGGAACACAGGCTCTGGGGTGCACAGGCTCAGCAGTTGTTGTGCATGGGCCCAGTCGCCCTGTGGCAAGTTGAATCTTCCTGGACTAGGGATCAGACCCGTGTCTCCTGCAGTGGCCAGCGGAGTCCTAACCACTGGACCACCAGGGAAGTCCATATTCTTTGCTTTGAGCAATCTTGACAGTAGCAAGTAACTTCTTTCCCTATCATTCAGCATTTAATTTGAAAATTATGTTTATTCACAATAAATATTACAAAGTCATCAGTTAGCTTTTCTACTTTCCATATGCTGTCCATGTTCTCTATATATTGATGGTTGTGCTCCACACAGTGTCAACTCCTAGTTCTTCGTACACCATCTCCCATATTTCTATCATTTAGTATTAGTTCTATGCATTAATATTTCCCATCAGTCCTTATGCCCATGTCTCATTCATCATTTTAGTTGGTTCAAGCTTGTTCTCAAAAAGATTCCTCATGGGAATGATATTCCCTAGATTCTAATATTGGAGAAGCCAATGGCACCCCACTCCAGTACTCTTGCCTGGAAAATCCCATGGACGGAGGAGCCTGGCAGGCTGCAATCCATGGGGTCGCTAACAGTCGGGCACGATTGAGCGACTTCACTTTCACTTCTCACTTTCATACATTGGAGAAGGAAATGGCAACCCACTCCAGTATTCTTGCCTGGAGAATCCCAGGGACGGGGGAGCCTGGTGGGCTGCCATCTATGGGGTCGCACAGAGTTGGACACAACTGAAGCGACTCAGCAGCAGTAGCAGCAGCAGCAGATTCTAATATATTCATAACAACATGTCTGTGGACATTCTTCTTGAAAGCCAGTTTGTCTCAGTTTACAGTGCTTGCCTTGCATTTTCTGTTTTACATTTGCTACCCCTTACCTTATGGTGTAAAACATTGTAGTTCAAAAGTCTGACATTAATGTTAAGTTTTGTCCCTTAAAAGTAACTTGATTGCCAGTCTCTGGTCAGTATGTAATTTTGAAAATGACACTCTGTCTCTGCAAGCTTGAGAGATGGGTTAAACCCTCCCTCCTCTGAATTACAGCTGCTGTGACCTCTGCTGAGTTAATAACCTTCTTATGCCCCAGCTGCAAAGTGGGGATGGCAGTAAGATGATTCTGAGGACTCTTTGTAAAGGACCCCAGGAAGCCTGTTGTGCTGACAGGTTCCCTCTGAAGAGG
Source organism: Bos mutus (assembly GCF_027580195.1). Lineage (NCBI taxonomy): Eukaryota > Metazoa > Chordata > Mammalia > Artiodactyla > Bovidae > Bos > Bos mutus. Next base: position 15,964,183 of record NC_091628.1, on the reverse strand, counting down.
ACAGCTCTTTCTGTCAAGTTTTAAAACTTAAGACCAAAGTTTTTGGCGCCACCGACAAATCATAGTCAATAGTGACTCATATTTCAGTAACTTTATAAAATGCTTTTGTGACTGGAAGCAACTTAAAGAGAAATTAGCTTAATATTGAAGAAAAATGGTGTATCTTCCTTTCTGTTATAGTCCTTGTATTTCAATAGGATTTTTTTTTTTTTTTTTTTTGGCATTGCTTCTTTCAACTCTTGCCCTTCTCCACATTCTGAAAAGACTCCCAATTAGTGCAGTCCCTTGAGTTCTTTAAATAATACTGATCAAATGATCAATATTTAGCCAGCTTTATCAGTTCTTTGGGGCAGACCCATTAACTAATGAAAATATCCTGTTAGCATGAAGGGTGGCCTAACAGTCACAAGAAATTTGTTTGCTAGATTCTATCTCTCACGCACAATTTCTTACCAGTTATCTAAATTTCCAATCAACAAAGCACTCTGCTGGATGTTCCCTAAGGATGCATTTCTATTATTCAGAACAAGAATAATCTCAAACTGTGTTTCTGATGAGCAGGGTTTATTCTGCAATGGGCTGACACACACAGTGATAAGCATCTGGGAACTCATAGCGTCACTGATAGCTTGACATCGCTTCAGAGCTTCTGCAGCTAACAGTCTGATGAACAAGTTTTAACCTTGGAGATCTAAGCTGGAAAAGGGGAAAGTTCCTAACCTTGGATGGATGAAGCAGCCCCTCCCTGACTCCCAGTTGTCTTTCTCACTTTATATGAACTCTTAAAAGTTCTCACTGGGGAACTTCCCTGGTGGTCCAGTGGGAAAAGAATCTGCCTTGCAGTGCAGGAGATGTGGGTTCAATCCCTGGTCAGGGAACTAAGACCCCACATGCCAAGGAGCAACTAAGCCCGTGTGCCACAACTAGAGGGTCCATGTGCCACAACAAAATGTACATGACAGAACTAAGACTCGGTGCGTCCAAAGGAATAAATACTAAAAAATTAAATTAAAAAATTCTCACTGCAACTAATCTTTTGAACAAGCGGCGCACTGATTGGGCCCAGGTGTTGCAGATATACTCTGCCAATCGCCTTTTTCATGCAGGAGTAAACGCACACTTCCCTGTCTGCTTGTGAGCACAGCATACACGGGACACCCATGGTTTTGGTGAGCAGGACCTCTGCCTCCCCTTTAATTATCGAAGGAGCACTGCTGGGTGTACTGCTCTGTCAAACACCGCTGACCTGTGTTTTACATACACATCTTATAAGCGGGCTTCCCTGGTAGCCCAGTGGTAAAGAATCTGCCTGCCAATGCAGGAGAGGCAGGTTCAATCCCTGGGTGGGAAAGATTCCCTGGAGGAGGGCATGGCAACCCGCTCTGGTATTCTTGCCTGGAAAATCCCAGAAACAGAGGAGCCCGGCAGGTTATAGTCCATGGGGTCACAAAAGAGTTGGACATTCCGTGTATGGTTGGTTCCTTTGCTTGTCATATGAAGCATCTTACATTAAGTGACCCCAGCAAAGGAGCTTTTTGTCAAATGGAATGAACCCTGAGGACAAGAGAGCCTCACACTCTCCCACTGGGTTAGCCTCCTAGCTCCTTCACCTCCAGGGCTTCCCTGCTGGCTCAAAGGGAAGAATCCACCTACTAATACAGGAGACCTAGGTTTGATCCCTGGGTCGGGAAGATCCCCTGGAGAAACAAATGGCAACCCACTCCAGTATTCTTGCCTGGAGAATCTCATGGAAAGATAAGCCTGGCAGGCTACAGTCCATGGGGTTGCAAAGAATTGAACACGACAGAGAGACTAACACTTTCCTACACCTCCAGAAAGGCCAGCATGTGTGATTTTGGCATTTTCCCTTATCTCCAGCTCTTGTCTAACTCTTCATGGAATTCTTTATCCTCGATTCTCATGCTGAGGGACTGCGTGGTGTTTGTGACACTGCTGAACACAGTCAGTGTCATCAGAACGAAGTCCTGCTCCTGGCAGTGCAGTCGTGGGCCGGTGGGTCTGGGTTGCCACCTAGGGACAGCCAGCCTCCTCCAGCTGGCAATGACCAGCCCTTCCCCCGACACCACCTCCCTGACCAGGAGAGCTGGTCTCTCATTGTGGTGTTGTTTTTTTTATTTTAAATTTATTTTTAATTGAAGGATCATCACTTTACAGAATTGTGTTGGTTTCTGCCAAACGTCAGCATGAACCAGTCATAGGTATAGCTATGTCCCCTCTCTCCCTGTCCCACCTTCTAGGTTTTTATGGAGACCTGGTTTGAATTCCCTGAGTCATAACAGCAAACTCCCATTGGCTGTCTATGTTACATATGTCATCGTGGTTTCATCCCTGTGTGAGATACACTAGGGGAAGCCTTGAGTGCTTGACTTCTGCCTTTTTCCCAGAGGAGAAATGAGAGAAGAGAACAAAGCTGGAGGGGCTTCTGTGGGGAGCTGGGAAGAGGGGAAACTGAAGAGATGGGTTAGGAGGTAAGGAGGAGAGAATAACAAGGAGTCAGAGAGAGGACGATGGGAAGGGGGGGACCTCACATGGCGTGAGCGCAGAATGAGGCGAGACCGTGTGGTCTCTGGACAGCAGCGTGCCCTGGCTGGTTAAGTCAGCAGAGCTATTTAATTCCATTTTAGGGTAAAAAAAACAAGCCAAGATTCTAATTCACTGTATTAAACTGTATTGCAGAGAAGGAAATGGCAACCCACTCCAGTATTCTTGCCTAGAGAATTCCGTGGACAGAGGAGCCTGGTGGGCTGCTATTCATAGGGTCGCACAGAGTCGGACATGACTGAAGTGACTTAGCATGCATGCATGCATTGGAGAAGGAAATGGCAACCCGCTCCGGTGTTCTTGCCTGGAGAATCCCAGGGACGGAGGAGCCTGCTGGGCTGCCGTCTAAGGGGTCGCACAGAGTCGGACATGACTGAAGCGACTTAGCAGCAGCAGCAAACTGTATTGAGGAAGGGGCTCTGGAATCCAGACTCCTCATCTATGGCGGTGTCAGGAGGGGCCCTTTAACCCAAGACTCTGCCAAAGCTTCTCAAAAGCCTCTGCAGGCACCTGCTGGGGTAGAACAACAAGAAGCCAGCCTCTCTTTATGTCTGGAGGCGGTGACAGCGAGCTACCTTATGTGACCCTCGTGAATAAGCCTGAAGAGTGCAATGGCACTTCTGAGTTTTTCAGGCTTCGTTGTCATTCCTGGTAAAGTGGAGGCTGTCCTTCCCTGGCATGCAGAATTTTGGGGTGGGGCTGACTGTGAAGTTGCAAAACAAACAAACAATCCAGGGGCTTCCTGAGACTCCAGGGACAGTCCCCAACCTCCTCTTTCTGATGCTTGAAGTTAGGAGCCCCTGTCAGTATAAACCACTGCGGTCCTGAACATGCCCTGTGGAGTAGCTGCCTGAGTCGGCGGTGGGGAGGGGTTGTACCACTGACGTTGTACACCCTGGAATACTAGTGAGAACAGGGCCCAGGGTCCCCAGGGGGCTTGCTGTCATCTGCACACAACCAACCTTCCTTTCAGCCATGCCCCCTTTTCCATTTTCACGATGAGAACTTGAATGTCCTTTCTGGGACTTGGATGATATCCCCTCCTGCCTTCTCAGGAAACTTCCACGGCTGAACAGTCCCCTTCTCCTCAAACCTCCAACACCCCTGTATCTTCCCCGCACCCTCAAGGTCAGCTGATGAGCATATCTTGGTCCGTTTCGGCTGCCATAAGAAATTCCCATAGACTGGGTGGTTTAAACAACAGAACCTTGTCACCTCACAGCTCGGGGCTGGGGGGCCCCAGATCAGGGCAGCAGTGGATCCAGAGTCTGTGCTGAGCATCCACTTCCTGGTTTGCAGATGGCCATCTCCTCCTTTTGCCTTCACGTGGTGGGAAGGAGGGGAGAGGGGGGATGAGTGGGGAGAGAGGGTGCGCACACACAAGCTCTCACCCCTCTTCTTATAAGGCCACTAATCACATTCATGGGGGCCCCATCTTCCTAACCTAATCATTTGCCTCAATACCATCCCCTAGGGCGTTAGGTTTCAACATATGCATTTGGGGAGGACACACACACTCAGGCCATAACAGCTTGCCTCCCATTTTATCAAGAAGACAGGAGTAAAAAACACAAGAATGTCCACTATTCTCCCACAGACTGTTATCGCTGTTCGCCTAGATTTATACAGTAGCTTCCTTGTCTTTTGTTTGCCCAAGAACACTCACGCCCCACCAGAATAATTCTTTGCACACAATTCTGAAGTCCTTTCCTGCCTGAAACTCTCCATGGTTCTATGCAGCCATCAGGATAAGCTCACTGTTTGACATCACGTCCTAGGTCCTCACACTCTGCCCCTTTGGGGTCTTGCACACAGGTTTTCCTTCTGGCCTTTCCTCTGCTCAACCTTCAGATGCTACATGTGGCCCCTTTCACAGCCCTGTGTGGTTCCCCACATGCTGCTCCTGTGCCTGACATCACTTCTTCCCCCTTTACTCTGCATGTGTGCTCAGTCATGTCTGATTCTTTGTGACTCCATAGACGGTAGCCCTCCAAAAATGCAATTTTTTGAGGCAAGAATACTGGAGTGGGTTGCCATTTCCTACACCACAAGATCTTCCCGACTCAGGGGTTGAATTCATGTCTCTTGCATCTCTTGCATTGGCAGGTGGATTCTTTATCACTGCGCCATGTGGGGAGCCCTTTTACTCTAAATAATGATTATTTTTCAAAATGCACCACATCCAAGAAATCTCCTGGGATCACTATCTCTGACCAATTTTTCAGATGGCAACTTCCTGTGCTGTTGGAGCATCTGTGACATTTGGGACATTATTTGACTCAAATGTGTGAGGATGAGCAATGAAGCATGGAGGGCCCATGAGCTGGGTAAAGATATATGTGTGATCAGCTAGAGGAGGGGTCTTGGTAGCATGTAAGCAGCTCACAACAGCTGCTGCACCACCCCTTGGGTGAGTGCAGAGATGAAGAGGATAAGAATGGTGTTCTTGGGGAGTTTGAAGGCAGTGGACACCATAAACTGGGTTTTGAAAGATTCCTGAGAACCAAAGAACCAGTGACCAAAGGCACAGCGAATATGAACCACTGTCTCGTGCCCAGTGAGGAAAGTCTTCCTGAGCCAACATCCCAAAGGGAAGCTGGATAAACAGCTCCCACAAGGAAATATTCCCTGGCTGGTGGGAGCCAGTCTCCAGGCCTTTGTTTCCCAGAGGACCTGAGGGACCTTCTGGAGAAGACCTTTGATTTAGAAATAATTTAAGATACAAAAGAAGTTGCCAAAAAAAAAAAAGCATCAGGAGTTCCTATGTACCCTTCCCCAAGCTTCTTTCCAGTGATAACATTTTATGCAACCACAGTCCACTTCCACAACTAGGAAACTGCCACTGGTACAATACTGTTAATTAAACTACAGGTCTCAGATGGCTACAGGCACATGAAAAGACATTCAACATCAGTAATTATTAGAAAAATGCAAATCAAAACTACAACAAGGTATCACCTCACACCAGTCAGAATGCCCATCATTAAAAAGGTCTACAAATAAACGCTGGGGAGGGTGTGGAGAAAAGGGAACCCTCCCACATGGTTGGTGGGAACGTAAATTGGTGCAGCCAGTATGGAAAACAGTATGGAGAGTCCTCAGAAAACTGAATATAGAGTTGCCATATGATCCAGCGATCCCACGCCTGGGTATATGTCCAGACAAACTATAATTCAAAAAGATGCACGGGCCCCTGTGTTTATAGCAGCAGTATTCACAACAGCCAAGACGCAGAAACCTAAAGGCCCATTTACAGATGAGTGGACAAGGAATACATGTATGTGTATCAATACAATGGAGCACAACTCATATAGAAGAGGAGGGAAACAACGCCAGTTCCGACGACACGGATGGACCTAGAGATTACCATAGTACTAAGTGGAATAAGTCAGAAAGACAAATGCCATGCGATATCACTTACATGTGGAAACATAAACTATGTCATAAAATCTACGAAACAGAGACAGAGAACAGACTTGTGGTTGCCAAGGGGGAGGGAGGCTGGGGATTCGCAGATGCAGATGGTTATATATAGAACAGATAAACAATGAGACCCTACTGTATGGCACAGGGAACGCTATTCAATATTCTGTGGGAAATTTTTATGAAAAAGAACGTATACGTACATATAACTGAATCACTTTGCTGTGCAGCATAAATTAATGCAACACCGAAAATCAACTATATTCAAGAAAACAATTTGTTTAAAAAAAGAAACTGTTTCAAGATTTACGGACAAGGGCAGGGGAGAGGAAGGAGGGGGTGAGATGAATGGAGAGAGCAGCATTGAAGCGTCTACACCACCATATGGAAAACAGATAGCCAACGGGAATTCGCTGTGTGACTCAGGGAACCCTAACCGGGGCTCTGTAACAACCTAGAGGGCTGGGGTGGGGTGGGAGGTGGGGTGGACGTTCAAGAGGGAGGGGACATAGGTACACCTATGGCTGATTCATGTTGATGTATGGCAGAAATCAATATTGTAAAGCAATCATCAATCAATTAAAAATAAATATAATTTTTAAAAAGAAACTTTCATTTGGTTTTACCAGCTTTAATATGCACACGTGTGTGTATATGCACAAGCGCGTGGTGCCACAGAATGACAGCACACGCATAGATCTGAATGGCCCGTTACGACGTGGAACCGTGATGAGACACTACTGCAACGTCAGTGTTGAATGTCAGTCCTGAAACCGATCCTGACAAACCAGTAAGACTGGGTCCCTCCTCTGCTGCGCCTCCCTCTTGGCCAGCAAGGAACTTGAGGCAGCATCTGGCAGTGGAGAAGGGAGGACTATGTCCAACAAATACCAGGAAACACCTGTCACGGTGGCTGTAAAACAGGGGTGCAAATGCCCAAAGCAAAGCCACAATTTGGAGAGTCTGGTGACTGCTGTTCAGTAGAGAAAACGTCTCATCACCGCTGGTGAAGGCAGGCACGGTGACCCCAGACCGTCTGGTGAGGTCATCTCACCAGCAGGCTCTGCAGCTGGAGGGCACGAGGGCCACCAAGGTGCTGGCGGGCACCACTTCCCCCTCCCCGTCTGGACTTGGGAGGAGCTCTCAGGACACTTGGGATGACCTACCAGCGTCTGTGTCCCTTCCCTCCATCACGCCCCCCAGGGAGTGACCAAATTATAAGAAATGACAGCATTTCATAAAAAATGACAGCATCACCAACTCAACAGACATGAATTTGAGTGAACTCCAGGAGACGGTGACAGGCAGGGAAGCCTGGTGTGCTGCAGTCCATGGGGCCGCCGAGAGTCGGACACGACTGAGCGACTGAACGACAAAGTGCCGACGTGAAAGTGAACGTTGGGGTGTTCTCTGGAGCTTTGCCTGACTCCCTGTCGTCTGCTGAGAGCTTCCCCCTCAGGAAGTTAAAAGCCCCAGAGGTCTTTCTTTTGTGAAAGAAACTGTATTTGCCCCAAAGTACTGGTAAAGTATAATCGTTTTCTTTCACAAAAATTGGTTGAAAACCCCAGGCCAAACTAGGGCATTGCAGAGAAACATCTAAAGAAAAGAAAGCCCAAGAGGTTAGATGAGAAGTGATTTCATGGTGGGAGGGGGGCACCGCTTGCCAAGGATCGTGGGGGAACAGGCAGTCAAGGTCACAGCTCCTCCCGGGTCCCATCCCAAGGCGTGGCCGTGGCTGACCCTGAACAGGCTGGACAGGCAGACGCGAGGGGGTGGCCCAGAGTGGCCCTGTGGGGTCTCCTCTCCTTGGCGACAAGGGGGACACTCCCTCTGTTCTCAGCGTGGTGTCCTCCCCTAACTCCTCAAGGACTTGGGGGGCCTGCGTCACACGAGCTGAGTTCAGGGGCTCCTCATGTGGACCCACTAGGTACCAGCTTGGTTGCAGCCACGACGCTTTTCTAGGGCTTCTGGTCTAAGGAGGAATCTGCCTTGATTTTTTTCTCCCAGAGATTTGGGGCTCAAAACACTTCCATTTCCCAGAGCACGGGTCTGGGAGATTCCTTCGATGGTTAAAACATCAGCTCTCTAAAGACATCACCTGCCACTGTAAATGCCGTAGCTGCCATCCAGTAGGCTCTGAGGAGGGAGACAGAGGCGGGAACAGGTATTTGTTACAACCTCGCTGTGTGTCAGACATCGAGGCAGATGCAGCACATGTTAGAGCATGAAGTTCTCATAAAACTGTGTCAACAAAAAACAATCAGTCGATCCAAGAAAGAAATGGAAAATTTTATTTGAGCCAAACTGAGACTTATAAGCCAGAATCAGCCTCTCAGAAAGATCCAGGAATAGTTCTACCCATTAGAGGTCAAAGCACACTTATGTAAATTTTGGAGACAGACGCCTGTACATCAAATGATGTGTTATTGACTGTTTATACAGTCTAGTGAGTAGTGGGTCATGGGTCACTGTGGCTTCTTACAGGATTAAGAAAGAATTATCTTTTAATGAGTTGTCTTGTTGATGCTAAGGGAATGTTGCTCTTTATGGATGAGCAGGTATTTCTGCCAATGGGGAGGGCTGGTCAATGCATAAGGCAGATACCCAGTGCACGGTAAGGGGTGAAAGAGGTCATCAAAGGGCAGAGGAAAAATGTTATGTTTAAATTTGTCTTGCCTTGCTATAAAATATGGATTTTATTCCACCGCTGCAATGTGGGCTCTCGCCCCCGTTTTCTACCATGCAAATGGAGGTGGTTTGCTTGGTAGACCATCCCGGATAGAAGGCTGAAACGCAGCTTGAACCTGGCTCAGCTTGCCTCTAGGTCTGCCTGCTGTCCGCTGCCCGGACACAGCTCTCAGGAAGTCATTTCAGGTCATCAGATGGGAAAGGCAGGTGTCAGACCCAGCGAGGCAGCGAGGCTCCCTCATACCACAGCTTTCAATTTTTCCAATGCTCTCGTACGTTTCCTTTCTAGAGCCCTTAGCAGTGTGCGCCCAGGCTAAGGGCAATCGGATGTGTTCAGGTGCTCTGCTCAGGCCTTGATCCAAACCAGAGAAGCCTCCTTTCAGCCTCACTGTGTCCCAGGAGCCCCTCCCTTCTCTCCCAGTCCTCTCCTCCAAGTGCTCAGATTTCCAGCGACCTTCAGGTGTGATATATTGAACACCTCTGAAGGATATTCCCATTGACATTGAGCATGCCGCGGTGTGGAGCTCAGCAATAAAAAGGGGAAATTAACGGGCGTTTAAATTCTGAAATTAATGATGAGAGGTCAGAGATTTCCGAACATCTGTTTCCAGCATTTTCAAGGGGCCTTCAATTTCCAGGCAGCATTGAGCCATGTGATTATCGCAGTTGCTGGTGACTCCCCACCGTGCTGTGTCCAGGAGCTGGGAGTGGACAGTGTGACCCAGACACCACGCTCACGTGCTTTGTGGCCCGCCTGGAGCCGTGTGCCCACCGAGATGCAGGGTCCCAGCCCCGAGTCCAGATATCCCTAAGTGTCAGAGTTCTGGAAACTCAGGATTCAGAAAAGAAGTCCTTGTGCCAAAGGAGGGGACCTAACGAGGTTGCACCATCCATAGGGCATCCGACAAGGCTGTTGAGTATTTACAATGTGGCCAGCCTGAACTCAGGTGCACTGTGAGTATAAAATGCACACTGGATTTCAAAGGCTTAGTATGAAGATGAGTAATTACCTTTTATGTTGATTGTGTTGGTGAAATGGTAATATTTTGGCCAAACTGGGTTAAAGAAAATATATTATTAAAGTCAGTTTCATGCAAACTATTATGTATAGAATGGATGAACAAGGTCCTACTGAATAGCACAGGGAACAATATTCAATACTCTGTATAAACCAAAATGGAAATATGAAAAAGAATATATATATAACTGAATTACTTTGATGCACAGCAAAAATTAACACAACATTGAAAATCAACTATCAGTTCAGTTCAGTGGCTCAGTTGTGTCCGACTCTTTGCAAGCCCATGAATCGCAGCACGCCAGGCCTCCCTGTCCATCACCAACTCCCGGAGTTCACTCAGACTCACGTCCATCGAGTCAGTGATGCCATCCAGCCATCTCATCCTCTGTCGTCCCCTTCTCCTCCTGCCCCCAATCCCTCCCAGCATCAGAGTCTTTTCCAATGAGTCAACTCTTCACATGAGGTGGCCAAAGTACTGGAGTTTCAGCTTCAGCATCAGTCCTTCCAAAGAAATCCCAGCGCTGATCTCTTTCAGAATGGACTGCTTGGATCTCCTTGCAATCCAAGGGACTCTCAAGAGTCTTCTCCAACACCACAGTTCAAAAGCATCAATTCTTTGGCGCTCAGCCTTCTTCACAGTCTAACTAACATCCATACATAACCACAGGAAAAACCATAGCCTTGACCAGACAGACCTTTTTTGGCAAAGTAATGTCTCTGCTTTTCAATATGCTATCTAGGTTGGTCATAACTTTCCTTCCAAGGAGTAAGTGTCTTTTAATTTCATGGCTGCAGTCACCATCTGCAGTGATTTGGGAGCCCAAAAAAATAAAGTCTGACACCGTTTCCACTGTTTCCCCATCTATTTCCCATGAAGTGATGGGACCGGATGCCATGATCTTCGTTTTCTGAATGTTGAGCTTTAAGCCAACTTTTTCACTCCACTTTCACTTTCATCAAGAGGCTTTTGAGTTCCTCTTCACTTTCTGCCATAAGGGTGGTGTCATCTGCTATACTTGAATAAAATAAACTTGGAAAAAGTCAACATTAACTGCTTCATTCTCCCTTTTTTTCAATATTGTTACAACAATTTAAAACTACATTGTGTGACTCACACTTCGGTAAGACACTAGTGCTCTGGAATTTCTGTAGCTTGGTGTTTCTTAGGTGATGGGAGGCTGTTATCACTCGTGGAAGGTCTTGTGGAAATTTTGGAGAGTTCTTTGGGGTCACACTGCCTAGGAGAGATGCTCCAGACATATAACATGTTGGATGTGAGGAACATGGTTAGTCCCACAGTTATCAGAACAGTCCAATGCAACTGAAAAGTTGTCCATGACGTGCATCATTGAGTGTCCCATCAGATGTGAAACAGATGAAAAATTGGTTATAATGAACGCCTAGACCAAACTCCATTTTACATGTAAGCACAGTTTTTGTTTTCTGTGTTTTTTTGCACCAACTAAGATTTCCAAGGACACAGCTACTGTGTAAGTCAAAGAAATGGTGCACTTTGTGTCATCTGGAACATACCAAACATCGTTCACTGCTTTAGAAATTCCCAGCAGTGTTGGCAACACAGCTCATGGTGTCTGAGTTGCCAACACGATCATCACCTTCCACTGTCATTCCACCGGGAGGTGTAATATTCTGCCTACTTCATCGGATCTTCTAGTGTAGTCGTGCTTGAGCACTTGTAAATGGAAATGCAGTCCATTTTACTTAAACTACTTTCCCTTAGAACTTTCCTGGCGGTCCAGTGGTTAAGACTCCATGTTCGCAAGGCAGGAAGCATGGATCTGATCCCTGACTGGGGAACTAAGACCCCCACGTGCTGCACAGCATGGCCAAAAAAAGAAAACAAAAACCAAATACCAAAAAAAAAAAAACAAGCAAAAAAATCTCAAACTGTTTTCCCTTGGCTTCTTCTATATTACAATTAGGACTTTATATTGTTTTTTTTAAATTATACATGTAGATAAATTACAACTGAAAAGAGCTTTCATACAATTTAAAAACAAAACAGAAAATGGCATATTGCATCTGATAGAATTACAAACCCTCAGGCTTCCCTGGTGATCCAGTGGTTAAGAATCCACCTGCCAATGCAGGGGACACAGGTTTGATCTCTGGTCCAGAAAGATCCTACATGCCTCAGAGCAACTAAACCCAAGAGCCAAAACTACTGAAGCCCATGTACCATAGCAAGAGAAGTCACTGTAATGAGAAGACCAGGCACGGCAATGAAGAGCAGCCCCTGCTCACCACGACTAGAGAAATCACGTGCACAGCAACGAAAACCCAGCACAGCAAAGGAAAAAAAATTACAAACTATCACTCAAACCTAGTCATGCCTCTCTTGACTCAGAAGAGTTGAGTCTTTGCCCCTTCAACACCTTCTCATTCTTTAGGTTTCAGATGAAGTGGCCCTTCCTCCAAACAGCACCAAATATCACCGCACGCTGCTTCCCCTCACCCCATCCTTCATCACGTGGACATTTCTGCCTGTGTAATTATCTTCCTTCCTGGACTGTGGGCTCCAAGACAGTAGGTTATGCACATTTGATCCATTGTCTACATCCCATTCCCAGCTCACGGCTGAGCACACTAGTACATGCCCAATACTTGGTGAATAAATGAACAAAGATGAGGATGAGTTGGGATCTAGAGATCCACGAGGGTGAATGGGAGTGAGGGCCAGCAGCAGGGAAGAAATGGTTGATGATGCACAATCCAGTGCCTTGGATGCTGGTAAATGGGGGAGCCCACGATGCCTAGAGCAATGAATGCACTTTTCAATCAGGTAGATGTGGGTCTGAGCCCCAGTTTTGCCTTGCACTTCCTTGATCATCTTAGGAGTTGACCTATCAAAGGGTGAAGAGGGTACTTCCCTCATTTGTCGGGAGACTTAACTGAGAACTGCTTGGAAAGCGCTTACTGCCATGTCCAGCAAATAATAAGAGCGCCATACATATTCTTGTTATTAAAACTCTTCATAGAGATTGGGTGTGACTGTAACAGAGGCCCTGGTTGGCCCAGTGTCAGCACCCACCCCCACGTGTAGGGAACTCCTACAGTTCAAGGGCCAAAAAACAAAAACAAGAACACATGACCTGATTCTAAAATGGGCAAGGGAACTGAATAGATATTCTCCCAAGACGGCACATAAACGACCAGTAGGTATGAAAAAGGTACTCAAAATCAGTAATCGTTAGGGAAATATAAATCACAATGAGATTTCACCTCAACAAATTAGGATGGATACACACACATATTTTATATAAATATTTATATATATATTACATATATATTATATATATATATTACACACACATCTAGCCATCATCTGAGCCTTCAGTGAGTCATGATTTTCTTGCAATAATAAAGATCACTGATCACAGATCACCATAACAAATATAATAATGGAAAAGTTTGAAATATTACAAGAATTACCAAAAATGTGACATCAAGAGAGGAAGTAAGCAAATACTGTTGAAAAAATGGTACCAATAGATTTGCTCAATGCAGGGTAGCCAAAAACCTTCAATCTGTTTAAAAAAAAATACAACATCTGCAAAGTGAGATAAAGCAAAGCTCAATAAAAACGAAGTCTGTCTGTAGAACTGCCATATGACCCAGCAATCCCAATTTCTGGGTATATACCCAGTGAGTATATTGGTATACTCTGGATACTGTGCTTTGCTTCATTGCTTTGCTTGGAATTGAAACCAAGATCTTAAAGCTATATCTACACTCCCATATTCCTTGCAGCACTGTTCACAATAGCCAAGATGCGGAAGCAACCTAAATGTCCACCGATAGATGAATGGGTAAAGAAAATGTGGTATATTCTTAAAATAGAATATTTTTCAGCCATAAAGAAGAAAATCCTCCTTTTGCAACTTCATGGATGAATCTAGAGGATAATATGCCAAGTGAAATCCACCAGACATGAAAAGGAAAAATGCTACATGACACCACTTGCATGAGAAATCTAACATACTCCAACTCAGAGAAGAATTTGGTTGTCAGGGGCTGGGGGGAGGGGGAAACAGAAGTATCAGTTGAAGGGTACAAAGTTTCATTTATGCGAGATAAGTCTTAGAGATCTCCACCTCCACCTAGAGCTAACAATACTGGATTGCATACTTAGTAGATCTTATGTTAAGTGTTCTAATCACACACAAATAATGAGGTGGGAAGACACTTTTGGGAGTGATGGACATACTCACCGCACAGGTTGTGTGGTTGTGATAGCTTCACGGGTGATAGACACACTCATCACACAATTGTGTGATGGCCTCATGGGTGTACACTTATCTCTGAACTTATCAGGTTGTATACATTAAAACTGCAGCTTTTAGAATATCCACATACCTCAATAAAATAGTTATATGAGAAAAAAAAATAACAAAGATCAGTTGACTAAAAAGATATTAACCTCATCCAAAAAACGCCCTCACAGAAACACTAGGAATAACATTTGGCAAATATCCAGGCACCCTGAGGCCCAGGTCAGGCTGACACCTAGAACCAACCATCACAGTTCATGTAAAGTCGTCCCCACTAAACTGAGTTCTTGGAGAACTGGTTCCTGGGGTAGCAAAGAGTCAGACACAACTTAGTGACTAAACAACAACCAGTGTCTTCAATCTCCGAATGTCAAGATGGAGCCCAGACAATACCACCTACTGACCCCGTGGACAGTGGTTCTGGCCCTGATCCGAGAACTTGAATTTCTAGGTAATAAAATGCTACCTCCTCGTGGATACTCAGTTTTATAAGTCTTCCTTCATCCAAAAGTCATTAATTCTTAGGTCTAAAAGGAAGCCTTGAACTGTTCATGCTGAAATGTGAGCCCATTAAATTTTGTATAATCTTCAATATGGGAAAAGGGATAGCTTACCATGGTGTCTCAGTATTGTAACAGCATCACCCCAGGAAGAGCAGGGCCATCTTCCCTGTTCAGCCTCCGCTTGTGCATTCAAGATCACCATGCCTTCCTCATGGAGGAAAGTTATCTCATGACACATTTCTACCAAGAAAGGGACTAAGATTTCTTGAAGGATACTATGTGCTACATACTGTATGTATATTATCTAACTTGATCATCACCACAGCCATAAGTAGTACTCTTTACTCTGACAAAGAATTTCAGAGAATTACTTAATTTATAGGTAAGTGGCACCAAATGTTGTCTATTATATGGTGGGAATGGTCCCTGAATCCAGTTTTACCTGGTTCTGTAGCTTCTAGTCTTGCCAGGACTCCACACTGTCCCCCTTACAGGCAGTACAACTGCTCTTGTCATCCATGGAAATAAGAAGGGTTGCCTGGAAAGAGCCCGAGGACTCTCTCTGGGCGGCCTATGATGAGCCAGCAGTTATCAGAGGCTAAAGGAGTACATCAAGGCTGTATATTGTCACCCTGCTTATTTAACTTACATGCAGAGTACGTCATGCAAAATGCTGGGCTGGATGAAGCACAAGCCAGAATCAAGATTGCTGGGAGAAATATCAACAACCTCAGATATGCAGATGATTCCCCCCTTATGGCAGAAAGTGAAGAGGAACTAAAGAGCCTCTTGATGAAGGTGAAAGAGGAGAGTGGAAAATCTGGCTTAAAACTCAACATTCAAAAAACTAAGATCATGGGTTGGATGCCATCATTTCATGGCAAATAAATGGGGGAAAATGGAAACAGTGACAGACTTTATTTTCTTAGGCTCCAAAATCACTGCAGATGGTGACTGCAGCCACAAAATTAAGACACTTGCTCCTTGGAAGGAAAGCTCTGACAAACCTAGACAGTGTATTAAAAAGCAGAGACAGTACTTTGCCAACAAAGGTCCATATTGTCAAAGCTGTGGTTTTTCTACTAGTCATGTATGGATGGAGAACTGGACCATAAAGAAGGCTGAATGGCAAAGAATTAATGCTTTTGAACTGTAGGACCAGAGAAAACTCTTGAGAGTCCCTTGGACAGCAAGGAGATCAAACCAGTCAATCCTAAAGGAAATCAACCCTGAACAGTCATTGAAAGGATTGATGCTGAAATTGAAGTTCCAATCCTTTGGCTACCTGATGCAAAGAGCCAGCTCATTGGAAAAGACCCTGATACTGGGAAAGATTAAAGGCAAGAGGCAAAGGGGACAACAGAGGATGAGACGGATGACATCACTGACTGAATGGACATGAGTTTGAGCAAACTCCGGGAGATGGAAGGACAGGGAAGCCTGGTGTGCTGCAGTCCATGGGGTCACAGAGTCAGACACGACTTGTGACTGAACAGCAACAAC
This sequence comes from Bos mutus, assembly GCF_027580195.1. Lineage (NCBI taxonomy): Eukaryota > Metazoa > Chordata > Mammalia > Artiodactyla > Bovidae > Bos > Bos mutus. The sequence continues at coordinate 15,948,191 of NC_091628.1, read as the reverse complement.
ACCCTCTTTCCCTAGCAGATGGACAGAGCCAAGCTCCCCCAAGGTATCCAGCTGTGGGCAGCCGACTTTCCCAAGCATGGCTGCAAACAGCTGGCACCAAAGCTAAGATCATTTGCTGCCCAAACATAGACTGGTTTTGCTCTGAGCTTCAACTCCACCCTTAGGCTTATTCTAATGAAAAGGGAGCTGGTGGGACTTCCCTGGTGGTCCAGTGGTTAGGACTTGGTCTTCCAATGCAGGGAGTGTGGGTTCAATCCCTTGCTGGGGAGCAAGATCCCACATGCTCTGTAGCCAAAAAAAAAAAACCCAACCCAAAACATAAAACAGAAGCAATATTGTAACAAGTTCTGTAAAGACTGTAAAACAATGGTCCACATTAAAAAAAAAAAAAAAAAGCACGTTAGTGGAAGGAGTCTCCTCTGCTGGCGAGCATACCTGCACACCCGCCTCCCAGCACCTCACCCCGGGCAGGGGTGCACGACTGTTGGCCCTTCCAGTGGCAGTTCTGTCTGTACCAGTGAGGCTTCCGGATGTGTACTTGACGCTGCTGGCTCAGCCTCATCACCCCACAGTCCCTCACTTTTCAGTGACACTTTACAGTTGACTTTCAAATCCATTTCTGGTCTCATCGGCTAAATCAGGAGCTGGCAAACTGCCCCCCACCTCCCACCAATGGACCACATCCTGCCTATTTTTGTTCCTGGAACTCACCCCACCCTCTTCTCCCACGTTTTGTCTATGGCTGTTTTCCCCAAAATGGCACAGTTGAGTAGTCGCTGCAGAGACCATTATGCAAAGCTTAGGCTAGTTGCTAGGAGGCCCTTCACAGAAAAGCTTTGCCAGCCCTGCTATGAACAGTCCCAGGAGGCCAATGCAATTACTATCGTTATTTCCAAGTGACAGGTTGGGGGTGGGGGGGCGGGAAAACCTGGGATGAAAGCAAGTGGCTCAGAAATGTTTTCTTAAGGATACAGAACTGGTTGGCAGAGCCTAATGGAAAGCCAGATGCTTTTGTTCCACATAAAGATTCACATCGAAGACATCCGGATACAATTGAGGCTCAAGCCACAGGGTAGTTCTTTGAGCAAGTCTTTCCGGCTAAGTGACATTGTCTTGGTGGAAAGAAAGGCAAGTTTGTTCTTAAAACATGTCAGACAGTGAACACGGAGCCTGTAGCTGTTGGGACCCAGCCCTGAGCTCAAGGCCTGCAGGGACTGAAATATCAGCCAGAAGGGCCTAGAGTATTCACAGTTGATATATTTATTATTATTATTATTTTTGGCTACACTATGTGATTTACAGGATCTTAGTTCCCCGACTAGGGATTGAACCCACGTCCTTAGCAGTAAGACCATGGAGTCCTAACCACTGAACCACCAGGGAATTCCCCAGAGTTGACATTTTATTAACTTTTTATCTTCTGATTGAAAAAGCAAACAAAAGTCTTGCAAGCCATAGGTATGTGAGAAATAAATGGGAAAAGATACACGTAGGAAAGGAAGCTGTAAGCTCTTCCGGTGTCACCAGGGAAGCAGACTTTCAGGGAGTGGTGTTTCTCCTGTAAGATTCTCTCCTCCCTCTCACCCCGTCCCTCACTGTGAACAGTGTTTGACTGACAGTCAGGGCCAGAGTCCTGGCAAAGGAAGTGACAACCCACTCTAGTATTTTTGCCTGGGAAATCCCATGGACAGAGCAGCCTGGAAGGCTACAGTCCATGGGGTCACTAAAGAGTGGGACATGACTCAGTGACTAAACAACAGCAGAGTCAGAGTCACCACTTCCCCATGCTGTCTAGGACTAGAGATGCTTCTCCTAGGCGCTGCTGGTGCTGACTGGTGTGTAAGAACCTGTCATTTCCTAATGGTGTTTAGTGGCAGGCAGATGCCATCTCCTTGGGGCTTTACCCAGAACAGTGTCACTTCCTCCGTCCTCCTGGGCTGATTAGAATAATCTGGGAATGATGGTGAAGGGTGGAGGGGGCCCACAGGAAATTTTGTTCTTGATCCTAGAAACCAAGAGTCTGTGGAGCTCTGAGCAGGCAAACCCAATACTCTGTCGAGGCAAACATTTAAAGCAGGAATGCCACGGGAGAGGAAAAAAAAAAAAAGCTGGCTGGCCTAGGTTAGAGGTTGAGGACAACCAGGAAGGGAGAAGGGAGGAGGTGGCTGACAGTAGTCAACCCTCCTGGGCCAGTTGAGTGGTCACGTCTGTAAATGGTGCTTCCTGGATTGTGCAGTGCACACCGTTAGCAACCATACTTGGCAGCTCTGAGAAGCACCACCTTTGCTCAAAGCCTTCCAGAAATACCTTTGGAAATAGAAGGTTGAGTCAAGCTTAGTGAGAGAGAATACACACATGCATACATACACATATGCATGGATCTTTTGTAAATATGTGTGAAAGGAACAGAATAAAAATAAAATGAGCAACTCCAGGCTCTTTGTACTGAGCTGCATTATTAATCATCAAGGCTGGGAGACAGTGAAATAAAGGTTTTAAGAAGTCACTTTCCAAGAGCAGGTCAAAGGTGAGGAACAAGAAAAAGGCCAGTTTGAGACTCAGGTTTCTCCCTGGGACCAATGGTTCCTCTTCTCGCAACAAGAAGCTCAAACCAGCCAGCCCCACTCTTTGCCTCCACATCAATATTTTCCATCAATTTCCTTCCCGTACCCTAAAAAACAAGATGCTATCAGCTGTAGCCAAGTTCACATGGACATTAAGGAAATTAAGCCTCAGACTTGCTGGAAGACCTGAGGGCAGTAGTTCTCAATGTTCCCTGTGCTCAGAATGTCCTGGAGAGGTTGGGAACACCTCGATGAGGGCGCTCCAAGCTCCGACTTTCAGATTCAGTCGTTCTACAGGTGGCGCCCAAGAATTTTGCATTTCTAATATATTCCCAGGTCAGGGTGATGCTACAGGGAGCACACTTTGGGAAGTACTGGATGACAGACTAGTCAGTTTAAAGCACAGGCTTGGCAGTCAGACGGCCTGTGCGCGAGTCCTGGTCCTGTCTTTCACCACCTCTGTGACCTGGAGCAAGGTGCTTACACTCTTCACATCTATTTCATCAGCGTCAATGTGGTGTTTTGGCAGGGATTAAGTTAATTAATAATCTATGCAAAGATTCCCAACCCACAGAATGCTGTGAGTGAGCCACTGCCTATCTCTGCCTCATTTAAAAAGGAGAAAGGGGATTTCCCGGTGGTCCAGGGGTTAAGAATCCACCTGCCAGTGAAGTGGGGACATGGGTTTGATCCCTGGTCTGGGAAGATTCCACCTGCCACGGGACAACTCACTCCTCTGTGTGCTGCTGCTAAAGCCTGCGTGCCCGAGTCCATGCTCTTCAACGAGAAGCCACTGCAGTGGGAGGCCCACACACCGCAACTAAAGAGTGGCCCCTGCTCGCTGCAACTAGAGAAAGCCCACCACAGCAACAAGACCCAGTGCAGCCAAAAATAAATAATTTTTTTAAAGGAATAATTTTTTTTTTAAATAAAGAGGGGACAGGAAGAAGAGGAGGGGCAGGAGGGCAGACAGGAAGGGCCAGGGGGTGGCCTGGGACCTTCGGCCCTGTCTGCACGGTGGCTTGGGCTGTCTCGGCCACCACCACCCATTTCCTGCCCGAAAGCTGCCCTCAGACAGTGAAGGTGCTACCTTCCCAACGCCAGGAGAACGGGAAGAGGAGCGAACGGGCCTGACACCTTACCCACAAGGCACGGCCTCCCCTGCCCACGTGGCGTGGTCTTCACCACCCCAGGCTGTCAGATTGCAGAAACCTGAGGTTCAGAAAAGTCGGGTGACACCCTGGCGTCAGGAAGCAGTGGCCCTGCTGGGGGGGAGGAGGGGGACCTTACTGCACAACCGGCCAATATCTCAGTTAGACCCCCTTCCTTTTCTCTTTCCTTCCAAAGCCAAGGGTCAGGGTCAGGGTTCAAGGGCTCTTCCTGGGAGAGGGCCCTGGCAGGATGGCAAAGGGTGACGCTCCGTTCGGCAGGCGGTTAGGACCTCCCAAGACAGCGCGGGGAAGCCCCCTCCCCAAAGAGGCGAAGGAGACAAGCGTAGAGCGAGCCCCTGTCCCTCAGCGCGCCCTGATGAGACAGGCCAACTTCACAAAGCGGCGGCACAAGGCGGCAGGGCCGGCCGGAGGGCAGTCGCTCGGCCCCGGGGCGGGGGAGCCACGCAGGGGTTTGCGCCGGTGTTTGGAAAGAGAAGGGTGGGGTGGTAGCTGCGGGCTGGAGGTGCCAGAGTGTCTCAGGCTGGAGCCCCCTGCCCTGGGCCGCCCTCAGGCTGTGGAAGGCTGCCCCACTAAGGTGTGTGTGCGTGTGGAGATGGGCAGGGAGGCGGCAGCAGAGCCCGGAACCTTCCTCCTCAGCCCCGCCCAGTCTGTCAGGGACTCTTCCGGCCCCTCAGCTCGGCCCCAGGCTTCCGTCCTCACTTCCGTCTACCCCCTGACTTCCTGTCTCACCATTGCCGGGACCCACGCTGCTGCCCCTGCGAACGCCTGGCATTTGACCTCCCCGCCCATGAACTGGTGCGAGGACAGCCCTGGTGCCTACTGGGCTGGAGGTCAGATAGGCCAGCTTCCAGGCTCACTCTTTCCTCATCTTTGCTTGCTGCACCCTGCGCGAGGGAATGTCAGGGAGGTCCTGAAAAATTCCCCAAGTCCTAGGACACCTGCCACCTCTTTGTCCTGACCTATGGCCTCTCTGTTCCAGGAAAGGTGTCATTTTCTTTCTGATCTAATTTCAAACCAAGCAACAACCATCATCAGAGGGACTTGAAATGCTTGAAGCCACGTACACTGTTATTGTGAATCTCTCTCTGACCCAGTCAACCCAAAGTATTATTCCAAGGAACGCTGTAAATTGCAGCTAGGTGACAGCTAAATACAACACAAACAAGTCATAAACCTCATAAGCTCAGTGAGAATGACAGAAACAGGCTGAAAAATTAATATGTCACACACATATCTCTTGCCTTGTCTCTTTTTTTCTGATTTAACCACACTTATCGGCACTAGATAATCTTAAGCCACAAAATTGTCCTTTTGGGATTGTAAATGTCTTTTGAAGTGAGCGTTTCCACACCAAACTCCCCTGACGTATCAGAAGAGTTTGAAGGAGTTTCATGATGTGATCTGAAAGGTGCTAAAAGGCAGCCTCGGATCCCAGAACTTCTTCCTTGCCACAACGCCTGAAATTCCCACAGTTACAGGGATGTGGTATTGAGTTCAGAAGTCGTCTGCTAAAAGTCAAGTCCATTACTCAAAACAGACCTTTGGGCTAACACAGTCCTCTCTCCTCGCTTTCACTTCTTCCTTCTTAAAATATTATTGGGTGACCATCTGTATCTCAAGGGCTGTTAACTAAGGCCTGCCCTTCAGTGGTTTCCTGATATGCTCTGTCACTTCAGTGCATGTATTGCAGACACACGGCCCTCTAGAGAGGCCTCTAGCTCCCATTGTATTTTCAAGGCAGTCCATGACTCCCCAAAGAGTGTGTGTGTTGTGTGCGTGCTAAGTTGCTTCAGCCATGTCCAACTCTTTGTGACCCCACAAACTGGAAATCACTTTGGAAAACTGCTCAGGAGCATCCAGTAAAGTCAAACATATAGTTACCCTACAATCCTGAAAAGTGAAAAGGTTAGTCACTCGGTTAGTGAAACAGTTGGTCTGACTCTTAGCAACCCCATGGACTGTAGCCTGTCAGGCTTCTCTGCCCATGGGAGTCTCCAGGCAAGAATACTGGAGTAGGTTGCCGTTTCTTTCTCCAGGGGATCTTCCTGACCCAGGAATTGAACCCAGGTCTCTTGCATTGCATGCAGATACTTTCCCATCTGAGCCACCAGGGAAGCCCATATAATATAGCTACATAATTTATTACATGTATACAGCATGACAGGTACTCTGCTTAGCACTACTTCCATTATCTTATTTAATCCATACAACATAAGATCTATTACTCCCCCATTTTACAGATGGTGAAACTGAGGCTAAAAGTGATTGGTTACCTTGGTAAAGTCATCCAGGTAATAAAGAGTCAAACTGGATAGTCTTACTCTAGAATCCATGCTTTTGACCAATGTGTCAATATTTCTGAAACATGAGTGGGTCTCACAATCACCTAGAGAGTCTAGGAGGCACTCAGATATCAGGGCTCCACTATAGAGTTACTGATTAAGTAGCTTTGTAGTGGGGCCCAAGAACTGGCATTTCTAACAAATTCCCAGATGCTGCTGCTGGCCTGGGGACCCCTTGCCATATGGTGAGTCTCCTTCTCTTACAAAGACCCCTAAAATGTTTTCATAATATTTATAAACTTAAGAAGACATTTGTATGTTAATTTCTCAAAGCAGATCCTTAAAGTTGTATAAGTCCCACCTCCCCCACCACCAAAGACTTAAGGTGCCCCAGACCCTGGTGTCTTCCTTCAGTCACATGGCTCCCGATTTTATCTCAGACCTGTAACCTCAGGTTACAGTCCATCCCCGGGAGCAGGAGTCACCCCCAGTCGCGGAGGCTAGGATTTCGCCAAGTTCTTCAGTCTGTCAGAGTCTATCTGCGACCATGATCTGTCTGCAGGTTTCAGATAAAGAGGGGATGAAAGTAGTTTAATGTATTCAAGTGACCGTCTTAGCCATCCAGCCACCCTGGCAAGCGTGGGGGTCTTAAGAATGCTGCCAGTGTCCCTGAAGAAGGGAGGGGAGACAGGGAGGCCCCTGGACCAGGGAGAGAAGCCCTTCCTTAGTACAGGATGGTGAGGAGGGAGCGGGGCCCTGCACGCCGGTTGCTTCAAATCTTCCCCTGGGAAGAGCTCAACACCACCCCACAAGTCAGTGCGCATGGCATTTAGGAAGTAGGGAAAAAAAGGGGAGAAATAAAAGCCTGACTGGACCTCTCCACAGCGACTCAGGCCTGGAAGATCCCCCAGGAACCTGGCTACCCCCACCCCTTCTCCACCGTGCAGCATGCTCTCTTCCAGCACTGGCCAACACAAACACAATACTGTCCCAACAGATGTAATTTTACATTTCCTCGTAGCCCCATTAAAAAGGCTGGAAACAAGGCCAAATCAACTTGAAATAATAAACTTAATCCAATATATTCAAATTTTGATCACATCAACATAATATAAAAACCATTCATGAGAGCTTTCACGCTTTCTCCTAAGTAGGGAGGGAAATCTGGCATCTTTATACTCAGAGCACATCTCCATTCACATGCAAGGTGTTCAACAGATGACGTGAAATGTGGTTCTAACAAAACAACAAGGCTGTGTTTAATGGGAAAATATTTAATGTTGGTCCCATTTTAAAATTTGTATCGAAATAAGTTAAATTAAAACTTCAGATCCTCAGTTGAACCAGCAGTATTTCAAGTGTTCCACACACACATGTAGGTAGCATTGGGACAGACTGACATCCTGGGCCTTCTGGAAATCTATACGGAGTACAGGAGGATTTCCATCCCTGAAATAGTGTTAGTAGTGGTACTAGCTGTCTCGATATATCACAGGAAAGAGAGAGGGAGGGATTTTGGAAAAAAGCAAAAGGAGAAACTTCAAGATGGTTAGGACTCCTATTATAGAATCTCTTATCTCTGAAATAACTCATTTTTAGCAGTAATTACCACATCAATCCTAAAGGAAATCAACCCTGAATATTCACTGGAAGGACTGATGCTGAAGCTGAACCTCCAATACTTTGGCCACCTGATGCAAAGAGCTGACTCATTGGATAAAGACCCTGATGCTGGGAAAGACTGAAGTCAGGAGGAGGAGACGACAGGAGATGAGATGGCATCACCGACTTGATGGACATGAGTTTGAGCAAGCTCTGAGAGTTGGTGACGGACAGGGAAGCCTGGCATGCTGCAGTCTGTGGGGCTGCAGAGTTGGACATGACTTAGCAACTGAACAATTAACTACCACCACATTAATACGTTTCGTGATGGGTTGTTTTGAATCCAACTCCTCTGCTCTCAGCTCCATAAGAACAGGAACTATATCTCTTACTCACTGTTATATCCAGTTACCATCTCTCTCAGTAGTGTTGAAAGAATAAATGAATCACACTGAATCTCTGCAGGACAGGTAATGTGTGTGATTCTGCCCGTGCAGAGGCAAATCAGTCTAAACAGAAGTGATCATCTGAGCAAGACTTGTCGAGTCAGCACAGAGCCTACCATTTAGCTAAAAGTCAACTACCAGCACTTCCCTGGGGACTCAGTGGCAAAGAATCTGCTTGCCAGTGCAGGAGACATGGGTTGGAACCTGGTTAGGGAGGATCCCACATGCCATGGGACAAATAAGCCCATGGGCCACAACTACTGAGCCTGTGCTCTAGAGCCCAGTAACTGCAATCCCGAGCCCATGTGCTTCAACTACTGAAGCCGGTGCACCCTGGAGCCGATGCTCTGCAATGAGAAGCTCGAGCACAGCAACTGGAGAGTGGCCACCTGCTTGCTGCAGCTAGAGAGAGGCACATGCAGCAGTGAAGACCCAGCAGAGCCAAAAATTAATTACATAAAAAACAAAAACTACCAAATTGGGCTGAATGCCTCCATTTCACAGGTGAACTAGTTTGAGGTGTGATGATACGTGATGTCCTGAATCCCTGTAGAACCTGACAAGCTCCCATCACACATGACCTGAAACCACCCTCCTTCCCACTCAGATCCTGTTTTCTGGGTTCCTCGTTTTATTTCCTGCAGTTCCAGGGAAATTGGAGCCAAGCAGTTCAGACTGTTGCTGAGCAATGGGGAGGATTGGAATTTTTAGGGCAAGTGACAGAAACTGAACCCTGACTTCCTTAAGCAGAAAGGAGAACTCATTGCAGAAGTCTTGGGCCTGCAGGGGACCCTGGACAAGATAGGACTAGGGTCGGGACAGCTGGAACCAGGCCGGCCACACTGTGTCCGCCCCTCTCCCCTCTCCCCACCCCCACCCCTTCCACACCAGCTTCCTCTCCGTTCGGAGACATGTGTCAGTAAACGCCACGTTACCAAACTTCAGAGCTTCAATCTCAACCACCAGCAGGAGTTTGGCACAACTGCTGAATCCAAATTCGAGAAGCCCACTTGGGGGCCTCTTTGGCCTGGCTTGCCCAGGTGTCCTGCCCTGGATAAATCAACATGGCCAGGCCTGGGAATTCACAGTACATACTCCAGCGTCAATGGCACCCCACTCCAGTCCTCTTGCCTGGAAAATCCCATGGACGGAGGAGCCTGGTAGGCTGCAGTCCATGAGGTCGCTAAGAGTCGGACACGACTGAGCGACTTCACTTTCACGCATTGGAGAAGGAAATGGCGACCCACTCGTGTTCTTGCCTGGAGAATCCCAGTGACAGAGGAGCCTGGTAGGAGGCCATCTATGGGGTCACACAGAGTCGGACACGACTGAAGTGACTTAGCAGCAGCAGCAGCAGCACTCCAGTGTCAAAAGATGTTGAGACTTTTTCTGTTGCCTAGAAATGGTGAGTTCAACTCCAGCAAAAAACAAAACAAAACAAAAACAAGGAGGCATACTCCTGCTTCGTGAAGAGAGTCACCTCCAGAGTGTACCCAAGAGATTACCAAGCTGACCCAACCATCATGCCAGATGGGCCCTCCTAACCCCTGTGAGATGACTGCAGGGAGAGAGGGGGACAGTGATTTGGGCTTAGACCTCATGTGGATGGAGTGAGATCATTCAAGGAGAGGGGTGCTCTCCTGCCCGCCCCCCGCCCCAAGTCGAGGGAGGCACGGAGAGAATCACACTGGAGTGATGGGTCAGCGAGGAGGGGAGCCTGGCAACTCAGGGCCAGCTTTGTGGGCATGAGAGCTGTGCAGTCCCCCAGGGCCAGCACCCAGGAGGGTCCCACTCGTTTAATGCTCTGCTGTGGCCATCTTGGAATGCTTAACAGTTCAACAGTTTTGCACTGGGTCCTAAAAATTAAGGGGCCCATCCTGAGGGCCATCAATCATCTGGGGACACTTCCCAGGCAGTGGACTTGCTGTCCATCCTGTGGCTCCATGCAGAGCAGAGAGAGGGTGGCACTGGGGCACCCAGTACTGCCCGGCATCTGAGATGGCAAGGATATAGTGGTTTCCGTTGGTCAACCACTGGAGGGCTGACAGCAAGCATCTTACTGACACCCTAACAAAAATCCACTCCCATGCAAAGCACTCTGATAACAAGAAAACTGGAGTCTCCTGATGGTAGAGGCTGAATAGAATAGGGAACGATGTTGGGCTGAGCAGGCCCCTGCACACCAGGGAACTGAGCCCAGAGGAGGCCCTACAGACGCTTCAAGAACTCAGAGTCTTCACACACTTTGTGAGCGGGCCACTGATGGGACGTCTGCCTCACCGAGGGCATCAGAAAAATAGTGCTGGATCCCGGGGCAGAGCAGTGTGCCTCCCCCACTCCATCCAGCCTCCCTCACTCCCCCCAGTTCCTGAGAAGAGAGCCACCTCTCTCTTGAGGCAGCTCAAGGGAGGATCATGCTGCCATTCCTAACATCCCACCACAGGTCCTGGCATCCTGGGAAGAGGACAAGGTGAGCTGGGAAATGCCTACAAGACCGGAAGTCTCAAACGAGACTGGAAGTCTCAAACAGGGCTGGAATGCACTTTAAAGTCTTCAGTCATCTGAAAGGTACCTGGCCAAGACGCTCTGAAGGACTCCTCTACCCAAGAGGGGTATGGTGAGTGTCCACACGGCCCGGCTGGGACACTAAGTCGGGGGAGGGGGAGACACATCTGGTTTATGTAGACAGGCGGCCTGGTTGAGATCACCGCGCTAACAAGGCAGCACCACGGCACTGTGATGAAGGGGCTGGGGCACACCTTGCCGATGTGCCCACATGGTGTGTGGGGGGGTATGAGGCAGGCTCACAGACACTCACGCCCTCTGGTGTCCTTGGGGGACCTCGCATCACCTAGGGATGGTGCACCACAAGATGGCCTGCTTGGTGTCCCCCGGCTGCACACATTCTGGGGCTCTGCATTCAGGAGGTGCTCACCAAGTGTGCTGAGTTACCGCCCAGAAGAGCATCCATTTCTTTCCACAACGGTTGAGAACAGTGGTTCACCAACATCAGAATCTCCCACAGGATGACCCGTGAAAACACTCGTCTGGGCTCCACAGCTGGTACTTCGGATCAACAGGTCCAGGGTGGGGCCTGAGAATCTGCATTTATCACATATTCCCAGGGGCCACGCTGAGACCCAGGGGATTCAGGGCTGCCCCCTCTACCTGAGAGGGGGACTACCCTCCACATGGGGACTGCTAACAGAGGCATTAGGTGGGAAAGTGTGTCTCTTCCTGGTCTGCAGGCCTGGCCTGCTAGTGGATCGCCTGAGGGTTATCTCCCTCCCGCAGCCCCTGCCCGAGTTGAGGGCTCCAGGCCTTTCTTACTCCACTGGGGACTGCGAGGTCTGTCCTGCAGGTGCCAGGGGCATGGAATTAAAGGCAACCTCTGTATGCCAGCCTCCCCAGACCTGGCGTGATCCCCCTCTGCCTCCACAACCCTCTGGTTTGTTTTATATAACATCTAAGAGCAAGGGGCCTATCAACCTCTTCTCAGCTTCCTGTGGGCTTTTTTTTTTTTTTGGAGATTACAAAAAAATGTTTTAAAAGTTTAATTAGATTCTAATTCTTCACTGTTTTGAAAGTGTCTTTACATTCTGATCCACTTTAGTTTAAACTTTTTAATTTGTATTGGAGTATAGCTTTCCAGATGGTGCTAGTGGTAAAGAACCCTCCTGCCAATGCAGGAAACATAATGATCCCTGGGTTGGGAAGATCCCCTGGAGGAGGGCATGGCAATCCACTCCAGTATTCTTGCCTGGAGAATCCCATGGACAGAGGAGCCTCGTGGGCTACAGTCCATAGAGCTGCAGAGAGTCGGACATGACTGAAGTGACTTAGCATGCAGAGCTGACTCACAATTCTGTGACAATTTCAGGTGGGCTCAGCCTTACACACACATGCATCCGTTCTTTCCCAAACTCCCTACCCATTCCCATGGGCTCCTTTTTTAATGTGATAAAATATATGCAACACAAAAGTTACCATTTCAACTGTGTTAAGGTGTACTACTCAGTGGGAGTATGTACATTAATATTGTTATGCAACCGTCACCATTACCTATTTCCAGAACTTTCTGACCCCAGACAGAAACTCTTGTACTTAAACAATAACTCCGCATTCCACTCCCCTCCATTCTACTTTGTCTCTATGAATTTGCCTAATTTAGGTACCTCATACAAATAAGACCATACCGTATTTATTCTCCCGTGTCTATTTCACTTAGCGTAATGTTCTCAATATCCATCTATGCTGCAGCGTGTGTCAGGACTTTATTCTCTAAGGCTGAATAACATTCCATTGGATGGGCGTATACTCCATTTTGTATATCTATTCATATGTTGTGGGCATTTGGGTCATTTCCTCCTTTTGGTTAATGTGAGTAATGCCGCTGTGAACAGTGTTATATAAATATCTGTTTGAGTCTCTACTTTCAATTTCTTGAGCTATTAATATATACTGAGAGGTGGAATTGCTGAAGCGTATGATAATACAATGTTTAACATTTTCAGGAACGACCATACTGTTTTCCACAAACTTTAATCTACCTAACAATCATTCACCAGGAAACTTGGAACCTCACCAGTATCCTCTGAAGAGGATCTGAGGCTGCCTCTACCAATGGGCTTATGGCTCCAAAGTGCTGTTGGAAGTGGTGTAACCAAGCTCCTTATTTATAAACATGGAAAATCTAGTACTAGCCTGTCACCCCAGCGCCCTCGCTCTATGAGATGAGCAGGTTGTAGCCAAGAGAGGTGAGGCTGCTCTGTGGCTTTGCTGGCGCCTCACTCCCCAGGGCTTAGCCCAAACACCGCCTCCACAGAGACCCTGGCCGGCCCTAGTCATCCTCTAGCTTTGTTTTACTTTCTACGCGTAACAAGCTAAGATGATCTGTCTCCTTGTTTATTCTCCTTCACTTCCAAATAGATGTGAGTGAGGGCAGGAACCTTATCTGTCTTAATCACAGCACAGCCCTGGCATCTAGAACTATGCCTGGCACATTGTAGGCACTCAGATAATTTGACCGACTGAATAAAATATAAATAGCCTATAAGAAAGTATATTTGTTGTTCGTTGTTCAGTTGCTAAGTCACGTCTAACTCTCTGCGATTCCGTGGACTGTAGCCTGCCAGGCTCCTCTGTCCATGGGATTCTCCAGGCCAGAATACCGGAGTGGGTTGCCATTCCCTTCTCCAGCGGATCTTCCCAACCCAGAGATGGAACTCAGGTCTCCCACATTGCAGGCAGATTCTTTACAGTCTGAGCCACCAGGGAATGTATGTATAACTCCAATATTTGCAAGAAATATTCTGCAACCTTCGTAGTTCTCCCAAACACATTATCTTCCCATAAAACCAACTTTTTTTTTTTTTTAAAGATAAAGTCATACTGAGGTGCTCACTAGGTGACTGACTCCAGTTCAGCAGTTTTGAGCCTTAGACTCTGCACAATGTTAACTCTGCAAATGCCAGATTTGCCGCTCTTTCCACAGGCCTGGGATGGTTTGGGAAGGGTTACCATTCCATTAACCAAGGTCTTAATCGGGACCAGGCTGAAACTTTTCTTTCCAATAAGATTTTAAAGCCCTATGATTTTCTAAGTAATGCATCCCCCCAGTGTAAAAAAATGCTGTGGGTAATAGGAAGAAAGGAAGGAGAGAGGAGCTTGGCTTCTCACCCCATCTACGTAGTCAGTCAGCATCACCATCCTTGGTCCTGATGTTCTCACAGGAGCACACTGCATGTAGATCAGGGCAGAATTTCCAGGAATGCTACATATGGTTTTACTAGTTTCACGTCAACTGGTTGAAAACTGAAACGTGAGACTTTGTCCTGAGCCTGAAGTAGAGCTACCTGGCGGCTGGGTGGGAGGCAGGAAAGCATGGCCATGACTCATATGGCACAGACCCTCCAGTTTATGGTGCTTGACCTAGAAATTAGGAATTTCAATAACAATATAAAAACCCATAACAATATAAAAAACCCACAGCATTTTTTGTGGCTTGGAGCTCCTCTGTGGTTCCCAAAGTCCACACTGTCTATGTCCTGGCCTCCGAGTTCCCTGTGCTCTACTGTGGCTGAGTTGCTAGCCCTTTGCCAGGCTCTGCTGTCCACCTTCCCTGCAGAAGCAGTGGGATTAAATGGGAAGAAGGGACAAGAGATCCAGGCTGGAGCAGGTCGGTCAGCACGACCAGGGCACGACCCTGCAAGGGTTCCACCTGGTGCCACCAGGACAGTACCTGCCTGTCACGCCTCCTTTCTCAGTGTGGGCTGTCCTCTCCCTTCCTCTTCACCAGCCAAACACTCCCTTCAATAAAGCCTCCTTCCCCTGGTAGCTCAGTTGGTAAAGAATCCACCTGCAATGCAGGAGACTCTGGTTCAATTCCTGGGTCAGGAAGATCCCCTGGAGAAGGGCTAGGCTACCCACTCCAGTTTTTTTGCACTTCTCTTGTGGCTTAGCTGGTAAAGAATCTGCCTACAATGTGGGAGACCTGGGTTCGATCCCTGGGTTAGGATGATCCCCTGGAGAAGGGAAAGGCTATACCCACTCCAGTATTCTGGCCTGGAACTGTATAGTTCACGGGGAAGCAAAGAGTTGGACACAACTGAGCACCTTTCACTTTTCCAATGAATCTGCCTATTTGACTTAAGTTACCACACTCTCTATGGACATGAGTTTGGGTGAACTCCAGGAGTTGGTGATGGACAGGGAGGCCTGGCATGCTGCGATTCATGGGGTCTCAAAGGGTCGGACCCAACTGAGTAACTGAACTGAACCACACTCTCTGTGACTTTAACATCCTTCAGGTTTTTAAGATTCCATATGTTTATTTTCCATTTGTGTTTAGGGCTTCCCAGGTGGCTCAGTGGTAAAGAATCTGCCTGCCAAACAGGAAACACAGGTTTGATCCCTGGGTCAGGAAGATCCCCTGGAGAAGGAACTGGCAACCCACTCCAGTATTCTTGCTTGGAGAATCCCATGGACAGAAGAGCCTGGCGGGCTACAGTCCATGGAGTCACAAAGAGTCAGACATGATTTAGCAACTAAACAATATGTTTATTTAAGGTGGGCCTGATTTCTTTGAGGACAGTATCTGCCTCTTCTGCTTCCTCATGAACCTTTCCTATATTCAATAAAGTACCAGAGAGGTCATGGGGAACTGGAGCGATAGAGAGTGAAAGATGCTGAGGAAGAAGAGGATTTTGAGGGGAGATGAGGCAATCAAACATAGCAGTCACACCCACACACAGCAGGAGAAAGAGAGGGATGGAGGGAGAGAGAAAGAGAAGGAAAGGAAGGGGGGAGGGATGGAGAAGAGAAGGAAGGAGAAAGAGATGCAGAGGGAGAGAACAGAGAAAGGCATCAAAGGGGGAATTCTGGATGCAAGAACTAGAAACTCAGAGAACTTGACGAGCAAATTTGACATAGTTGTAAGAAAAGGCTAGATTAAAAGGCATTAGGAAGTGAATGAAGGATGGTACCCAGTGCTGGTAACATGCACTTTCAAACACAGCTCATCAAGTATAAATTTGTGTAACCATGTCTTGAGAACTTTAAAAATATTCATACCCTTTGGCTCAGGATTTCATTTCTAAGCATGGCTACAGACAAAGATGCAGGCGTAAGAATGTCTATCACAACAATACTTACAACCATGAGAAAATGGAAACCACTTCAGTGTCCAAAACTGGATCTCAAAGATGGACTATTAGTCATTACCACTGTTATGACAAAGAATATTTCATCACCTAGGATTGCAATATCATGTTTAATTCAAAGTTCAGAATATAAGATATTTCGTATGATTTAAACTTTGTAAAATATAAACAGGTATCTACTGATGTATTTACTTACCTACCATTTAGGCATCTAGTCTCACAGATAAAGAAAGACTGAAAAGGAAACCCGCTAGAACACTAGTAGTCAGTGGTTATATTACGTTGTGAGCTTAGAAGGGATTGTCTGCTTTCTTTTCTATATTTTCTGTCTTTTCCGGATTTCTGTACTAATTACGAGTCATGCTTAACACTCAGGGATACCAAAGGTTGCTATAAAAATAGAATGAGACTGTGGTGAGGAAGTGGAAGGATGGAATGAAGATTATCTTAAAAGTTCAGAAGAGGAAGGAGCCTTTTGACTCAAGATGTTAACACAGAAGTCTCCTGAATTTACTTCCTTTTAAGGAACACCACATATCTACAGTTACACATGGAACCATTTTCTCTGAGATATATCTGGAAACTAGCTTAGTGGTTCTTACACGTTTGGCAAATGAGCCAATAGCTAACATCAGCTTCAATGGTGAAACACTGGAAGCTCTGCTTCTAAGATAAGGAACAAGACAAGGAAGCCCACTCATGCTGCCGCACTCACCACAGTCCTGAAAGTCTAGCCAGTGCAATCAGGTAAAAAAAAGAAGTAAACGCATCCAGATCAGAACAAGAGAAGTAGAACTGTCTCTATTTGCAGATAACATGACATTATACATAGAAGACCCTGACGACTTCTCTCGGAAATTGTTAGGACTAATCAATGCATTCAATAAAGGTGCAGGATATAAAATCAATATACAAAAATTAGTTGTGTTTCTATACACTAGTAACAAGCCCATTTACAATTGCTTCAATTGTGGGAATTGTAGGAATTCAATTGTAGCAATAAGTTTAACCAATTAGGTGAAAGATCTGTACACTAAAACCTGTAAGAAATTAATGAAAGGAACTGAAGATACCAATTAGTGGGAAGAATATTGCAAAAATATCCATACTACAAAGCAATCTACAGATTTAGTTCAATCCCCATCATAATTCCAAAGGCATTTTAAAAAAGAGAAATGAACACTCCCAATCCTCTATGGAACCACAGAAGACTCAGAATACCTAAAGCAATCTTGAAGGAAAAAGAACAAAGCTTTTTCCTCAAATTGGGAAGCATTCATACTCCCTGATTTCAAACTATATTGTAAAGTGCTAACAAAACAGTATGGAATTGGCCTAAAATAGACACGCAGTCTGGAGAAGGTAATGGCACCCCATTCCAGTACTCTTGCCTGGAAAATCCCATGGACGGCCTGGAAGGCTGCAGTGAGCAACTTCACTTTCACTTTTCACTTTCATGCCTTGGAGAAGGAAATGGCAACCCACTCCAGTGTTCTTGCCTGGAGAATCCAGGGATGGGGGAGCCTGGTGGGCTGCCATCTATGGGGTTGCACAGAGTCGGACATGACTGATATGACTTGGCAGTAGCAGACACGCAGTCCCTGATAGCTCAGTTGGTAAAGAATCCACCTGTAATGCAGGAGACCCCCGTTCGAGTCCTGGGTCGGGAAGATCCTCTGGAGAAGGGAAAGGCTACCCACTCCAGTATTCTGGCCTAGAAAATTTCATGCATCCATGGGGTCGAAAAGAGTCGGACACGACTGAGCGACCTTCACTTCACTTCACAATGAAACAGAAGAGAGACCCCAGAAATAAACCTATACATATATGGTTAATTTATGATAAAGGACCCAAGACAATACAATAGGGAAAGAAAAGCTTCTTAAGCGGATGCTGTGGGGAAAAATGTACAGCCACATGCAAAAGAATAAAACCAGACAACTATCTCACATCATAAACAAAAATCAACTCAAAATGGAATAAAGACTTGAATGTAAAACCTGAATCTATAAAACTCCTAGAGCAAAACATGGACAGGCAGCTTCTTTACATAGGTCGGTGATGAATTCAACAAAAGGCAAAAAAAAAAAAAAGGGAAAAAAAGGGCAGAAAACAAACAAGTGGGGGACTACATCAAACTAAAGGGTTTCTGCACAGCTAAGAAAATCATCAACAACATGAAAAACAAGTCTACTGAGTGGGAAAAATATTTGCATATCTGATAAGGGGTTAACATGCAAAAAATATAAAGAACTCATACAACTCAATAGCAAAAAGCCAAACAATACCATTAAAAAATGGGCAAAGGATCTGAACATTTTTCCAAAGATGACACACAGATGGCCAACACATACATGAAAAGATGCTCAACATAATTAGTCATCAGGCAAATGCAAATCAAATCCACGAGTTTATCACTTCACACCTGTTAGAAAGGCCTTTATCAAAAAAATCATGTTTGTGAGGATGTACAGACACAAGAACACTTGTGCCTTGTTAGTGGGAATGTAAATCGCTGTGGCCACTATCGAAAACAGTATGGAGGTTCTTTCAAAGGTTAAACATTCAACTGCTGCGTGATCTAGTAATTCCACTTCTGAGAATTTATCCAAAGGAAATGAAATCACTGTCAGAATAAGATATTTGCACCCCCCATGTTCATTGCAGCATTACTCACAATAGTTAAGACAGGGAAACAACCCGAGTGTCCGAGGACAGCGAATGGATCGAGAAGATGCGGCATACATACACAGGGATCGCTCATAAAAATGGAGTCCACCATCTACAGCAATGCGGATGCGCATTAAGGGAACTAAGCTAAATGAAATAAATCAGACAGCAAACGACAAACTGTACGCTATCACTAATATGTGGAATCTTAAACAAACCTGAACTCACACACATAGAACAGACTGGTAGCTGGCAGACGAGGGTTGGAGTGGGGGGTTGAAATGACTGAAGTAGTCAAAAGTTTCAAACTGCCAGTTGTAAGATGAGCATGTACAATGAACAACACGCTTACTATTTTTTTTTAATTGAAGCGATGGGGAAAGAAAGAAAACTAATTCAAGGGATAGCAATGGTTGGGAAGGCGTGGTTTGGGGTTATTTTTTTAAGCTCATACAGTAAACCATCCTTTTAGACAGAGGAGACTATAATAGAGAGGTTGAAACTGAAGAACCAGAGGAGAGAGTAACTGACAAGAATGCCCAGAGCCACAGGGGCAGGTCACGGGGAGAGGCGGTCTTAGAGGGAAGAGGGCCCCTTCTTCCCTGCGATGATCCAAGGCAGAGAGGAGGCAGCGAGGAAGAACCCAGAGTGGCTTTGTTAATGACCTTGATGATGACCTTGTTCTGCTCTGGTGCATAGCAGAGGACCCAGGGGGTGGGGGGACGCTTGGGCTTTAAAGCAGGGTAGGTACCTCACTTTGCACAGCCATATCTGGGACCGGAGTCCTTCCCAGCTTCCTAATAAAATAGGTTCCACAGCTCTGGGCTCTCATTTTTCTACCTTCCAGAGACTATTGCAAAAGCAAGATATATGGACAAAGTCTGTTACTGGTTGGCACACTGCCCTGGGCAGGTGGCTCCTGGGGGGAGTCTGGGAGAAAATAGAACACAGCCTTCTCCTGGGAGCCCCTGGGAACTCACCAGGTCTAAACCTGACACCTTCAATCTGCCTGCTGGAGCCAGCTCCCCTCACAGATCACTGTTCCTGTTAAAGGCACTGACGTCCACACAGTGCTGAAGCCCAGAGTCACCTCTGACAGCTTCCTCCTCCAGCACCTTGTCACCTCTTCTTTGTGGTTTCCGGTGCCCACCTCGGTAATACCCCCATTCCCAGTGTTGGCCTCAGCTCCTCATCACCTCTGAGGATGACGGCAATGCAGACCAGCTGGTCTCCCCGCCTCCAGCCTGTTCCACTGCTCCAACCCCCTCAGTGCCTTACTCTCTTTGACCCAGGGACATTTGGATATGCTATTCCCACACTTTCTGCCTTCTCTTGGCCAAGGTTAATCATGGCAACCCACTCCCTATTCTTGCCTGGAAAATTCCATGGACAGAGGAGCCTGGTGGGCAGCAGGCTATGGGGTCACAAAGAGTCGGACATGCGCTCACGCGACAATCAGCTTCCAGACTCCGCTCTGACCCTCCCCCTCCCTGATGCCGAAGAGGCTGTACTGTGCAGTCTGGAGACAGGAACACGGTTCTATTTAACCCACAGTCATGTTATTCCAGCATCTAACCTGGTGTCTGGCACATAGTGAGTGCTTGGAAGTGATGAAGGAAGAGCGGAACAAAAAGTGATGCTCACAGCTTGTTCTACTTAAGTTAGATGACCAGGGAACTAACACCTGTGTTATGCCTGCTCCAGGAATTGTACCAAGTATAGTTATCCCAAGTGCTCTGAATACACTATTTCAATAAGTCTCAGATCAACATAGAGGTTATTACTCTTTTGCAGATGAAGAAACGGGCTCAGAGAGGGAAAGCATTTACTCAAAGGCACCCTCCACAGTTAACACCCACCACTGTCTAACTCCCTATAATCAGGATCTCTATATTTTCATACTCTTATCTCCTTCTCCAGTTAAATTCCCTAGTGATCGCAAACTTTAGGGAACTAGGCAATTGCTCCTTTGCACAGAAGTTTAGGGTTTCTAAGAAGTAACTCTATGCCATCTACACATCTGTAAATGTTTATTTCTTATCTTTACATCATGCTGAGAGGTCCCTACAGACCAGGACTAAGTCTTAATTCATCCTTGTACAACATACAATTCTTGGCAAGTTACAACTATTTCGTAAATAGTTACTGATTTGATAATCAACTTATTTGTTGATTTATTAAGTAAAGTTACGATGGTGAATTTTCTTGAGTCAGGGCAGGAAGTTCTTTTGAGCAGATGGCCCATTCTGGCACCCATCAAATTGTACTAGATCAGTCATTTTCTAAGCACAGGGTAGCCCTGGGGCTGTAGACAGAACAAATTTAAATTCATAATGAATTCATTGAAAAATCCCAAGGCAAGAAATCTTTCAGGAGCACTAATGGCATCTCCATTTAAAACTGGATTAATTCTGTATGGATTAAATATTATAGTGAAGTGCAAATAAACACAGTTGTGATGAAACGCTGCTTCTGAAAAAAGAATTCGTTAAGTCAGTCAATCATCATAGCTTAGTTGTTCATTAATACGATGACCTCTTCTATCTCACATCTTTTTTTCTCAGTTCATTTATTCCTTTCGTATTTATGGAGCACCTGTTCAAACAAAGCAGGGGGCTGGGTGCTTGGGAAGTGGCACAGAAATGTGTGTTCCATAGGTCTTTGCTGTTTTAAGAGGCATCTAAGATCCAGCGTGTGGAGAGTTCAGCTAAACTGCTCTGTGATATGGCGGCCACGGCATCAGTCTTATGTGGTCAAGTGGCCTGCTGCTACTGCTAAGTCACCTCAGTCGTGTCCAACTCTGTGTGACCCCATAGACGGCAGCCCACCAGGCTCCCCCGTCCCTGGGATTCTCCAGACGAGAACACTGGAGTGGGTTGCCATTTCCTTCTCCAATGCATGAAAGTGAAAAGTGAAAGTTAAGTTGCTCAGTCATGTCTGACTCTTAGCGACCCCATGGACTGCAGCCCACCAGGCTCCTCCATCCATGGGATTTTCCAGGCAAGAGTACTAGAGTGGGGTGCCAAGTGGCCTGAGGGGGCCTTAAATTGACATTAGCCCCTCATGCAAATGCACACCCTGGACTACAGCCCATAGAATCGCAGGTGGATATAAATTCCCTGTGACTTCTCCAATGACAATTGTGGTAAAGTATCCCTGATTCCCATGGCATTCTCTTGTATGCCCCATTGATAAGACCCCCAAGAAGCTTACGAAAACCCTGCACTTTTGGTCTGAACTCACCAACTCACCAGTCTTAGACATGGAACCCCAAAGCATGGCACCCACCAACCCTGAAAAGACCTGTGGCCCAGGCTCCTGCCTCTCAGCCTGCACCCTGCCTTAACTTCCCCCCTCCCGGCCCTGCAAGGCATGCCAGCTACCACCTCCTGTGGGTGGTAAACCTCTATTTCACCTTCCCTTGCGGTCATTTGTTGAGCCTCACCATTGCACACCCCAGGGCTCTACTTACCTGGCGTTAATCCAACAGAGACAGAGAACAGCAGCAGCCTCACCTGGGAGCTTGTTAAAAAGGCAGGCTCTTAGACTCCATCCCAGGCCCACCCAATCAGAATCTCCAGTTTAACAAGATCCCCAGGTGATTGGAATGGCCATTAAAGTTTGAGAAGAACCATGGAAACCAACATCCTGTGGGCCATACAGGACTGTCCAGTGAGACCGTTTCTTAACGACATAAAACCTTTTCAATCAGGTCTTCCCTATACGTATATCAAATCACTGCACACCACAGACTTTCCCAATATTACACATCAGTTGTATCTCAGTAAAGCTGCGGGGGGAAGGCCTAACCTGACTGCCTTATTCCTACAGCTTGAGCCCCCACCGTAAGATTCTTATAGTCTTCTTACCCGACTTTTTTCCCCCCCTGGTATTTATCACCTCAGGTGGTGCTGGTGGTAAAGAATCTGCCTGCCAATGCAGGCGACCCAAGAGACGCAGGTTCCATCCCTGGGTCAGAAAGGTCTCCTGGCGTAGGAGGTGGCAACCCACCCCAGTATTCTTGCCTGGAAAATTCCATGGACAGAGGGGCCTGGTGGGCTACAGTCCACAGGGTTGCACGGAGTCGGACACATGCATATTTATTGTGTATATAGTTCACTCTGTCTCTTCCTGCTAGAATTTAAGTCCACAAGGGGAGAGACTGTCTGTGTGGCTCACCGGTACCCCCAGCACCGTGGATTTGAGCTTCCAGAGCTCAGGCGTGCTTCTAAGGTTCCTCCAGCTCTCAGCTCAGCCTGAGGCTTTCTAAGTTGAAAACAAATGTTTCGTAATTATCAGATGAAGAACAGCGGGCTGCTTCCAGGGCCCAGAGACGCTTCCTAGTGCAGGACTTCTAGCCTGTCTGCCGATTCTGGGTCAGTGAAGAGCAGCCTGCAATCCGCGTGCCTTGTGGGTAGCACGGTTGTGTTATTTAAACTGGGACACTTTTGAGATGGGGAAGGAAGCACTATTAATAATTCTGCAGATATGAGAGGTATACAACTGTGACCTCACGTATGGGGCCCACTCTGTTACAGCCACAATCCAGCTCCCGGGAAGGGATCATGTCATACATTTTTGTCTTAGTCTGGACTCGAGATGCAAGAAACAGAATCCAATACAAATGAGGTCAGGTTTAAAAGTGCCTTATTGGAAGCTTATAGGAACAGCTTGTGGAAACTAGTACAGGAGTTGCAGGCAGGTGGTGAAGGGTAGGGCAGCCCGGTGTGCTGCAGTCCATAGGGTCACAAAGAGTGGACACAACTTAGCAAGACAACAACGACAATTACCTGGGGCCTGCTCTAGCTCAGATATGAACGAAGCAGAAGAGCATGCCCTGGGATATTTCTGGTTTACAGCAGTTTGGGAAAGCAAAATAATTTATTTCCAACCTTGGGAAAGGAATACATCAAGGCTGTATATTGTCACCCAGCTTATTTAACTTCTATGCAAGTACATCATGTGAACTGCCAGAAGGGATGAAGAGCAAGCTGGAATCAAGATTGCCAGGAGAAATATCAATAACCTCAGATATGCAGATGACACCACCCTTATGGCAGAAAGTGAAGAGGGACCAAAGAGCCTCTTGACGAAAGTGAAAGAGGAGAGTGGAAAATGTTGGCTTAAAGGTCAACATTCAGAAAACTAAGATCATGGCATCCGGTCCCATCACTTCATGGGAAATAGATGGGGAAACAATAGAAACAGTGACGGACTTTATTTTCTTGGGCTCCAAAATCACTGCAGCTGGTGACTGCAGCCATGAAATTAAGAGACGCTTGCTCCTTAGAAGAAAAGTTATGACCAACCTAGAGAGCAGAGACATTATTTTGCTGACAAAGGTCCATCTAGTCAAAGATGTGGTTTTTCCAGTAGTCATGTATGGATGTGAGAGCTGGACCATAAAGAAAGCTGAGCGCTGAAGAAGTGATGGTTTTGAACTGTGGTGTTGGAGAAGACTCAAGAGTCCCTTGGACTGCAAGGAGATCAAACCAGTCCATCCTAAAGGAAATCAGTCCTGACTATTCATTGGAAGGACTGATGCGGAAGCTCCAATACTTTGGCCACCTGATGTGAAGAACTGGCTCATTTGAAAAGACCCTGATGCTGCAAAAGATGGAAGGCAGGAGGAGGAGGAGGAGACGACAATGAGATGGTTGGATGGCATCACCAACTCAATGGACATGAGTTGAGAAAGCTTCAGGAGTTGGTGCTAGACAGGGAAGCCTGGCGTGCTGCAGTCCATGGGGTCACAAACAGACACGAGGGAGCGACTGAACTGGAGTAATTTATGGGACTAAGGGAGAGAGGCAGGGACTTGATGCTGATGTTTTGGCATATGCCAGTGTTTCCTAAAGCTTGGGCCAACTAATATTCCTTTAACCTGAAATGTTTTTTCTTGCCTGTCCCTTTAAATAGCCCACATCCTCCACCCAGCCTTTTCCTGAAGGACTGTTGGGGTGGGACAACTCTTTACTGAGCCCTTTGTCCTGTGCAGAGGTGCTGGATATTTAGTGTCTCCTGCCCAGTAAATGCCAGTGACATCTCCTTACCTATTTGTTATTACAACCTAAAATACATCCAGGCATTTCCAAATGCCCCCACTTACATGATAATATAGGTGCAGCATCCCTGTCCAACATGGCATCAGTGTCTGAGTTCAAATTCCCAGAAGAGAAACTGATCTGAAACTGAACTGAACTGAAACTCTGCAGCCACTGAATTGGACCCTGGTCCATCCAGCCATGACTGGAGGTGTGAACGGTCAATCACAATCACAGGATACACCCCAGGCTGCCAAGACCGACCCCCTCCACAGAAGCTAAGGGCAGGGATAACTCCCAGAGAGGGGACTGCGACAATCAGCCTGTTGGCTTGGCTAAGGGTGGGGGCAGTGAAAGGCGTTCTCGGGGATAATTACATTTGCTCAAGAGACCCCAGTGACACTGCTCAGTATCTTGTCATGCTTTTTGGAATCAATGCCTACAAGGTCATCTCTTTTCCCGTCTCTGAAAGCAAACCTCACCCCCACCCTGTAACTCATTTCCACCTTCCCTCATCTTGTACTTGTCTATGCCTCCTCCAGCCTTGCATGTCCACAAACATGTGATATCAGCAGCTCTGGCTTCTCTTGCATACAGACAACATATCATTAATTTGCGGAAACTTGAATGAGCTATTTCATAGTCGTAAGGATGCAGGAAAAATGCCTAATTTACCCTCAATTAATACACTTTTGGCGTATGCATTTGCCTTGCACAGCTGTTCACTATTTGCAGAGGCCATCACGATGCTCAGAAGATAATCAGAGAAACTACTTAAGAATAACATGCTGCCTTTAAAAAAAAAAAAAAACACCAATGCCCATACTGAATGGTAATGAGCTCAGGCAGGAACCCAGCTGAGACCTCCATGGCCAACCCACCCAGCTGGTATATTTCTATTTTATATGAACCTTTTTACGATGTTATAAATTTCACATTTTTACAGTAACAGGTCTTAATCATCATGAAAACCATCTCTACACGTATCTTTGGTAAACGGAATTCAAATTTCCGCGTGACCTGGAAATGCTTAATTATTCATAGCTTCTCTAGGGCCTTCTGGCTTCTTCTGACCCTGCTGATGATTTCATCATTGTTTATGCATATAAAAACCACAATTTAGGCTCATGCACCAAAAGTAAGCCTATAAGGCATTTTTCAGTCCATTTTTGCTGCTTGTATATATTCTCAAAGGTAGAGGAGTGGGGGTTTGAAAAGCAGCGAATGTAAGGCTTGAATTTGTAAATCCCTTTCTCACACCAAGTTTTTTTTTTTATAATCAACACAAAATAGTACAAAATCTTGGAGATATAATTTGTAAACCCAGCATATTTTAAACACTGCTATATCCCTTGATACACTCTAGAGAATTCATTTGAAACACACAGTCACAGGGTCTGACCCATAATTTTTAGTTGTTTCACTTAGTATTTGGCTCTTACATTGGCTTTTCCATTTAGAATCTTTCTTAGAGATTGTTTTAACCTCAGTCATTGGAAGTTTTGAACCCAATCTTCCTATATTTGCTTACTTTTTAGGTCACAAAGCTTTTTGGAACAGAGTCAAATTTCTAAGAGCCAAGCAAGCATTTGACTGAAAAATTATCTTTGAGCCATTTAGTAGCGACTTAGGAGCATTTGTCTGCTACTCTATGGGAATTCTTCTGAGTGGTTCATTCATTCGTATTTTATCAGTTCTGTATGTTTGGGATAAAGAACATGAAGTAGGGGATATGGTCACAAGACAGTAAATTTAACAAGTTGATTTTGATTTCACTATAAAATGTAAGTTTGTGCAGCCTTGAAAACCTCCTTTGCATGAAATGAAGGCATTGATTCTATCATTGTTACCTGCTGGAGGGGATCAACAAATGCGTGGTAAACGCTGACCTAACGGGCTCTGCGTGCTCACCTCCTTCCACCTTGAACCCGGGGCCCTGAGAAGCTAGGAGTGTGTTGGTTGAGGCTTATAAAACTTTCTCTCACACCAGGTGTGTGTGTGGTTGATGGCACAATAGGGCGATAGGGAGAAAAAAAAAAAAAAAAAAAGCACTAGGTTTCCATGGGAACAAATGAACATGAAGAACCTGGACACACCTGTAAAGGATCTGACACATCCTGCCTGGGTGTTTGACAAAGGTCTCTTGTCCTCACAGAATTGGGACCCAGGAGATGCTGGGTCTGTCTTTTGAATGAATATAAGAACTTCCTAACTGATCTTGCCCACTTCAGCCTCACAACGTGGTCCCTGGTTTATTCTTCTCAAATGTAAACGTGACTCTGTCATATCCTTTTTGAAACTCTTCAAAGTTTCCCTATGGCTTGCAGGGAAAATATACAAATAAGTTGGCAAGATCTCCAAAGCCAGGATCCTCTGGCCCCAGCCATCCCTCGGGCCCTGCCTAAAGCACTTCCTATTAGTCTAGTCCATTCCAGCCCTGCAGAGCAGCAAGGAGCCCTTGCAATGAGTTGGTTTCCTTTCACGGATATGTATCTGTCTAAAGGGACTCTCCCTTTACCTGCCCTGGTGACCCCTTGCTCTTATTGTTGTTTAGTCACTAAGACACGTCTGACTCTTTGAGACCCCCATGGACTGTAGCCCACTAGGCTCCTCTGTCCGTGGGATTTCCCAGGCAAGAACACTGGAGTGGGTTGCCATTTCCTTCTCTAGGGGATCTTCTTGACCCAGGGATCAAACCTGCGTCTCCTGCATTGGCAGGCAGATTCTTTACTGTTGAGCTACCGTGGAAGCCCCAGTAAACCCCTAGCAAACTCGTGGGCTTCCCTGGCGGCTCAGATGGTAAAGAATCCACGTGTAAGCCAAATAAAGAAATACTAAAAAAAAAAAAAAAGAAAGAAAGAAAAACCTTCCACTTCTGTGAGTCACAAACTATTCCCAAGAGTGTGTTTCTGTTCTCAGACCAGTGTTTCGACAATCAGACGGTACTCATACCATTCTGCAGAAGGCAGGATCAGTCTCCTGGTATCATTGGTCAGCCCCGCCCCCGCCCAGAGCCACGCCCAGGCTGCCTTGCTCGAGCAGCAGAGATCTGGGCAGAAGATTGGACAGACAAGAGAAGACTCCAGAGATGGGCTGGAAAGAAACCTCTCCCAATTTCCCAGGGGTTTCCCAGCAGCCGAATTAGTGCATCATATTCCTCTGCACTGAATACCAGGACTGAGGCTAAGCATCGTGCAAAACCCACCCCGTAGTGGGTAAAAAAGCAGATCTTCCCCAGCCTCCAGGATAACTCTTTCACACTCCTAGTTGTCTGGATTTTTGCAAAATGGACCTCAGAATTGTAACAGTCCAAATGATCATAGCTGACGAATCGCTAATGACTGCAGGTTTTTGTTTTTAAATATGTGAGCTGTGTAGGGAAGGGAAAGTCATTGTGCAGGGTGCAGCATTTGAAGCACAAACGTGATCTGGGGAAGAGTTATGTCCGTGGCAACCCCCACACGACTGCCCTTTGGGGCGCTGCCAAAGTTCCCATAAAACCCTCCTTTTTTTCTGGTGTCTGCACCCTGCGCTCTCGTGTAATCAATTTAAGAGGCTTTTATGAGATGCCAGAGGACGTTACTTAGAGCATTTCCACTTATGTTGCCTTACTTTATGTTTTTATTACATAGAATTTGAATTGAATCCATTTGGCAACGTTTCACAGTTGGGGGTGGGGAGCAGGTGGGGTCCATCAGGAAAAGAGGAATCTGTCATGAGGGGAAAGTGCTACTGGTCAGGCTCCCGAGGAGGAAGTAGAAGTGAAGATGCCTTGGGTGGGAGCACCGCTCTGCCCCTCAACTTGATCCGATATGGACAGCTCCTTAAGCATCACTAGGCTTCCCTCCTTCCTATTAATACGACCGGTGGTAATCTTTCCAAAGGCTCTCTCTGCCCCCCACTGTTCTGTTCACCCCCTCCAGTGACATCACATCGGCTTCAAAATAAAGCCCGTTGCACAGCATGACGGTTTCCATCACCTATGAACCGCTCTCAACCCAATGTGACCTCCGGTCTTTCCTTTTTGTGTTCCTCACTCTGCAGCTCTGCATGCATTGCTTTTTATTGGTCTTTCCCACTCACCAGCCTCCAGTTCTTCCCTGAGGGTCAAGGTCCAGACACAGCGTCCTCTCAGCCTCAACCTTTCCCATAATCCTTCTGGAAGGAAGTGCTGGTGCCTGTTCTGAAAGCCCATGGCATTTTATTTGTACATCTTCATGACAGTTGTCGCTTTTTTCTTGATTTGTGCATGCATCTTTTAATTGTTAAGTCCAGAGCAAGATACCCGAACGTTTCATCTTTGACTCCTGCTTAGCACCTAGTGCCATAAACTGACACCAGTTGTTGCTGTTCAGTCACTAAGTCACGTCTCACTCTTTGTGACCCCATGGACTGCAGCACACCAGGCTTCCCTGTCCCTCATCATCTCCCAGAGTTTGCTCAAACCCGTGTCTATTGTATCACTGATGCCATCCAACCATCTCATCCTTTGTCGCCTCCTTCTCCTTCTGCCCTCAATCTTTCCCAGCATCAAGATTTTTTTCCAATGAGTCGGCTCTTCACATCAGGTGGCAAAGGATTGAAGCTTCAGCTTCAGCGTCAGTCCTTCCAGTGAATATTCAGGGCTGAACATCAGAGGGACCCAATAAATACTTGCTGAATGGCTGGGTAGATACTGGCCCCAGTAAGCAAGTTCAGAATTAAGATGCATCCACCCCTTACCTGTAAATGGGCCTTAAATGCTTTAGAGGATGCTCCCAGAATCACAGCTGCTCACACACCCACCCAACAGTAGTCCTGGCAACCACACAGATCAGCCTCAGGTTACCATTGCTTCAGACCTGCACCAGTCCAGGGCCAAGGGCCAGGCTGACTTGCTCTGACGTCAGAGATTTGCACTCCTATGGCATCTTGTGGAAATGGACTGAGTTACTGACTACCAGGACTGGTTCATCTGGCTGCAGTAAAGAAGATCCTGTGTGTGTGTGTGTGTGTCTCTGTTCTGTCCAACTCTTTATGACCCCATGGCTCTAGCCCTCCAGGCTCCTCTGTCCATGGGATTCTCCAGGTAAGAATACTGGAGTAGGTTTCTAGTTCCTTCTCCAGGGGATCTTCCCAACCCAGGGATCAAACTCAGGTCTCCCACCTTGCAGGCAGATTCTTTACCATCTGAGTCACCACGGAAGCCCAACTTAGGTATGAAAATGGGGCTCATCTTGAGGACCCAGATGGAGCTCTAATCAGGCCAAGCCCCTTGTGGACACACCTGGAGTTTGGATCTGCGAACCTTCATTCTGGTGCCCGACCTTGCTCAGACGTGGCCACACACCTCAGCTCTGATTCTGCTGGGCCATGAGCAGGCCATCCGTCTAGGTGAGGTCTCCCCATGCCCGACTCCACTGTACAGCCTTTGATTTGAAGCTCTTGCAACCAGCCAGCGAATGTGTTGTCTCCATTTTAGTTTGGATTTCTGAGTAAAGAAATTTTGGACTTCCCCGGCAGCCCAGTGGTTAAGAATCTGCCTGCCAAGGCAGGGGACATAGGTTCGATCCCTGGTCCAGGAAGAGTCCCCATGCCAGGAGGCAATGAAGCCCATGTGCTGGAGCTACTAAAGCCGTCATGCCCTAGAAGCTGAGCTCTGCAACAAGAGAAGCCACTGCAATAAGAAGCCCGTGCCCCCCACTTGCTGCAACTAGAGAAAGTCCACGAGCAGCAACAAAGACCTGGCACAGCCAAAAATAAATAAATACATAATTTTTTTCAAAAAAAGAAATTTGATTGGTCTAGTGCATCTCTGTTTGGAGAAGGAAATGGCAACCCACTCCAGCGTTCTTGCCTGGAGAATCCCAGGGACGGGGAGCCTGGTGGGCTGCTGTCTATGGGGTTGCACAGAGTCGGACACGACTGAAGTGACTTAGCAGCAGTGCATCTCTATAAGCCAAACGATGTGGCCCTTAGGTCAGGTGCCTTCTGTGGAGTCTAGTCCCCAGAGGCTGGGGTGCAGAGACTCGTGTGTATCCAGGGGACTGTGCAGTGGAAGCTGCTGCTCAGGTGGCAAGGTCATATACCCGTGGAGGATGGATGCCCGCCCCCCACGGTGACCCTGCGGCTATGGGAGCGTGAAGTAGGAAGGACTCTGCTCCCTGTCTGAACAGCAAGAGAAACACAATAATCAGAGGATGTGACAGCGAATCCACCCAGCTGTCCAGGCTCTGGTGCACTGAAGGGAGAGGTGGGAGAGTGGTATGGGGAGAATGAAACCACCACAAGTGATCCCAGACTTGTTAGGAAACAAAGACTAAAAACACACACCAGGGAGAAGAAGAAGAAAATGAAGTCAGCACTATAATTAGCAGTGGAAGCCTGGAGCTGGTCTTTCTGTACTGAGTGATAAACTCCATGCCTTATTTAGAACCTTAAATAGAGCTCGTTTGGGCCTCCTGTATTTTAGACTCATATTCTATTCTGGGTCCTCATTTTTAAAGCATTTGAGGCTTGCCACGGGATATTTAAAAAGAAAAAGAAATCATAAGCCATTGCCCGATGAATGCCTAAGACACAGCCGTTTCTGATGTTCACTGAGCGCTTTGCCTCTCAAGGCGGCTGATGCTTGTTCAATTTTCATCTAACAAGCTCTCCCTTCTCAAGTCTCCGGTACTTTATAATCACAGATGGAGAGCCGTGATTAGCTGTTCAATCTGGTGACCACAAGCACCAGTTATTTCTTTCAGCAGATTCAGGCAATCACTCTGAGGTCCCTCTGAGAAGAATCTGATTTCAGGGCACTACTGGTCATGGCTGCCCTGTTGCTCTCCCTGCTGCTGGTGCCCTCCCTGCCTCTGGTGCTTCTTTCTCTTTCTTCCTTCGGGAATCCTTTGGCTGACCCAGCACTGATCCTAAGAGCCAACATCTACTGAATGCTTACTACACACCAGGCGTGCTTGTAAGCGTGTCCCATAATCACCTCACTGAATCTTTGTGATGGCCCTACGGGCAGGTACCATCACATCTCTGATTTACAGAGATATTTTCAATGCTCTCCTTCCAGTCTGGGCTGGGGTTAAAGTCGGGGTGAGAAGGAAGCAGGGCATAGGAGAGAGAAGGCAGGGCACAAGCCACCCAAACCCGACTTGATAAAACGTACTAGGCTGTGATGTAAAGCGCATGACCCAACCTCTCTATGCCTCCGTTTCCTCGCAAGCAAAAGGAGAATAAGGATTCACTCACCCCTGGAACAGACAGATGGTTCTGTTACTGGTAGCTGTTTTCAGCATCCTGAGGCTTCTCAGGTGACTCAGTGGTAAAGAATCCACCTGCCAATGCAGGAGACGAAAGAGATGCAGGTTCAATCCTGCAGGGTCAGAAAGATCCCCTGGAGTAGGAATTGGCTACCTACTCCAGTATTTCTAGCCTGGAAAAAGTCCATGGACAGAGGAGCCTGGAGGGCTATAGTCCATGGGGTCGCAAAGAGTGGGACACGACTGATCAACTAATCACACCTAAGTATCCTATCAAGTCACGCTTGACCTTATGTGCAGACCCTCCCAGAAGGGCCTTGCCTCCCAGAGTCCTAGGAAGCAACCTGAACGCTTCATTCCCAAAGAGGTGCACTAGAGGGAAGCTTCCCAGGCATGGCATTTCTGGATCTACCACAAGGTGATAAAATAGGCCGTGGCACATAATATTAGTGTATTTAACTGGCACAGCAACTTCTAAGAGGTGATTTTCTCTTCATTTGGCAAGTTACCCCATCTCACCACGCTGAGTTGCAATGAAAAGAAGAAGGGTTCCTGATGGGACCTGCATTTAAAAAAAAATTTATACTGGAGTATAGCTGGTCAACGATGTTGTGATAGTTTCTGGTTGGACAGCAAAGTGATTCAGTTATACATATACACGCATCTATTCTTTTTCAAATTCTTTTCTCATTTAGGTTGGTAGATAATATTGAGCAGCCTTCTCTGTGCAATACAGTGGGTCCTTGGGACCTGTGTTTAATCAGAAGGACCCCTGTGGGTTTTTCTTTTTCAATCAAGCAGACCTGCTGCCTCCTGTTCCCAACCCCGGGCACATCTGCAGTGGTGGGAAACCCAGACCTCCTGGGTTTCTTCTGCCGTGTGGCTAGGACTCCATTTCCCATCCCCCACCATCACCCCCACACCACACACAGAAAAAGACAGGGGAGAGACAAACATCCTTTGTGTGGCCTGAAAGACTTAAACTTAGGGGCCAATCCTGCTTCAGCACCAAGACGACAGAAATACGGAAAGATTCAGCTCAGCTCCGTTCAGTCGCTCAGTCGTGTCCGACTCTTTGCGACCCCAAGAATCGCAGCACGACAGACCTCCCTGTCTATCACCAATTCCCAGAGTTCACTCAAATTCATATCCATCGAGTCGGTGATGCCATCCAGCCATCTCATCCTCTGTCGTCCCCTTCTCCTCCTGCCCCCAATCCCTCCCAACATCAGAGTCTTTTCCAATGAGTCAACTCTTCGCATGAGGTGGCCAAAGTACTGGAGTTTCAGCTTTAGCATCATTCCTTCCAAAGAACACCCAGGGCTGATCTCCTTCAGAATGGACTGGTTGGATCTCCTTGCAGTCCAAGGGACTCTCAAGAGTCTTCTCCAACACCACACTTCAAAAGCATCAATTCTTCAGCACTCAGCTTTCTTCACAGTCCAACTCTTACATCCATACATGACCACTGGAAAAACCACAGCCTTGACTAGACGGACCTTTGTTGGCAAAGTAATGTCTCTGCTTTTCAATATGCTGTCTAGGTTGATCATAACTTTCCTTCCAAGGAGTAAGCGTCTTTTAATTTCATGGCTGCAGTCACCATCTGCAGTGATTTTGGAGCCCTAAAAAATAAAGTCTGACACTGTTTCCACTGTTTCCCCATCTATTTGCCATGAAGTGATTAGGGGGTGTTTATTCTGTCCACCGATCTTTAACTTCATGTTCCTTTCTACTTGCTTTCTTGGGGAAAGTTCTACATTCTCCCCCTCCACCCCACAGACAGATGTCTTGAGATGTCTCTTGTGTCCCCCTCTTTATTTTCAGTTTTACACTTAAAAAAAATTTTTTTTTCACCTTGTCACTCCCTGGGGTTGGCATTAAGACTACAGCCTCAGTGACCACCTCAGCAGCCTTAAAATGTACACTTCAGGGCTTCCCTAGTGGTTCAGTGGTGAAGAATCTGCGTTGCACTGTAGGAGATGAGGGTTCAGTCCCTGGTCTGGGAAGATCCCATGTGCTGTGCACCACAACTATTGAGCCTGTGCTCTAGAGCCCGGGAGCTGCAACTACAGGCCCATATGCTACAACTACTGAAGCCCTGGCGCCCTAGGGCCTCAGCTCCACAGCAAGAGGAGCCGCCGCAATGAGAAGCCTGCACACCGCAGCTAGAGCGTAGCCCCGCTCGATGCAACTAGAGAAAACCCACACACAGCAACAAAGACCCAGCACAGCCAAAGGGAAATAAATCCTTTTTTTTTTTTTAAATATACACCTGAATTCTTCCAACCCTCACCTGCCCTCTGCTGTGGGGTTCATCTCCTTCCAGTCAGGGTTGGAAACGAGGAGCTCTGCTGATGGGAAGATGAGAGCAGGATGCTTGAGCCTCTGAAGTCCCTCTGTAGTCTGTATGCAGAGTGAGGCTTGGCTGAGCTGAGTGTTTAGACAGCTGAACGCTCTTGAAACAAAAACCTGAACAGGTACTTCCATTCCTGCAAAAGAATTCAGTTCTGTTCAGTCACTTAGTCGTGTCCGACTCTTTGCGGCCTCATGGACTGCAGCACACCAGGCTTCCCTGTCCATCACCAACTCCCGGAGTTTGCTCAAAGTCATGTCCATTGATTCAGTGATGCCATCCAACTATTTCACCCTCTGTTGTCCCCTTCTCCTGCCTTCAATCTTTCCCAGCATCAGGGTCTTTTCTAATGAGTCAATTCTTCATATCAGGTGGCCAAAGTATTGGAGTTTCAGCTTCAGCATCAGTCCTTGCAATGAGTATTCAGGACTGATTTCCTTTTAGGACAGATTGGTTGGATCTCCTTGCAGTCCAAGGGACTCTCAAGAGTCTTCTCCAACACCACAGTTCAAAAGCATCAAAGCTTCAGCACTCAGCTTTCTTTATAGTCCAACTCTCATATCCATACATGACTACTGGAAAAACCACAGCTTTGACTAGACAGACCTTTGCAAAAGAATTAAACTTCATCAAATTCCCATTGATTTTATTCTCAATAGAGATATCAGGTGATAAAGAATCTGCCTGCAATGCAGGAGACCCGGGTTTGATCCTTGGGTTGGGAAGATCCTTTGGAGAAGGGAAGGGCAACCCACTCCAGTATTCTTGTCTGGAGAATCCCATGGACAGAGGAGCCTGCTGGGCTACAGTCCATGAGGTTTCAAAGAGTCGGACACAACTGAGCGACTAACACACTACTAGGGGTTTTGCCCTGGGCATTTCAGGCTGAGGCTAGGTCCATTTCAGACATAATTTCCTCAAAAATAGGAGACCTTCAGCCAATCAAATTAGGGTTGATTCACCTGACCCTTCCCAACCAAAGCACAATTACTAAGTGACCCATGACAATGGCTTTGGATTATTTCTACAGTAAGGAAGGAAAAGCATCAGCCTCCCATCTTAGAATCTTTGACTTCATCATTCAATAAATAGAGAGCAGCAGCTATATGCTGGGCACTGGTGGCTCAGAGGGTAAAGAATCTGCCTACAGTGCAGGAGACCCTGGTTTGATCCCTGGGTCAGGAAGATCCCCTGGAGAATGAAATGGCAACCCACTCCAGTATTCTTGCCTGCAAAATCCCATGGACAGAGGAGCCTGGCAGGCTACAGTCCACGTGGTCGCAAGAATTGGACATGGCTTAGCAACTAAATCACCACCCTTATGTGCCAGGCAGTGAGTGTGCTAGGGGAGAAAAGAGACCCCAGGAGGATTCTAGGAAAGAAAGAAATTACACTTCAGTTTCCATCCTCTGAGCTCAGAACCAATGGAGAGATACATTCAAGAATCTGACAGGAGAGGATTGAAAATGTCAGCTTTATTATTGGGAAAAGCCAGACTAGAGGATTTTTGGCTTAGGTGTGCAGTCTTTTACTACTTCTGACCACTATCCAACCCATTCCTGGAGAGTTGGCCTCCTGCCACCTCCTGCCTCCAGCAAAGGTGGCGCATGTGTGCCCAGGGAGCTCGCCCCAGGCTGTGGGAAGACAGGCAAACCAGTTCCTCCACGGGACCAGATCTGAAGGAGAAAGGAAGGTACCAGGACCAGGCCCTTCTCCAAGCTCACAGGTTCCACACAACAGTGACTCCCAAGGCTCCTGCCAGCTGGGCTGGTTGTGTGCATGCATGCTAAGTCGCTTCAGTCATGACCAACTCTTTGTGACCCTATGGACTGTAGCCTGCCAGGCTCCTCTGTCCAGAGGATTGCTCATTGTTTTACAGAGCAGGGGGTCTTCAGGGTAAGGTCAGAAGGATAAGCAGGGCCTCTGCCAACTGGGCTGGTTGCAGAGGACTTGACTGTGCCAAGGCTCAGAGCATGATGTAAAGAGGGTGAGTGCAAGATGAAGATGAGCTACCAAGGAGGACTTCTTCCCACTGGCTGTCTAAGAACCAGCTTCCTCTGCCTCCATGGCTTTTGCATTCAAGGAATAAGGAATTGAGCACAGGACGCAGGAGGCAGATGCTCCACAGAGTAAAGACAGGTTTGCTTGTGTGTCTGTGACAGCACTTGGCACGCGCGGGTGCTCCGCAAGTGTTTGTTCTTGGAACTCACATCACCTCCCTCTGGCTGCTTTCTGCCCGCCTGGAGCAGGACGCTTTTCCTCTGGGCCCATTTCTTTTAACTGCAGAGACCCGAGTCAGAGTCACCTTCTCACTTCCCTGAGCCTGTGTTGTGAACATTCCAGAAGTGATGTTTGCACAAGCCTGATGCTCTCAGATGCCCAGCTCTCTGTAAACACAGTTTTATTATTAGAAGACAATGAATTTTTAAAATGCCAATTCTGGCCTTTTCACTGTGACAGAGTGCAACTCAAGTTTCCAGGCACTTTGTTCTTTCTTCCTCAGAAACCTTGCAGGTCTCAGCTCTGGGCTGAGGACATGACTCTTGCCAGGGTCAAGGCCTCTGATGCTCAGGGGAGCCAGGGAGGCCCCATGAGTGATGGAGCCTGCCCAGCTGAAGCACAGCAACCCTAGGAAGGCCCAGTGGTATAGGTCCAGCAATAGCTTGTCAACATTTTTCAGCCTTGTATTAGTTTTTCCTTTAATGTTTCCAATTGGAGGACTTGTCTTAATGAAAGTTGATGCCCTATGGCACCGACTCAGCCAAACAGGATCGGAGGTACACAGAGCAGAGCCCGTGATGTCACACCAGTTCATATCCTGATTCCATCACTTATTGCTGTCTGATTTTGGCAAATCATTTCATCTTTCTGAACCTCATCTGCAAAAAAGGAACATTTAGGGCCTCCCCAGTGGTCCAGTGGCTGAGAGTCCACACTCCCAACGCAGGCGGCCTGGGTTCCACCCCTGGTCAGGGAACCTGGTCCCACATCCCTCAACTAAGGAGTCTGTATGCAACTAAAGATCCCGTATGCCGCAACTAAGACCCAAAGCATGCCTGCTAAGTCGCTTCAGTCATGTCCGACTCTCTGCGATCCTATGGACTGCAGCCTACCAGGCTCCTCTGTCCATGGGATTCTCCAGGCAAGAATACTAGAGTGGGTTGCCATGCCCTCCTCCAGGGGATCTTCCTGACCCAGGGATCAAACCTGCTTCTCTTATATCTCCTGCCTTAGCAGACAGGTTCTTTACCACTAACACCACCTGGGAAGCCTAACTAAGACCTCGTGCAGCTAAATGAATATAAATAGGCATTTTAAAAAGAAAGAAAGAAAGAAATGTTCATAATCCCTGTTTCAAAGGATGACTGTGAAACATACTACAGGTCAAGCCCAGGGCACTCTCTCCAGCAGAGCAAAATTCCAGAGAGGAGGTTCCCTGCCCCTTAATGCCTCCTGCTGCCAGCGGAGAACCCAGGGGAAATGGAGAGTCAAGTGGGCATCTCTTGGGGAGAGAATCAGAATCAGCCAGCATTGGGGGTACTTCCTTAATTCCCCTGGGTTGCTGATCTAACTGGGAAACAATCTGCCACTCACCCAATTGGCCTCCTTTACTGATGGAAACATAAGCTTGCAGGGCAGAGTCTGGGGCATGGAGTTCTCTTAAGCCCTTGGCACTTGCCCTCAGCCCTGTGAGGCAGAAAGCGACTCCTTCTCTTGGATGAAGTCTATCTCCCTCCTCCTCCTGGGCTTATACCAGAGAGTTCCATGTGACCCTCCCACAGCATTTAGTATTTATCTTACCCCATTTCTCACTGTCTGTGGGCAGGTCTCTTCCCCTGTTGGGACACAAGCTGTCGGGTAGGTTGGACAGTGGGCTGCGTCTCCATCTCATTCATCCTTGTATCTCCTCTTCCTCCACCAGCTTGCCCAGTGGCTGCCAAGCAGTGCTAAAACAAGACAAGACAAGGCTACTCTGTTAATTCAGGACTGAACCAAGAACACCACAGAGCCACAGGGCCCAACTTCCCTGCTAATTTCATCCTAGCCTTTGGCCTTTGATGGTTTCCATGTCCTTTTCTACTTTAAAGTTCTCAGTGACATCAATGATTGACTCCACACCAGACTGTGGTCTCTTTTCCCCTTTGCAGATTCTCTGGGGCCTGAATGTGAAACTTTGGAACTCATAGACTGTGAGGAATAGCAACCAGGTCTTTAAAAAAATTATTTTTAATTGAGACCAAATTCACATAACATAAAATGAGCCACTTAAAGCACAATTCAGTGGCATTTTGTACATTCACACTGTTGTGTAACCACCACCTCTATCTAGTTCTAAAATATTTTCATCCTCTGAAAGGAAATCCTGAACTCATCAAGCAGTCACACCCTGTACCCCCTCCTCAGCCCCCAGCAACAACCAATCTGCAGTCCATCTCTATAGTAGACTTACCTATTCTGGATATTTCATTTAAATGCAGCCTTTTGTTTCTGGCTTCTTTCATTTAGCATAAAGTTTTCAAGGTTCATCCATGTTGTAGCAGGTATCAGCCCTTTATTTCTTTTTATAGCTGAGAAGTGTTCTATTATATACACCACATTTTGTTTATCCATCCATTTTGTTTATCCATCCATTAATAAATTTGAACACCCATCCAAAAGTTTTCAACATTATTTTCAATGTTTCAACTAAACATTCTTTCAATGTTTAGTCTGTTTAATTGTTTTGGCTATAATGACTAACACTGCTATGAATATTTGTGGGGAACTGGGTCTTTTAAGCCATTGTATTCTCAGTGCAATGGCGCTGCCATAAATATTTATTAAATAAGTGGATGGATGTTCAAACATGGTTGTGAAAAAAAATATGCCAATGTAATAGAACTTAAGGTAGAGGCTCTAAGGGTTCTGTTACCTCACCTCCAGCTCCAAGGAAAACAGCTCACACTGTTCAGTGCTTGACAAATGGATGCTGACAGTGATGACAAGACAGGCAGTAACTGAAGAGCAAGCTGAGGATGCTGGCTGTTCTAGAACTGTCCTGGTAGCAGCTCTGGGTTTCATGGACTCGTAGATGAATTCATGACGGCAAAGTGAATAACTGATTTAAAGACAATTGGCCAGTGTTTCAGATGTTCTTCAGCTCCTACAGAAATCCAGAGAAATAAAGCAAACGCTCTGAGATTAGGTAAAAACTTTGCCCCGGCCCATGTCTGCACCAAGGAGCAGTGGTAGCACTGTCTCGAGAGTGGACGGTGACACCCCAGGACTCTAGAGTGACATGGGGACAGCCCTGGAGTGGGATGGTGGGCTGGAGCCGCCTGCTTTTAGGGCGGGCAGCAAGCTGACCGTAAGCCCAAGAGAAAAGGCCGTGAAGAGGATGCTGCCAGGCCTGGGAGGAGAGTCATGTGGCTGCACGTCAAAGAGCCACCAAATTGTGGGAAGAAAAACCAGTCATATGTGGGCCTTGACAGTGACACCTCAACAAATTGTTAGTAACTATTTTCAAGGTGTTTATGTGAACATAAAGTGTCCTGAGTTACGGCACACTGGGAAGAATAATGAATTTACAGTTTTGCTGTTAGGGTGCTACTTCCCAACTGTGTGGTAGGGAGAGCTTGAAATAACCAGTGATCCCACATGCACTCATTCATACATTCTTTCCTTCACTCCTTCATGCATTCAGCAAACGTTTATGGCATAACGTCCTCCTACAGGGCACTGTGCTCGGCACCGCAGGATGACTGACAGGAGCTCATCGTTGACGCAGAGATGCGATTCAGTCTTAAAGCTTGGAGAGGGGTTTACCAGGTTTCCTCGGTGGCTCCGCAGTAAAGAATCTGTGTGCAATGCAGGAGATGGAGGAGATGCAAGTTCGATCCCTGAGTTGGGAAGATCCCCTGGAGGAGGGTATGGCAACCCACTCCAGTATTCTTGCCTGGAGAATCCCATGGACAGAGGAGCCTGGCAGGCTATGGTCCAGAGGGTCGCACAGAGTTGGACACACCTGAAGTGACTTAGCACGCCTGTAGGAATTTACCAGATGGGCACAGAATAGGGAGGGGAAGGCATAGGCCTGCAAATCAAACTTTGAGGAAGATGAAAAAATATGTCCCAGGGACAAGGTTTTTTTCAAGCTCAGATAATGCAGTTATCAATTTGAAAATCTTTGGAATGATCTATCATTGGACAATAGCTAAAGGAAGTGATTTTGGAGTAAAATATCTTTTTCACTCATAATTTATCAGACAGTAGTTACCTGCCAATGTTCAAAAAGAAACTGAAGTGATTGACAATAAAAATTCCTTATTCTCAATGTGAGAGAAAGACCCACTATGTGAGGTCGGAGCAGATGGTATTGGGGGTATCTCCATGGTCCTGGGGGTTCCTGCAGGCAGCCACCTCCCCCTGCCATGGCCACGGGTCTGCCTGAGGGCTTTCCTGCCTGAGGCAATGGACATGCTGGGAGGCAATGCTCCAGCAGCCCGAGGCCCTACAGAGGAGGTTACAGCAAACACACCCAAAGCTCCTCCAGCAGGATATTCTGCATGGTCCTCTGGGGCCCCCAGCAGGATTAGGCCCCATCTGCCCCCAAGAGCGTCCCGCTCATTCACGTCCTCTGTCTGCCTCCCTTCCCTTTCTCACTTCTCCACCTGCTTCAGCGCTTCCTGCGATCACCTCCCAAAGAAACTAAATATTTGCATTCACAACTTTGTCTCAGGGTCTGTTTCAGGAGGAACCCAACTGTTGCAGGTTGAACCATGCCTCCCCAAAAGACAGGCGGAAGCTTTAGCCTTCCCTCCCCCACCTGTGGGGCTACCCTGATAGCTCAGTTGGTAAAGAATCCACCTGCAATGCAGGAGACCTGGGTTTGCTCCCTGGGTTGGGAAGATCCCCTGGAGAAGGGAAAGGCTACCCACTCTAGTATTCGGGCCTGGAGAATTCCATGGACTATATAATCCATGGGGTTGCAGAATTGGACACGACTGAGAGACTTTCATGGGAAATAGATGGGGAAACAGTGGAAACAGTGTCAGACTTTATTTTTTCTGGGCTCCAAAATCACTGCAGATGGTGACTGCAGCCATGAAATTAAAAGACGCTTACTCCTTGGAAGGAAAGTTATGACCAACCTAGATAGCATATTCAAAAGCAGAGACATTACCTTGCCAACAAAGGTTCGTCTAGTCAAGGCTATGGTTTTTCCTGTGGTCATGTATGGATGTGAGAGTTGGACTGTGAAGAAAGCTGAGTGCCAAAGACTTGATGCTTTTGAACTGTGGTGTTGGAGAAGACTCTTGAGAGTCCCTTGGAC
Source organism: Bos mutus (assembly GCF_027580195.1). NCBI lineage: Eukaryota > Metazoa > Chordata > Mammalia > Artiodactyla > Bovidae > Bos > Bos mutus. The sequence goes on along the minus strand of NC_091628.1, from coordinate 15,906,844 downwards.
TGAAAGATCCAACCAGTCCATCCTAAAGGAGATCAGTCCTAGGTGTTCATTGGAAGGACTGATGCTAAAGCTGAAACTCCAGTACTCTGGCCACCTCTTGGGAAGAGTTGACTCACTGGAAAAGACTCTGATGCTGGGAGGGATTGGGGGCAGGAGGAGAAGGGGACGACAGAGGATGAGATGGCTGGATGGCATCACTGACTCGATGGACGTGAGTCTGGGTGAACTCCGGGAGCTGGTGATGGACAGGGAGGCCTGGCATGCTGCGATTCATGGGGTCGCAAAGTCGGACACGACTGAGCGACTGATCTGATCTCATCTGATCTGAGCGACTTGCACTATCTACAACATTTCCAGATCTTTTCTACACACACCCACAAAACCCTACACTCATATGTAACTGAATTTTATAGCTTTTAAATACTAAAGTATGATGTTTGCCATCTTTAGAAAGATCATAGCACTAATTAAATATTGGCAGGGGAGTTCATATAACTGTAAAACTTGCTATGTCAGACTCTACAGTTCAAATCTCTGGATTGTTTACATTTCTATTCCATTTCCAAGGAAAGAATGAAAGAAGGAAAGGGGGGAGGGAGAGAGTGAGGGAGGCAGGGAAGGAGGAAGAAAGAAAGAGAGAGAGAGAAAAAGAAAGAAAAAAGAATCATTTATCTGTTTTGGAAATTATCTTAATCCTTTATCAAAACCCAATTCCAGGTTTCAAACTTTCAACTGTTTCTATCTTCTTTTATCCACCTTTATTGAGCCAGCTGCCTCTTCCTTAACTTGCATTCAGTCCTTTCCTGTTAGAAATAAATCTGCTTTTAAGTGTTTGACCTTGAGCCCTGAAGACGGAGGAAGGACGGAAGAAAATCAGCACAGCCTGATAAAGACGCTGTGAGCCTCCTCCTGAGGCTGGGGAGACTCTTCATACACATCTTTGGAACCTTGGAGTTTTCCTCCTGGTCGTTCATTCCCGGTCCAGAGTCATCAGATAGATAGCCCCAGAGCAAAACTCAGTGCGTGTCTGTGGCTGGAAGTGGCCACAGCAATTTGGAATCTCTTTTAAGGATTCCTTCCCGCCATTCTGCAGACAGGTGTTGCCATGGTAACTCTCAGGGGCATTTTCAACCAGAGACATTCGAACACGGGAAGACGGTTGGTTAAGAAAATCCATCTTGACAAATAGTTGGCGTTTTAATTTGAAGGCAGAGTCAGAAATTCTGCCTGCAGCTCTGAGTGACCCTATGTGCAGGAGAATGCAAGTGATCAAAGTAATCTGAAATGTCTGTAAATCAGACTCCCAGCTGGGAAGAGCATGGCCCGGAAGCCCTTACTGGGAGGTCTCTCCATAGGAGGCCCAGCTAGTGAGAGACTCTGTGAGTGCTGTTGAGAGCAGAAGTCAATGGTGGTGATTCCTCCTGGAAAGGGTGATGGGCGTGTTCTTCTTTTACTCTCTTACACACTTATTCACCGTCCCCATCATCCTCCTAGAATCTTCCTGCCTTTCTGGGTTCCATTTCTCTTAGGCCACAGACCATATTTGATTTGTAATTCGTTTGAACCTGGAGTTCAGTCCCAGCTGTGTGACCTTGTTCCTTAACCTCTCTGAGCCACAGCATCCTCATCTGTTAAATGGAACTAGTAGGGTGGAGGATGCTTGTCAACAGCGAATGTGGTGACATCTGGACCTGGGTTAGCACAAAAGCAGCACAGTTCAGTTCAGTTCAGTCGCTCAGTCGTGTCCGACTCTTTGCAACCCCATGAATCGCAGCACGCCAGGCCTCCCTGTCCATCACCAGCTCCCGGAGTTCACCCAGACTCACGTCCATCGAGTTAGTGATGCCATCCAGCTATCTCATCCTCTGGCGTCCCCTTCTCCTCCTGCCCCCAATCCCTCCCAGCATCAGAGTCTTTTCCAATGAGTCAACTCTTCGCATGAGGTGTCCAAAGGACTGGAGTTTCAGCTTTAGCATCATTCCTTCCAAAGAAATCCCAGGGCTGATCTCCTTCAGAATGGACTGGTTGGATCTCCTTGCAGTCCAAGGGACTCTCAAGAGTCTTCTCCAACACCACAGTTCAAAAGCATCAATTCTTTGGCGCTCAGCCTTCTTCACAGTCCAACTCTCACATCCATACATGACCACAGGAAAAACCATAGCCTTGACTAGACAGACCTTTGTTGGCAAGGTAATGTCTCTGCTTTTGAATATGCTATCTAGGTTGGTCATAACTTTCCTTCCAAGGAGCAAGCGTTTTTAATTTCATGGCTGCAGTCACCATCTGCAGTGATTTGGGAGCCCAGAAAAATAAAGTCTGACACTGTTTCCACTGTTTCCCCATCTATTTCCCATGAAGTGATGGGACCGGATGCCATGATCTTCGTTTTCTGAATGTTGAGCTTTAAGCCAACTTTTTCACTCTCCACTTTCACTTTCATCAAGAGGCTTTTTAGTTCCTCTTCACTTTCTGCCATAAGGGTGGTGTCATCTGCATATCTGAGGTTATTGATATTTCTCCCGGCAATCTTGATTCCAGCTTGTGCTTCTTCCAGTCCAGCGTTTCTCATGATGTACTCTGCATATAAGTTAAATAAGCAGGGTGACAATATACAGCCTTGACGAACTCCTTTTCCTATTTGGAACCAGTCTGTTGTTCCATGTCCAGTTCTAACCATTGCTTCCTGACCTGCATACAAATATCTCAAGAGGCAGATCAGGTGGTCTGGTATTCCCATCTCTTTCAGAATTTTACACAGTTTATTGTGATCCACACAGTCAAAGGCTTTGGCATAGTCAATAAAGCAGAAGTAGATGTTTTTTTGGAACTCACTTCCTTTTTCCATGATCCAGCGGATGTTGGCAATTTGATCTCTGGTTCCTCTGCCTTTTCTAAAACCAGCTTGAACATCTGGAAGTTCACGGTTCACATATTGCTGAAGCCTGGCTTGGAGAATTTTGAACATTACTTTACTAGCGTGTGAGATGAGTGCAATTGTGTGGTAGTTTGAGCATTCTTTGGCATTGCCTTTCTTTGGGATTGGAATGAAAACTGACCTTTTCCAGTCCTGTGGCCACTGCTGAGTTTTCCACATTTGCTGGCATATTAAGTGCAGCACTTTCACAGCATCATCTTTTAGGATTTGAAATAGCTCAACTGGAATTCCATCACCCCCACTAGCTTTGTTCGTAGTGATGCTTTCTAAGGCCCACTTGACTTCACATTCCAGGATGTCTGGCTCTAGGTGAGTGATCACACCATCGTGATTATCTGGGTCATGAAGATCTTTTTTGTACAGTTCTTCTGTGTATTCTTGCCATCTCTTCTTAATATCTTCTGCTTCTGTTAGGTCCATACAATTTCTGTCCTTTATTGTGCCCATCTTTGCATGAAATGTTCCCTTGGTATCTCTAATTTTCTTGAAGAGATCTCTAGTCTTTCCCATTCTATTGTTTTCCTCTATTTCTTTGCATTGATCGCTGAAGAAGGCTTTCTTATCTCTTCTTGCTATTCTTTGGAACTCTGCATTCAGATGCTTATATCTTTCCTTTTCTCCTTTGCTTTTCGCTTCTCTTCTTTTCACAGCTATTTGTAAGGCCTCCCCAGACAGCCATTTTGGTTTTTTGCATTTCTTTTCCATGGGGATGGTCTTGATCCCTGTCTCCTGTACAATGTCACGAACCTCAGTCCATAGTTCATCAGGCACTCTATCAAATCTAGGCCCTTAAATCTATTTTTCACCTCCACTGTATAATCATAAGGGATTTGATTTAGGTCATACCTGAATGATCTAGTGGTTTTCCCTACTTTCTTAATTTAAGTCTGAATTTGGCAATAAGGAGTTCATGATCTGAGCCACAGTCAGCTCCTGGTCTTGTTTTTGCTGACTGTGTAGAGCTTCTCCATCTTTGGCTGCAAAGAATATAATCAATCTGATTTCAGCACAGAGCTACCCAAAAAACATTGGTTCCTTCCACTCATAACTTTTCCTTTTCTTTGTAGTCTTTGTGTGAAGAAGAGTGACCATGAATTAGAATCAGAGGGAGATGCCATTCCTCAATTCTGTGGGTGTTTGGCTAAGGTGAAAGCATTTGATTGAAAGTAGTTAGAGCCTGGCGGGCTGCAGTCCATGGGGTCGCAAAAGAGTCAGACATGACTTAGCAGCTGAACAACAACTGCTCAAATGGAGGAGAGACCCTCACAGGATAAAGGCACACTATTCCAAGAGAGATGCAGTGGGCCCAGCAGAAATGGCAATTAATCATCAAAATCTTGCTCTGCCACTTCTAGTGAGTCCAGACCGCTGGGGATGAGGGTAGGAAAAAGTGCAGAAGTGTCCCCAGAAGCACACCATGAATGTACTTAATGCCACTAAACTGGATGCAAAAAATAGTCATGATGATCAATTTCATGTTATGTGTATTTTATCACAACTTTTTTTTAAAAAAGCATCACTAGTGATTTCCTGAGGATTTTATTCCAGATTGGAAAAAAATAAATGCAATTAATGCATTAAACTAAGAAAGAAGTCCATCTGGGATTTATTTGTTAATAACAACCAAGGCATCCTTAACTAAGCTGAACTCAGCAAAGAGAAAAAAGCGCTGTGAAATTTGAAAGGCCAATGAGAGAAGGAAGAGTTGTTAAATTCCAAAGATTCCAAACCACCTTTCAGATCCCCTTGATTTAGGATCTGAGGCACACACAACCCTGGTAAGTCTTTAGGCCGCCTTTAAATGCATCTGCTTTCCTAAGTATCTTCATGTTCTACCCCGAAGGGAAATTGATCTGAAATTGCCAAGTTTTAAACAACCCTGTCTGTGATGTAGTTGGTTTCTGTCAGGGCTGCAGTCCTTTTGAGGATGTCTGCCTGCTTCTGCTCCCCAGGCTCCCAGTCCATGGGACGCAGCCTCCTCCTTCCAAGAAAGCTGCTTCTCCCCTACGGGGTGGGCTCTAGTGAGGGCCTCCGAAAAGTTCCGTTGTAAAGGTGGCTTGATGGGGTGTATTGAATTACCTCTTAGAATGACAAGTGCAGTCAATTATTTAATGACTCTTCAACTGCAGGGTTTTGGGCTTTTGTTTTCTTCAAATTAAAAATAAAAAAAAAAAAAGCAATTTCAATGAGACTCTGCTTGACAGTTTTTCAAGCCTGTGGAATATCATTTCCAGCTCAATCACCAGAAAAAAAAAAAAGCATGTCAATCATGAAGTTGAAAAGAAGAAGAGCTTTCCAGGAAGCTCTGATGTGAGGCCCAGGGACAGGTGTCTGCCATCAGGGCACGGCTTCTGCTGTTCTGGGAGCAAAGGGGGCTAAAAGAGGTGTGAGGCTGCTCAATGGCCACAGAAAGGGCGGGGATGTACATTGGTATAGCCACTGGGGAGAAGAGTATGGAGTTTCCTTAAAAAATTAACAACAGAGCTACCATATGACCCTGCAATCCCACTTCTGGGCAAAAATGTGGAGAAAAACATGGCCCCAAATGATACATGCACCTCAGTGTTCATTGTAGCACTGTTTACAATAGCCAAGACATGGAAGCAACGTAAATGTCCATCAACAGATGAATGGATAAAGCAGATGTGATAATATATACAATGGAATAATACTCAGTCATTAAAAAGAATGAAATAATGCCATTTGCAACAAAATGAATATATTTCCACAGCATGTTGGATTTTCCTGGACCAGGGATTGAATCCACAGCTCCTGCATCGGCAGATGGATTCTTCACCACTGAGCCACCAGGGAAGCCCCACTCTTGTCCAGCCGCTCAGTCGTGTCTGACTGCAACCCCATGGACTGCAGCACCCCAGGCTTCCTTGTCTTTCAGTATCTCCTGGACTTTGCTCAAACTCATGTCCATTGAAATCAGTGATGCCATCCAAACATCTCATTCTCTGTTGCCCCCTTCTCCACTTGCTCTCAATCTTTCCCAGCATCAGGGTCTTTTCCAATGAGTCAGCTCTTTGCATTAAGTGGCCAAAGTATTAGAGCTTCAGCACTGGTTCTTCCAATGAATATTCAGGGTCAATTGCCTTTAGGATTGACTGCTTTTAAATAAAAGATTACTTTCAAATGTAGGTGGGCCTCTGTATTTGCTTATGCTGCCATAAGAAAATATTGCATCATAGACTGGTGTGTGGGAGCGGGGAGAGGATGGCTTAAACAACAGACATTGACTTCTCACAGTTCTGGGGGCTGCAAGTCCAGGACCAAGGTGCTACTAGGCCTGGTTTTTTCCTGAGGTGTCTCTCCTTAACCTGGAGACCTTCTCTCTGTGTCCTCACCTGGCTTTTCCCTCTATGTGCTCCTCCCTGATGTCACTTCCTGTTCTTATAAGGACCAGTCCTGGGGCTTAGGGCCCCACTCTGTGACTTCATTTCATGATTGAGCAAATAAGTGCACACGTACATACACACACACCCTGCTCTGTGACCTCATTTCACGACTGAGTGAATAAGCATGCACACACACACACACACACACACACACACGGACCCTATCTCCAAATATTGCATTGGAGGTTAGGATTTTCACATACACATTCTGGGAGGACATAATTCAGTCCATGATGGTCTCATTCAATGAATTGAAGGCCTTAAGAGCAAAGACCTAGATTTCCTGGAGAAGTAGAAATTTTGCCTCCAGACTGTAACATAGAAATCCTGCCTCAGTTTCCAGCCTCTGTCCTGCTCTATGGGTTTTGGACTTGCCAATCAGTAAACCAATTTCTTATATCAAACCTCTATACATTGGAGAAGGAAATGGCAACCCACTCCAGTGTTCTTGCCTGGAGAATCCCAGGGACGGGGGAGCCTGGTGGGCTGCCGTCTACGGGGTCGCACAGGGTCGGACACGACTGAAGTGACTTAGCAGTAGCATACATATCATATATATGTAGTATATAATTCATGATCTAGAATGGATAAATAAGACATGATATATACATACATATGCATACATACACAATGGAATATTACTCAGTCATAAAAAAGAATGAAATAATGCCATTTGCAGCAATGTGGATGAACCTAGAAATCATCATTTTAAATGAAGTAAATCAGAGAAAGATAAATATATGCTATCACTTGTATATGGAATCTAAAATCTGATACAAATGGACTTATTTACAAAACAGAAGCAGACTCAGACATAGAAAAGAAATTTATGGTTACCAAAGGGCAAAGGCAGAGAGGGATAAATTAGGAGTTTGGGATTAGCAGATATAAGCTACCATATATAAAATAGATAAACAACAAGGTCCTACTGTATTAGCACAGGGAATCATATTCAATATCTTATAATAACCTACAATGTAAAAGAATACAAAAAAGAATATCTATGTGTATGTGTAACTGAATCTCTTTGCTTATACCTGAAACTAACACAATACTGTAAATCAACTTTAGCTTCAGAAAATATGATCTAGAATAGGATACATATATCATATGTGGTATATAAAGGGTCAGCGCCATGCATGTCTGCCTTCTAGCTTCTCCATCAGGACTCCTCAGGCCATATTATCTGGCAGCTGAGGCCTCTGGGCACACTCCTGGCATGAAGTAGGATTGAAGAGAAGGTGAGGGCAATGGAGGTTCTCCTGAGTATCTCACTGAATAAATGTCCTTATCCTATAGAGCCCTTTGAATGTGAGCCCCAGTCAATGAACTGGAAACCCTTTCATTTCATTGCCACAAATAACATATTTTCTCAGTCTTTAGTGATCGGTCCTTCTTTTTGCCCCATCTTATCCATTTTCCTTATAAATGATCTTAGTTGTGACCCTGAGCTACTAATAAGTCAGTTAAACACTGTGAGTTTTCTGCCTCCAGTGGTGCTATAGAAATTGAGGGTTCTGCTGGTAAGTTACTAATCCATCAGAATATATTAATTACTGCATGAACTATTAAGAGCTTTGAGAACATCTTAAGAACATTCTAAGAATATCTTGATAATGAAACGTCTCTCCTCCATGATTCACCTCTGGGTAGTCAGGAGAGTGTCTCACACCAAGGGAAAAGCCTCCACCTGTGCTAGACATTCAAACAAGAACTCAAAACAAGCACTCAAAAATGGAGACCGTGTGAATGTGCTTGTATATTTTTATCCATGAGGACTGGTCAGGTTTACTGCAGTAAAACAGCTGCCCAACTCAGCAGCTAAAAACAACAAGTTTCTCTCTTGTTCATGCTGTTTATCCTACGGGCCATGTGCTGGGTCACCCTGGTATTGGGAGGAATGCACTGGCATGAATTATGCCTCCTTCAGTCACATCAGGGCAGCTGTGGATCAAGGTCATGTGCCAGTGAGGCAGAGGAGCACAGCCTGAAGCACTGGGAAGAAGACCTTGAGAGACAGACAGGTTTGGGTTCAAGCTCCAGCTCCAGCATGTCCCTGCACGTGACCTTGGGCATGTCCTCCATTTCCTCTGAACCTCAGTTCTCCTATCCAGTGAGATCAGTTGCATCTCCTAAGGCTGATGTGAAAATTTAGGAGATGATACTTGGAAAGCGGAAAAGCATTGAGTTCCATGCGTGGCAGGAGACAAGCACTCAGTCAACGTAAGCATCCTTTCTGCTGCTCCAATTTCCTCTGAGCCCATCTACACACACACAGCATCAATACCACCACCAGGCAATGAGACAATCCTGAGTTTTATTTTAAAAAAAATTACCTTAGGAGTCTTCATTTTTTTTACTTTACTTTTTAGTTGGAGTATAACTGCTTTACAAAGTTGTGTTAGTTTCTGCTGTACAACAATGTGGATCAGATATAAGTATACATAAATCCCCTCTCTCCTGTGCCTCCCTCCCTCCCACCTCCCATCCCGTCTCTCTAGGTCATCGCAGAGCACTGAGTTGAGCTCCCTGTGCTATACAGCACCTTCCTGCTAGCTATTTCATACATGGTGGTGTGTATATGTCAAGGCTACTCTCAATTTGTCCCAATGTCTCCTTCCTCTGCCCCTGACCTTAGAAGTCTTTAGGCTCATGCATTCCAACTCTTAAAAATCACAACACCCAATCAGAAAAATATTTGAATAAAATCATGTATGAGCTGGTAAGGGGAAATAGGTACAAGCCCTGAACTGCACCTCACCAGGTAGAACACGCAAGAATCACAAACCCAACACCTGTCTCTTGTGTAGCCAGAGAAACTCCTTTGCAAGTGTGCCAAGGAAATGAAGGAGAAGGTTCATACTAGCACTATTTGTGAACACCCAATCTGGAACCATCTCCATGTCCCCCAGTCCTGGGGCAGAACATGGATCATGATACAATCATAGGAAGAAAAGCACGCAGCACTGAAAACAAATGAACTCCACTTATGGGAATAAATCTCCCAAATATAACATGGGGTGAAAGAAGCAGATCAGGGAAAACTCTTATGAAGGGATCAGAGACAGACCAAACTAAACTGTTTTTCCTGATGTATAGATAGGTGCTGAAACTATAAAGAAAGCAAAGGGGTTATTATCATAAAAGTCAGGACAGGGGCTACCTCTTGGGACAGGGAGGGGAATGAAGAGAGGAGTCTCATTCAGATGTTTTCTAGAAGGTATTGGTTCTGTCCTAGTTCTTAACCAGAGTGATGGGAATTCAGGATTTGGCTTAGTCTTTAAAAAACACGAATTGTGTTTCAGGCGCTTCTGCACATGTCCTGAGGTGATCTGCTGCCTAGCTGGTTCATGCCAGGAACTCAGGTCTGAGGCGCCAGATGTGTGGCCTCTGCATGTGCCCCCTTAGGAACTAAGCACAAAGGAAAAGAGAAGAAAAAGGTGCTGGTGCGAATGGTCCTCCTGCCTGGCTGGAAAGTCCCCGGAGGGGGATTTGTGGCAGCAGAATTCTCACATTCTCTAGGTGCTGAGGGGGTGTGGAGCTCAGTACGTAGAAAGAAGAGTGCAACCAGATCAAGCACTGAGCCTCTGGAGTGGGAGCACAGACTCCAAGACCCAAGACCACCAGAGAACTAACCCTGCTGCTACTGCTGCTGCTAAGTCGCTTCAGTTGTGTCCGACTCTGTGCGACCCCATAGACGGCAGCCCACCAGGCCCCGCCGTCCCTGGGATTCTCCAGGCAAGAACACTGGAGTGGGTTGCCATTTCCTCCTCCAATGCATGAAAGTGAAAAGTCAAAGTGAAGTCGCTCAGTCGTGTCCAACTCTTAGTGACCCCATGGACTGCAGCCCACCAGGCTCCTCCGTCCATGGGATTTTCCAGGCAAGAGTACTGGAGTGGGATGCCACTGGGGTATCAAATAGTGAGAACTCACACTAAGAAAACCTCTGGAATACAAGACCCGGCATCACCCAACCACCAGTAGCACCCTGTGCACCCTCATCTAAACAACAAACAAAACAAAAATACAAACCCAGTCATTAGTAGACAGGATTACCACCTCACTCAGCCTCGCCCATCAGAGGAAAAACAAAGAAGCAAGCAAACAAACAAAAACCCAGCACAAATCTCACTCTATATGAGGCTTACACAAACCACTGAACCAACCTTAGGAGGGCAGAAACCAAAAGGAAGAAAGAATTCAACCTTGAAGTCTGGGAAAAGGAGACCTCAAACACAGTAAGTTTAAAAAAATAATGAAAAGGCAGAGAAATACTACACAAATGAAGGAACAAATTAGAAACATAGAAGTTCAAATAAATGAAGAGGAAATAGACAAACGACCTGAAAAAGAATTCAGAATAATGATAGTAAAGATGATCAAAAACCTTGAAAACAAAATGGAGAAAATGCAAGAATCAATTAACAAAGACCTGGAAAAATTAAAGAATAAACATATAGAGACAAACAATGCAATTACTGAAATTAAAAATACTCTGGAGGAATCAATAGCAGAATATCTGAAGCAGAAGAATGAATCAGTGACCTGGAAGATAAAGTGGTGGAAATACTTCTGAAGATCAGAATAAAGTAAAAAGAATGAAAAAAACTGAGGATCGTTTCAGAGACCTCTGGGACAATATCAAATGCACCAACATTCAAATGATAGGGGTCCCAGAAGATGAAGAGAAAAAGAAAGAGTATCAGAAAATTTTTGAAAGAGATTATAGTTGAAAATTTCCCCAACATGGAAAAGGAAATAGTCAATCAAGTCCAAGAGGTGCAGAGTCCCATACAGGATAAACTCAAGGACAAACAGCCCAGACACATACTAATCAAACTAACAAAGACTAAACACAAAGAAAGAATATTAAAAGCAGCAATGGAAAAGCAACAAGAAACATACAAGGGAAACCCCATACATTTAACAGCTGATCTTTCAGCAGAAACTCTGCAGGCCAGAAAGGAATGACAGGATATATTTAAAGTACTGAAAGGGAAACATCAACAACCAAGATTACTGTACCTGACAAGGATCTCATTCAAAATTGATGGAGAAATAAAAAGCTTTTCTGACAAGCAGAAGTTAGAACTCAGTACCACCACACCAGCTTAACAACAAATGTTAAAGGGACTTATATAGTCAAGAAATACAAGAGAAGGAGAAAGATCTATAAACTCAACCCCAAACAATTAAGAAAATGGCAACAGGAACATATATATCAATAATTAGTTTAAATGTAAATGGATTATATGCTCCAACCAAAAGACACAGACTGGCTGAATGGATACAAAAACAAGACCCATATATGTGCTGTCTACAAGAAACCCACTTCAGACCTAAAGACACATATAGACTGAAAGTGAGATGATGGAAAAATATATTCCATGCAAATGGGAAGCAAAAGAAAGCTAGAGTAGGAATTCTCATATCAGACAAAATATACCTTCAAATAAAGGATATTGCAAGAGATAAGGAAGGACACTACATAATGATCAAGGGATCAATCCAAGAGGAATACACAGCAATTGTAAATATCTGTGCACCCAACATAGGAGCACCTCCATACATAAGACAAACACTAACAGACATAAGAGGAGAAATTGACAGTGACACAATAATAGTAGGAGACTTAACACCCCACTCACCCACCAAGGGAAAGATCATCAAAACAGAAAATTAATAAGGAAACACAAGTCTTAAATGATACATTAGATGAGATGGATCTCATTGCTATCTTCAGGACATTCCATCCAAATGCAGACAAATATGCCTTCTTCTCAAGTGCACATGGAACATTCTCCAGGATAGACCACATCTTGGGTCACAAATCAAACCTCAATAAATTTAAGAAAGTTGAAATCATATCAAGCATCTTCTCCAACCACAACGCTATGAGACTAGATATCGATTACAAGAAAAAAACAGTAAGAAACACAAAAACATGGAGATTAAACAATACGTTTCTAAATAACCAACAGGTTACTGAAGAAATAAAAAGGGAAATAAAAAAATTTCTAGAAACAAATGACAATGAAAACATAACAACTCAAAACCTATGGGATGTAGCAAAAGCAGTTCTAAGAGGAAAGCTTATAGCAATACAATCCTACCTAAAGAAACAAGAAAAACATCAAATAGACAATGTAACTTTACACCTAAAACAACTGGAAAAAGAACCAAAAAGAAAAAAAAAAAAACCCAAAATTAGTAGAAGGAAATAAATCATAAAGATCAGAGTGGAAACAAATGAAAAAGAAATGAAAGAAACAATAGTAAAGATTAATAAAACTAAAAGCTGTTTCTTTGAGAAGAGAAAAAATTGACAAGCCTTTGGGCAGACTCATCAAGAAAAAAACAGAGAAGAATCAAATCAACAAAATTAGAAATCAGAAAGGAGAGGTTACAACAGACAATGCAGAAATACAAAGGATTATAAGAGACTATTATGAACAACATATGGCAATAAAATGGATAACCTGGAAGAAATGGACAGATTCTTAGAAAAGTTCAATCTTCCAAGACTGAACAAGGAAGAAATAGAAATTATGAGCAACCCAATTACAAGCACTGAAATTGAAGCTGTGATCAAAAATCTCCCAAAAAACAAAAGCCCAGGACCAGATGGCTGCACAGGATGATTCTATCAAACATTTAGAGAAGAGCTAGTGCCTATCCTTCTAAAACTCTTGCAAAAAATTGCAGAGGAAGAAACACTTCAAAACTCATTCTATGAGGCCACCATCACCCTGATACCAAAACCAGACAAAAACAACACAAAAAAAGAAAACTATAGACCAATATCACTGATGAACATCAATGCAAAAATCCTCAACAAAATTTTAGCAAACAGAATTCAGCAACACATCAAAAAGCTCATACACCATGATCAAATTGGGTTTATTCCAGGAATGCAAGAATTCTTCAGTATACCCAAATCAATCAATGTGATATACCATATTAACAAATTGAAAAATAAAAACCATATGATAATCTCAATATATGCAGAAAAAGCCTTTGACAAAATTCAGCGCCCATTTATGATTAAAACTCTTCAAAAAATGGCCATAGAAGGACCCAACCTCAACATAGTAAAAGCCATATATGATAAGCCTACAGCAAACATTACTCTCAATGGTGAAAAACTGAAAATATTCCCCCTAAGATCAGGGTCAAGACAAGGGTGCCCACTTTCCCTACTATTATTCAATGCAGTTCTGGAAGTCCTAGCTTCAGCAATCAGAGAAGACAAAGAAATAAAAGGAATCCAGATCAGAAAAGAAGTAAAGCTCTCACTGTTTGCAGATGATATGATACTGTACATAGAAAACCCTAAAGATAGTATCAGAAAATTACTAGAGCTAATCAGTGAATTTAGCAAAGTTGCAGGATACAAAATCAATATATATTGATTTTGCATTTCTATATACTAACAATGAAAAATCAGAAAGAGAAATTAAGGAATCAACCCCATTCACCACTGTAACAAAAAGAATTAAATATCTAGGAATAAACTTACCTAAGGAGACAAAAGAACTGTACACAGAACATTATAAGACACTAATGAAAGAAATCAAAGATGACATAAACAGATGGGGAGATATTCCATGTTCCTGCATAGGAAGAATCAATATTGTGAAAATGACTATACTACCAAATGCAATCTACAGATTCACTGCAATTCCTATCAAATTACCAATAACATTTTTCACAGAACTAGAGCAAAAAATTCCACAATTCATATGGAAACACAAAAGACCCCAAATAGCCAAAGCAGTCTTGAGAAAGAAGAATGGAGCTGGAGGAATCAACCTTCCTGACTTCAGATTATATTACAAAGCTATAGTCATCAAGACAGTATGGTACTGGCACAAAAACAGAAATATAGACCAACGGAACAAGATAGAAAGCCCAGAAATAAACCCATGCACCTATGGGTGCCTTGTTTTTGACAAAGGAGGCAAGAATATACAATGGGGCAAAGACAGCATCTTCAATAAATGGTGCTCAGAAAAGTGGACAGCTACACGTAAAAGAAAGAAATTAGAACACTTCCTAACACCATACACAAAGATAAAGTCAAAATGGATTAAAGACCTAAATGTAAGACAGAAACTATACAACTCTTAGACGAAAACATAGAACACTTGATGACATAAATCAAAGCAAGATCGTCTATGACCCACCTCCTAAAGTAATGGAAATAAAAACAAAAGTAAACAAGTGGGACCTCATTAAACTTAAAAGCTTTTGCACAGCAAAGGAAACTATAAGCAAGATGAAAACACAACCCTCAGAGTGAGAGAAAATAATAGCAAATGAAACAACTGGCAAAGGATTAATTTCTAAAATATACAAGCAGCTCATACAACGCAATACTAGGAAAACAAACAACCCAATCAAAAAGTGGGGAAAAGACCTAAACAGACATTTCTCCAAAGAAGACATACAGATGGCTAACAAACACACGAAAAGATGCTCAACATCGCTCGTTATTAGAGAAATGCAAGTCAAAGCCACAATGAGGTATCACCTTACACCGGTCAGAATGGCTGTCATCAAAAAGTCTACAAACAATAAATGCTGGAAAGGGTGTGGAGAAAAGGGAACGCGCTTGCACTGTTGGTGGGAATGTAAATTGATACAGCCACTAGAGAAGACTGTATGAAGATTCCTTAAAAAACTAGGAATAAAACCACCATATGATCCAGGAATCCCACTCCTAGGGATTCCCCACTCCTGAGGAAACCAGGGTTGAAAAAGACACATGTATCCTATTGTTCATTGCAGCACTATGTACAATAGCTAGAACATGGAAGCAACCTAGATGTCCATCGACAGATGAATAGATAAAGAAGTTGTGGTACATATACACAATGGAATATTACTCAGCCATAAAAAGGAACACATTTGAGTCAGTTCTGATGAGGTGGATGAACCTAGAATCTATTATACAGACTGAAGTGAGTCAGAAAAAGAAAGATAAATATCATATTCTAATGCACAAATACGGAATCTAGAAAAAATGGTTCTGAAGATTTTATTTACAGGGCAGCAATGGAGAAACAGAGAATAGACTTATGGACATGGGGAGAGGGGAGGGGAGGGTGAGATGTGTGGAAAGAGTAACATGGAAACTTACATTATCATATGTAAATTAGATAGCCAACAGGAATTTGCTGTATGGCTCAGGAAACTCAAACAGGAGCTCTGTATCCACCTAGAGGGGTGGGATGGGGAGGGAGATGGGAGGGAGGTTCAAAAGGGAAGGGATATATGTATACCTGTGGCTGATTCAGGTTGAGGTTTGACAGAAAACAACAAAATTTTGTAAAGCAATTTTCCTTCAATAAAAAATAAATTAAAAAATATGAATTGCATATATGTAGCTGGGAGTTTTATATATTTCACAATAAAAATAAAGATTAAAAAAAAACCCCAGAAATAGGGGACTTCCTGGTGGTTCAGTGGTTGAGAATCTGCCTTGCAACGCAGGGGACGCTAATTCGATCCCTGGTTGGGAAATGAAGATCCCACATGACTGGGAGAAACTAAACTTTCAAACCTCAACTAGAGAGTCTGTGCACTGCCAGTGAAGATTCCAAGTGCTACAACGAAGACCTGACACAGTCAAATAAAAAATAAAATAAATTAATTTTTTTTAAAAAAAAGGGAATACATTTTAGGTCCTACCTTAGGCTTCCCTGATAGCTCAGTTGGTAAAGAATCTGCCTGCTATACAGGAGATGCCAGTTCAATTCCTGGGTCAGGAAGATCCGCTGGAGAAGGGATAGGCTACCCACTCCAGTATTCTTGGGCTTCCCTTGTGGCTCAGCTGGTAAAGAATTTGCCTGCAATGCAGGAGATCTGTGTTCGATGATGGGTTGGGAAGATCCCCTGGAGAGGGGAAAGGCTACCCACTCTAGTATTGTGGCTATACTGCACCCCACTATACAGTCCATGGGGTTGCAAACAGTTGGACACAACTGAGCGACTTTCACTTTGACTTTTCAGTACACACATTTATAGACCTAGGTGTGTATAAATACATACCAGAACAAAAACTTTCCAGAGAACTCTACTTTTATTACATATTACATGCTGCTGCTGCTGCTGCTGCTGCTGCATCGCTTCAGTCATGTCCGACTCTGTGCGACCCCATAGACGGCAGCCCAACAGGCTCTACCGTCCCTAGGATTCTCCAGGCAAGAACACTGGAGTGGGTTGCCATTTCCTTCTCCAAAGCATGAAAGTGAAAAGTGAAAGTGAAGTCGCTCAGTCGTGTCCGACTCTTAGTGACCCCATGGACTGCAGCCTACCAGGCTCCTTCATCCATGGGATTTTCCAGGCAAGAGTACTGGAGTGGGGTGCCATTGCCTGTCTTGAGGTGTATTCAAATGTTTATTTTATTCTACTTGATTCAATTCTTTCTCTCTCTCTCTCTTTTTTTTTTTTTTTTGGTTGTACCACATGGCTTGAGAGATCTTAGTTCTCTGACCAGGGATCAACACATGCCCTCTGCAATGGAAGTGTGGAATAAACGCTATGGACCACCAGGGAATCCCCTCAATTTATTTTGTGATGCTGGTTGTAAAATGTTGCTGTTTAGTCACTAAATTGTGTCCGACTCTTTTGTGACTCCATGAACTTTAGCCTGCTGTCCATGGGATTTTCCAGGCAAGAATACTGGAGTGGGTTGCCACTGTAAGCCACTCAACTGATTTTAGATCCCCCTAGAGGATCATAGGGCTTCCCTGGTGGTTTAGTTGTAAAGAATTCACCTGCCAATGCAGGAGATGAGGGTTCAGTCCTTGGGTGGGGAAGATCTCCTGAAAGACTCCAGTACTCTTGCTTGGGAAATCCCATGGACAGAGGATCCTGGCAGGGACTGTAGGCAAAGAGTCATACATGACTGAAGTCACTGAGCATGCAGGAAGTGGATCAGGACCTATAGTTTAAGAACACTGCCTTCAACTAATGATAAATACCAACACCCCACCTTGCTTAGATCAGAAAGGCTATTTGAAATATTTGGCAAAGCCCAACATGGCAAAGCCAGACCCTGTTCTTGGAAAAGATTTACTGCTTTTGATCAGCCATTTGCAATTCAACGGGCAAAGCTTTTCTCCCAGGGAGCTAGTCCAATAAGTGATTGCTGGTTATTGTACCACAGCATCAGACGCCCTTGACCTCTGATTCAAACAGTGAAGGGGAAAAAAAAAAAAAGGCTGGATGCAAAAAAAGAATAAAAAAAGGACCAGATGCAACAGTTTGGGGGGCTGTATTTCTGGGGTGGAATAACAGTGTTTTTCAAGAGACAAACCTAAGTGCATCATCAGGAAATGGGCAATGGAAACTATTTAGAGAGGCAGGAGGGAGTGAGAATTGCTGTGGGCACCTCTAAAGGAAGAGGGATGCTGAGATGAAAATGACGCACTAACACAGCCTCCTGTGGAAGAGCATTTTGTTCAGGTGCTGTCCTGTTGAGCTTGGCAAATTATATGGAGGGAGGGTTTTGAGGGAGAAAGCGCTTCCGGCTCCCCAGATAACAGAGCAGCAGTAGGAAATCAATGGACAATCAGCAAACACTCTTTTAGTGTCTAAATACTCTGAATGTTCCTCTTCAGGGCTTCAGAGCTAGTGTTGCTTTTGCTAGCTGAGCAGGACCCCAGGCAGAACAAGCCAAACCCCCTAACTCAGATCCACGTGAATTGCACATTTGCTTTAAGGAGACCAGATGCCTCTGGGCTTATGGCTTTGGGGATCACTGGAGTGAAGGCCCTGCTGCCCTCTGACTTTCCTATAGCTCCAGGTTCAGACACAGTGACTCCCTCACAGGCCAGAATGGAAGCCTATGTAATGCTCTCTCTGGGGACTCCAGCCCATCCAGCCAAGTCCAACATATGGACTATTTCAGATGGCCTCTAGTTAAAGCAGAGACATCACTTGCCGACTAAGGTCTGTATACTCAAAGCTATGGTTTTTCCAGTAGTCATGTACAGATGTGCGAGTTGGACCGTAAAGAAGGCTGAGCACCAAAGAATTGATGCTTTTGAACTGTGGTGCTGGAGAAGACTCTTGAGAGTCCCTTGGACAGCAGGGAGATCAGACCAGTCAATCCAAAAGGAAATCAACCCTAAATATTCATTGGAAGGACTGATGTTGAATCTGAAGCTCCAATCCTTTGGCCACTTGATGCGAAAAGCCAACACACTGGAAAAAACTCTGATGCAGGGAAAGACTGAGGGCAGGAGGAGAAGGAAGTGACAGAGGATGAGATGGTTTGCTAGCATCACTGATTCAATGGACATGAGTTTGAGCAAACTCTGAGAGAGAGTGAAGGACAGGGAAGCCCGGTGTGCTGCAGACCATGGGATTGCAGAGTCAGACACAACTTAGTGACTGAACAACAACAGAAACTGCCTTGGCCAGTCCCAGGTTGTTCTCCAGAGAGTAACCAGAGCATGTCAGGCTCTGGTTGCTTATAAGTACTTTGGGACACATTCCTTTCGAGCCTTGAAACTCTGACTGGATAAAGCGTCCACATGTTATTGCCAGGAGAGATCAGAGCTACGTGCTGCCCTGGTCCCGCAGGGAACTTGAGAAGGTAGAGCACAAATTCTGGTAAATACCCAGTGGGGAGACAGGGTCTGGACCTGTGACATGAGCTGTCAGGAGGCAAAGACATCACGTGGGCTCCAGATGGTCCTGCAGTGATGCCAGGGCGCCGAGTCATAGGGGTGTGCTGCCTAACCATTGGGATGGACTAGCTACCCTAAGACAATGACATGAATGAGGGAAAGTGAGAAAGAAGGAACGACAGATCTCTCATGTTCCCTTGTGTTCTTGACAATCACTGAACATTTATAGCCAGAATAATAACTCTTGATTCCCAGGCCCCTTTCACTCGAGCATTCCTCTTCCGCAGCAGGAAGCAGAAAGGGTCCGCACTCGGGCACGTGTGCTCAGCTGCTCAGTTGTGGCCGACTCTTCTGTGACGCCATGGACTGTAGCCTGCCAGGCTCTTCTGTCCATGGGATTCTCCAGGCAAGAATACTTGTGTGGGTTGCCCTTTCCTCTAAGGGGGTCTTCCCGACCCAGGGATCGAAACGGCGTCTCCTGCATTGGCAGGTGGAGTCTTTACCACCGAGCCACCTGGGAAGAAGCTGTCTGCATTCTTGGTGCTTTATGAATCTTTTATCATGTGCAGAGAAGCAGACCAGCCCTGGGTACAGTCCATGTATTCTTGGCCTTCCTTCTGCAAAAGGGTTTACAGGAAGAGAGAAAATTAGCAACCTTCTCTCCTCTGAAAGAATCCACAACGGACGTCTGTTATGATGACATGAAACGTGTCCCCACTGTCCCCAGAAAACTGTTGATACGTCTTTGTTTGTGTTGTGGATAGGAGGCTGCTGTGTGTGTGTGTGTGTGTGTGTGTGTACGCGTGTGTGTGCACGTGCTTGTATGCACAGGTGTTTGTCCACACATCACAGAGAAGAGAGAGAACAAGCTTTGGAGAAAGACCAGAAAGGGATGGAAACACAGTCTGGGAAGCAAATGTGGACATGATCAAGAACCAGGTATCACCTTCAGGGAGCAGGTTTTAGCTCACAGGCTCCTCTCCCCAATAGCTGGGGCTCTTGGCTCTTTGCCCAGCTTGTTGATCAGTAGCACTTGCTTCTAACCTACTTTGTATGGAGAATACATATATACATTTTAGGTAGCCCCTAAAAGGAAAATCGAGGTTTGAGAAGATAAATATGCCATAAAAGCTTTATGACACGAAGATGAGGTTTCACAGTAAGTACAGGCTTCTTGGTAACAACAGAAATTAAACTGCAGTGGGTTTTTCCTATCCTACTTGTAAATGCACCCAGAGGGTAATAAGCCATGAGCACATCCAATAACTCTAATAATTGAATAATAAATAAGCGTTGAGTGAAGACAGACTGTGCAAGGGAGTGATGCCAACAGGCTGGAGGAGCCCCTCTGCAGGTGGTACAAAGGCAGATTGAAACAATTCAAAGAGGAAGTACGAGGAAAACCCTCTATAGACTTCCTGACCTTGGCGTTTATCCAAGACACGTGGCGAAAACTCCTAAACGCACACCCAGCACACACCTCCGACCTCCTTGCTGCTCTAAATGAGCCTGCTGAAACTGTGGTTGTTCTGGCACAGGCTGAGGACGGCCAGTGGCTGCTGCAGGGCAATTGTCTGGAGTACCAAGACCATCACAAAATTGGATGGATTGTGACTTCAGCATCAATCAGTGTCTTCCCTGGGGTGGGGGAGGAGAGGGAAATGTGTGCAGGGGCTGGGCAGGGGATGAGGCTATTGAGTTGGGAGAATTAACATAATGGAAGGAAATGAGGAGCTCCAGAAAGTGAATGAATTCCTTGCCAGATAGCACTCACTCCTGGAAACATTTTTTTAATGATTCCTGGAGGATTTGACCCAGTGATTTCGGGGCACTTGAGGCTCCATTATGGGCTTTTCAGGTGGCGCTAGTGGTAAAGAACCCACCTGCCAATTCAGGAGACATAAGAGACACAGGTTCAGTCCCTGGATTGGGAAGATGCCCTGGAGGAGGGCATGGCAACCCACTCGAGTTTTCTTGCCTGGAGAATCCCATGGACAGAGGAGCCTGGAGGGCTACAGCCCATAGGGTCCCAAAGAGTTGGGCATGACTGAAGTGACTTAGCAAGCAGCAAGCACAAGGCTCCATTTAACTCTGAGGTGAGGGAGAGTGGAGCTCCCTCACTGAATAAAGACCTACAGGTACCATAGGAGGAAGGAAGGAAGGGCTAATGCATATAATAACATTTGCAGCTCATATTTCTTGGAGGAGCTCACGTTGGGGCAGCTGCCTGATTACAGAGGCAGCCTCCCTCTCCCAGGAGCTCTCAGTGGGGAGGCTGTGGCCACCTTTAACAGAAACACCCAGAGTTAGCTTCTGGCCATGTGTCTGTGAACCTGGAGACAGGGAGAGGGGCATGGGGCCAGCAAATCACTGTACATGCTTATTACCATTATTAGCACCTCCTTCAAAGAAGTGACAGAATCCCAGGACACCATTAGAAAGGGAAGATGAAGTCTCTTTCAGTCCACCATGTAAAATGACACCATGAAACACTGTTCTACGGATGCATATATATATTGATCCAATGGTTCCCGGGCTTCATTTTCTGCACTGAGCATAATACTTAGTACACAGGGCCTTTGGTGATGGTTGTGGCTGATGATTGGAAGGGGAGGAGGAGGGGGAGGAGGGGAGGAGGAGGAATGGGAAGGAAGGGGGAGGGGAAGGGGGAGAAAGGAGAAGGAAGAAGAGGGGATGTTGGTGATGAGGATGCCTTGGAATGGTTTGGTACAGTTTTTTTCTGTAACAGGGTTGGATTAAGTGGTTTAGACTACTCCATGTACTCTATGAAAAGCCACTTTACTTTCCTACTCAGTCCAAAAATCCTATAAATATGAGTATTGTACCTTTTCAGGGTTGTGCATGTAATTGCTGTTCAGTCGCTAAGTCATGTCCAACTCTTTGTGACCCCATGAACTGCAGCATACCAGTCTCCCTTGTCCTTCACTAACTCCTGAAGTTTGCTCAAATTTATGTCCATTGATTCAGAGATGCTATCCAACCATCTCATCCTCTGTTGTCACGCACCCCTCTCCCCTCGCCACTGTGGGTCGATGGGATGAAACCACCAGATGAACATTTTTATGGTATCTGCTTGTGCTGAAGGCATGTGCATCTGAGGACCTCTTGTCTTAAGGGTAGGGAAGGATAATGTGGGTGGAGGGGAGTAGGAAAAGCTTCCTGGTGTCTTTGGATAGTAAAAGTTGTAGTTCAGTTGCTAAGTCATGTCTGACTCTCTGTGATCCCATGGACTGCAGCACGCCAGGCTTCCTTGTCCTTCACTATCTCCCGGAATTTGCTCAAACTCATGTTCCCTGAGTCGGATATGCCATCCAACCATCTCATCCTTTGTTTCCCCCTTCTTCTCTTTCCCACAATCTTTCCCAGCATCAGGTTTTTTTCCCAATGAATCAGCTCTTCTCAAGAGGTGGCCAAGGGATTGGAGCTTCAACTTCAGTATCAGTCCTTCCAATGACTATTCAGGATTGATTTCCTTTAGGATTGACTGGTTTGATCTCCTTGCAGTCCAAGGGACTCTCAAGAGTCTTCTCAACACCACAATTTGAAAGCATCAGTTCTTCTACACTCAGCATCCTTTATGGTCCCACTCTCACATTTGAACATGACCACTGGAAAAACCATAGCTTTGACTAGACAGACCTTTGTGGGCAAAGTGATGTCTCTGCTTTTTAGTATGCGGTCTAGGTTGGTCATAGCTTTTCTTCCAAGGAGCTATGTTTTTTAATTTCATGGCTGCAGTCACTGTCCACAGTGATTTTGGAGTCCAAGAAATAAAACCTGTCACTGTTTCCACCTTTTACCCAACTATTTGCCATGAAGTGCATGTAATAGTTAAATAATATATATCTATGGAGTAGTTTGATGAACCCACTTCCTAGACTGTAGGTGGAAAGACTAAGCCTGATCCACCATTGGACAGCTTGTCCCCAGTGGCATTCAAAAAGAAAGTGACCAGGCTGAGTCCCAGATAAGAACAGGTCCTTGAATAATGAACCCCTTGGATTGCATTGCTATTAATAAATTCACCTTCTCTGCTGGAAGGGGAAGTGTAAGAAAGCATCAAAGTGGTGACGTCAGGGATATCAGAGCCAAGTCTTCTCTGAGAAGAAAGAATCACACACAACCACCGAACCATTAGGAGATTGAAAAGTCAGCTTTTGTTTTTCCTAAAGAGCATCAACTTTGTGTTCTTTCTGTCAATGGAAGTGAGTAAATTTTGAGGGCTACTATCTATTCATTCATTCATTCATTTTTTTTTTTACTGAGTTATCTGGACATCATCAGCAGTAAGCCAATGTAGAAACTGTCAGTGCTCTCAGGGAGCTTGCAATTTACTTAGAGTCTACGAAGTCTTCATATTTTACTATAACACAAGGCAGGATAAGGTACATACTCTGAGAGAAATGCAAATAAAGACTAGTTCTGAGGTGGTAGAGATGTGGCAAGAGAAGAATCTGTCATCTCTGTGGTTGCATGAGAATGGGGAGAAGCAAGAGGCCATTCAGAACACTGAGCACCTGCCTCCTGAGCTGATCTGATGCTGCAGATCCAAGGGTATACACTCATCTTCTTACCTGCAATCCTATTCTCTCTCCATCTTGACTCATGACTTGCTGCCTCTTTAAGAAATAGAATGATTTGAGCCTTCTGCTTGGTGTTTCAGGATCTCAAAGCCTGAAACTACTTCAAGTGTCCCAACATACATGCAGTCAGGAGACTAAATCTCTGATTACAGGTCAACAGTGTAAAAGGAGAACAGGGTAATATGATTATACACTGGCATTTCTGCAGTGTCCAATCTGAAGAGTGCTGGCTGTTTTCTGGGTTACCTGCATATCTCAAGGTAAAAGAGCACTCAGGGTGAAATGCCCCAGTGTTATCAAGAAATAGCATCATTTCAAGTCCTGCCATTACATACACTTAAAATATCAGCTCACATGGTTGGCCAAACAGAAGGAAGATTATCAACCCTGCTCACAGAAACACACACACACACACACACACACACACACACACACACCTATCAAGGTTCCTCAGTGTCACCTTTGTTTATGTTCCTGACTTCTGGTTTTTACCATTAACCCCAGAAACTTCTTGATGAACTTTTGTTAACAACCTCAAGGAACTACAGTCTATGTGACAATATGGTGCTCTTATGGAATTAAACGACTGCTTTACCTTGAAATGGTCCGTGATCTAGACTTGGTAGAAAGAGCTATGCAGTGTTGGTGTCTGCTCGAATTTTCTTTTTGACAGCACAGAGAATATCAGTCTGAGAGCTTATTATCAACATTGATGTTAAAATGCCAGTGGAAGGTGAAAAATAACAAATAATGCCAAGAACAATTTTCCTCCCCAGATGTCCTAATGGGCCTAGAAATACACAGCACTCACCCTTCTAATCAAAGATGAGCAGACCAGAGGGCACATAGGAAAGGCATTTTCCCCCTTTATATTCTTAGTTATGTAAGTAACCATATACTCAATAGTTAGAAAAGGCAGAGGACCCAGAGCTCAAACTGCCAACAACATCTGTTAGATCATAGAAAAAGCAAGAGAATTCCAGAAAAACATCTAATTCTGCTTCATTGACTAGGCTAAAGACTTTGACTGTGTGGATCACAGCAAACTGTGGAAAATTCTTAAATAGATGGGAATACCAGACCACCTGACCTGTCTCCTGAGAAATCTGTATGTGGGTCAAGAAGCAACAGTTAGAACTGGACATGGAACAACAGACTGGTTCCAACTGGGAAAGCAGTACGTCAAGGCTGTATATTGTCACCCAGCTCATTTAACTTATATGCAGGGTACATCATGAGAAACGCTGGGCTGGATGAAGCACAAGCTGGAATCAAGATTTCTGGGAGAAGTATCAGTAATCTCAGATATGCAGATAACACCACCCTTACAGCAGAAAGCGAAGAGGAACTAAAGAGCCTCTTGATGAAAGTGGAAGAAGAGAGTGAAAAGGCTGACCTAAAAAAAAACAAAGATCATGGCATCCAGTCCCATCACTTCATGGTAAATAGATGGGGAAACAATGGAAACAGTAACAGACTTTATTTTCTTGAGCTCCAAAATCACTGCAGATGGTGACTGCAACCATGAAGTTAAAAGACGCTTGCTCCTTGGAAGAAAAGTTATGACCAACCTAGACAGCATATTAAAAAGCAGAGATATTAGTTTGCCAACAAAGGTCCGTCTAGTGAAAGCTATGATTTCTCCAGTGGTCATGTATGGATGTAAGAGTTGGACCATAAAGAAAGCTGAATGCTGAAGAATGATGCTTTTGAACTGGAGAAGACTTGTGAGAGTCCCTTGGACTGCAAGGAGATCAAACTAGTCAATCCTAGAGGAAATCAACTCTGAATACTCATGGGAAGGGCTGATGCTGAAGCTGAACCTCCAATACTTTGGCCACCTGATGCAAAGAACTGACTCACTGGAAAAGACCCTGATGCTGGGAAAGATTGAAGGCAGGAGAAGAAGGGAACGACAGACAATGAGATGATTGCATGGCATCACTGACTCGATGGACATGAGTTTGAGCAAGCTCCGGGAGTTGTTGAAAGAGAAGGAAGCCTGGTGTGCTGCAGTCCATGAGGTTACAAAGAGTCAGACACAACTGAGCGACTAAACTGAACTGATACATTCAATATAGAAAATACAGATACTAAAAAGAGTTAATCAACCATTCTATTGGTTGAATTCTATTAATTCTACATTCTATTACTCAGAAAATGACAGTAAATATTTTGGTATATATCCATTGCTATAGATTGAATGTGTATGTCTCCCCCCAAATACATTGAAATGCTAACCTCCAATGTCATAGGATTAGGAGGCAGGACCTTTGGGAAGTGATTAGGTCATGAGGGTGGAGGCCTCATGAATGGGTTTAGTGTCATTATAAGAGAGACCTCACAGAGTTCCCTCCTCCCTTCCATCATGTGAGGAAACAGTATGTAAAAGACTTCCATCTTCAAATCAGGAAGTGGGTCTTTAGCAGACACTGAACATGCCCATGCCTTTAACTTGGACTTCCCAGCCTCCAGAACTATGAGAAAAAAAATTTCTGTTGCTATAAGCCACCTTGTCTATGGTATTTTATTATAGCAGCTGAAATGAACTAAGACATCATCAAAACTCTTTCATATATCTGTGTATATATTTTAATGGAATTAAATCTATAGTTAATATTTTATGACTTACTTTTCCCCTTAATGTATCATGAATATTTTTGTATACACATGCCCATGATCATTTTATTATTTTTAATGGTTAAATAATATTCTACTCTCAAAATGGATAATAATATGCAGTCCTAGATGGTGGTGTTCAGTCACTCAGCTGTGTCCAATTCTTTGTGATCCCCTGAACCATAGCCCACCAGGCTCCTCTGTCCATGGAATTTTCTAAGCAAGAATACTGGAGTGGGGTGTCATTTCCTACTCCAGGGGACTTTCCCAACTCAGGGATCGAACCCACATCTCTTGTGTGTCCTGCACTGGCAAGTGGATTCTTTACCACTAGTGCCTCCTGGGAACCCCTGGATATCACTGGATATTCAGGTTGCTTGCAGTATTTCACTTTTAAAACTAATGCTGCTGCTGCTGCTGCTAAGTCGCTTCAGTCAAATGAGTATGATTCTAATGAGTATCCCTGTACTTATATTTGCATACTTGTCTGTTACATTCTTAAGGATAAAGTCCTTAGAATGGAATTACTAGGTACATACACATTTTTGAGGCACTTGCTAGAAATTTCCAAACTGTACCCCAGGATTTGTACCAATTTACACTTTTAGCAAGTGTCTAAGAGTCTTTCCCCCTCAATGCATGAGAGGCACTTTGAAAATCCTGTTTAAAACCTTAGCCCTTTGAACTCCCAACTAGGACATGCGCCCTTCCCGACAGCAGCTTACAGAAAGAGCTCTGTACCACTCGTGGGCACCGAACAAAGAGAGGTGGGCCGGCAGCCACAAGAGGAACAGCTGAGACTGCTGTCAGGACATAGCGGGATTTCACTCGAGAGAAAAGAGTGAGGTGTCAGCCTCAGAGATAGGTGGCTTGCTTCCCTCTTCCCTTACTTGCAGTGTTAAAAGCAGCAATACTTTCTATTCATACAGCAAGGTTTCAGCTTTCAAGCCTTTCCAGACTCAAGTATAATTGATATCTGTGCACTTTGGTATAGATGATCGTGGTAAGGCCTCTCTGCTCCCTGATTTGGTGCAGGTGTAGTTATCCACCTCACTGTGAATTAGGACATTTGCCTAAATGGTAGGGTAGAGTGTTGAATCTCTGGTCCCCAGTCTAGAGCTCCCTTTAAGTATTATCCTCTTTCCCTTAATGTTTACAATATTTGGAATAAATACATATTAACCCCAGGACCTGTGGTGAAAATTACCTTTTCGACATAATTCCTGCTATCAATTTTTGCTGTGTTTTGATTTTTTTTTCTCTCCTAAAGAAGGGTATAGCACAAATAAAGAAAAAATAAAATAGCTGGTCCCAGCTCTTCTGCAGATGCCATGAAATTAGCTACCTTCATGGAACTTACTTATTGCATGAGTGACTCTTTGGGGTCATGCTTACTGGCTTGTGAGGAGGTACCTGTGTTTGGACAGGGCAAAAGGGGGTCCTTTCATGGTCAATTTTATCTGTCAACTTGGCTAGGTCATGGTACTCAGATATTTGGTCAAACATAGCTCTAGATAATTCTGTGAAAGTATTTTTTGATGAGTTTCACATTTAAATCAGCAGTCTTTGAGTAAAGCAAATTACCCTCTATAATGTGGGCAGGCTTCATCCAATTAGGTGAAGGCCTTAATAGAAAAAACTGATCTCCTTGACGAAGAGGAAATTCTGCCTGTGGACTTAAAATTGCAGCGTCGGCTCTTCCCTGGGTTCTAGTCTGCTGGCCTGCCTGAAGATTTTGAACTTGCCTGCATCCATTATGTATGAGCCAATTCTGTAAAATAAATTCCACCCCCGGCCCCTTGCTGTCTCTCTCTATATATAATACATAGAGATTATAGATACATATTATATAATTATAGCTATATATGAGATAGAATAAGTAATATATATATTATATTACATAATATATTATGTAATATATATTATATTATATATATACATATA
This sequence comes from Bos mutus, assembly GCF_027580195.1. Taxonomy (NCBI): domain Eukaryota; kingdom Metazoa; phylum Chordata; class Mammalia; order Artiodactyla; family Bovidae; genus Bos; species Bos mutus. The sequence continues at coordinate 15,878,697 of NC_091628.1, read as the reverse complement.
TATATATAAAATCTGATGATTCTGTTTCTCTAGAGAACTTTAATACAAGTCCATTGCCAACTTGTAATAGAACTTTCTTTTTTTCCTTTTTTAAAATATTTATTTATTTGGCTGCATCAGGGCTTCCCCGGTAGCTCAGCTGGTAAAGAATCCACTCGCAATGCAGGAGTCCCTGGTTCAATTCCTGGGTCGGGCAGATCCCCTGGAGAAGGGAATGGCTACCCACTCCAGTATTCTGGCCTGGAGAATTCCATAGACTGTATAGTCCATGGGGTTGCAAAGAGTCGGACACGACTGAGCAACTTTCACTTTCACTTTTCGTCAGGTCTCGGTTGTGGCACAGGCTTCTCTCTAGTTGTGCTGTGCAGGCGTAGCTGCCCCGCAGCACATGGGATCTTAGTTCCCCACCAGGGATCGAACTCGTGTCCCTGCATTGGAAGGCAGATTCCTAACCACTTGACCACCAGGGAAGTCCCGGGACAGAACTTTCTGATCAGGGTTTCTACCTAATCTGGTGTCACTTTCAAATCCAAGAAGCAAACACAGGTGAACTCCATTCCTTCCCACTTTTCAAAGATATGTTCAAAGACAAATGAGAATGACAATACAGGAAAGTCCCAAGCACTGTGCCCCCAAATTCACAGCCTGCCACTAGGAAGTCGGCCCTCGTAGCCCACCAAAAGAGAGGAAGCTAAGGCCTGGGGAGGCTGGGTTACCTGCATTTCCCTTGTAAATGTGACTCCAGTGAAATAATGCGTAATGAGTAACGTATAAGCAGCTGAAAGCGGTGGGCCTGGAGGGTCAGATTCAGGTTCCCCTGATTTGCCTGACTCTCAAGTTCAGGCTTTTGACCTCTGGAACATCCTGCCATGTCGTAAAAGCAGTTGCATTTGAAAAAAAAATTCAGTCCCAACTGGGCACAGGCAGGGGTCCAAATTATCTTTGTTTCTGAGCCAGTGAGAGCTACCCAGAGACTGTTTGCTTCAGGTTCTAAACACATGAAATGAGGTTCAGGCAGGAAAGAGCATCCTTCCCTGAGCCCGGGCAACCAAGCTGAGTGTTTCTCCAGTTTGAGAACAATTTTGATGCTCAACATATGCCACTGAGCTTCTCCAGAGCTCTGTCTTCGTCTCCAGCTCCTATCTCCCTCTAAGGCCATTAGATGCAGAGCTGGGCTCCAGCCCCGCTTACCTTGCCCCTGACTCAGCTCTTCCCAGGCTCCCGGTGTCCCCACGCGGGCTGCCTCGTGGCCAGATAGCCTGTTGTCTGTTTTGCCCTCAGCTAAAAATATCTCTAGCACACTTCCCAGACCTGCTGCTCCATTTCCCTCCTCACTGCCACGTTGTCCTTGCTTCATCCTCCTCCTTTACAGGTAGAAAGATCTGGAGGCAGGAGCCAAGGGGAGGAGAAGAGGAGGAGGCGAACCAAGGCCATTCCTTTCCTCTCTTCTTCCCTTGCAAATCCAGACACAGTTGAAACATAATAAGCATCTTTCAGCCGCGTGAACAGATGTTGCAGTAAATGTCACAAGAAAGCATCAATGTGCTTTCACACTCAAGGGGACAGAGCTGTAAGAAAGCCCTGTCCACTGCTGTTAGGAGTCACAGAAGGGAAAATGACAATATTACAAGAGGCACGGGGCTCCTATTTGGTTCAAGGCAGATTGTAATATGAAAAACACCATTTGCCTTTCCCTGATGACACTTTAAGCATTATGGAAGCACGTTCACCCAGAAAATAGTCAGTATCTTACAGCCTTCTTTCCTGTTTTCCTAGGAAAGATGTACAGAATCATTCTGCCTCTTTATTGCTCCTCTTTGCTCCCTCCTCCCACCCTCGGCAGTGTCAGAAGCAGATGCTGTTGCCTTGGCAACATTACAGAATAAACTTGTTGCTTCTGAACCAGCTGTACCCAACCCGGGTTGTGTCAAGGCAGTTTGTTTCCTTTTCCTGTTCATCATCTGCTGAAAGTCAGGCTTCATAATTCAGATACTGACCTTCCTTAACTGTCCCATGAGGGCTTACTTCTCACACCCATCTCAGAGTTAGAAGGGCTGGTGGTTCATTTGAATTCAAGTCTTTCCTAAAGGACCCTTAATAAAATATATACCTGTTGCTGGTGAGAGGGGACCCACCAACACATTACAATCCAATGGGATATGCCAGTGTTCTTTCTTACAGAAGACAATCTCAATGGACAGCATAGGGCCACCACGTGAAAAAAACAAGTGTTAATACACTGTCCCCTTCCCTCTCTATAGACATGCATTTACTAATTTATCTATTTGTCCTTATTTCAAGAAGGACAGTGATTAGAACAGTTATACTTGTGTCTTAAAACAGATTGGAAAAATACAGAACAATATTCCAAAATTACCAATAATCCTGCTACAAAACACTTTGTTTTCTGAACATTTTTTCTCTCATGCTGTATGTTTATTTAAAAATCAGATGGCTTTGTTTTATAATTTCATATCCTGATTTCCCAATTTAATATACATTGGGCATTTTTGCACATTTAAAAAACTATTTGAAACATGATGTCTCTCTCTCTCTCCTTTCTACCATCCTTCTCTCTCTAAGCACTGTTTTATTTATTAAATAAACTGGTCATTTTTCCTGTAGTTTCCAATGACCTGATTTTGCTAATAGGACCTCCCCATTTTGTCATTTATCATATTCTATTTTGTCATTGATCATGTTCCTCTGTCCCCTATATTCTCTAAAAAATGTTAGCTACATCTCAAAGTTTGATCAGATTCATGTTGTTCCTTTGGTAGGACTGCTTTTTTGACACTTCCCAGGAGGTACCCAATACCTGGTTGTCCTTCTGTGAAGAAGTCAAAGATGATCACTGCCCAGATTCATTATTTCATTAGGAATTTCAAACAGATGAATATTCTCACTTTACCACTATTTCTACATTCATTAACTGAAGTTATAAGGAGAAAGTTCTCTTCATTGACTCTAATTATATTGAGGCATAGCTCATAGAAGGCAGGATAAACGTGTAATTTATTCCCTTTATTTGCCAGTTATCAAAATAATGAATTAAGTGCCAAGCACCATGCAAATGGAACTAATTAGTTTTTCTAGCATCATTATGAATGCGTGGATTTAAACATATTTGATGTGTTTCAGTCCATTGCAGTTATTATTCTTAATCATGTGCCAACGGTCCCATCTTCAGCCAGTAGGAGCCTCTTCACTTTGCTTTCTAAATCCTTAAACAGATCCTAGCTTTTTTTTCCTAGTGCTTTTTAAAAACTACATCCTTACTTCCTGTTGTTATGGGATGTTCCAGGCTCATCTTAAACATTTTCTGTTCCAGATCTAGAGCTAGTCATTTCTTTAAACAGATCCAGTTTGTTTGCTTCTAAGTGGGAAATTTTATATAGAAGCTGGGTTTTAAGGTATTCATCTTCAAGGTCTTTTCTGTGGACAGAATTAAGCAACTTTGCTTTGGCTTTCCCCTCCCCCTCCTCGTCCTTCTCTCCTCCTCCTGCTCTGCCTGCTCCTTAACATAAAATACTCCCTTGCAATGATTGCCATTTGAATTCAAGATTACAGTATTTTTCAGACCTCATCAATCTTATACCTGTGGTTCCTTTCTCTTACATCAATGACACCACCATAATTAGTCATTTGCTTCATCAACAATACACACACATTGAATTACCCCAAAACGAATGGTTCAAAGCCGCAACAAACACAAATATGCATCACAGTACCTGTGGATCAGCAAATCATAAGTAGCTTAGCTGCAGGGTCTGGGTCTAAGATTCTCAGGGTCTGGAGGGTCCAGAAAGCATGATTTCTGGCTTCTCTCAAAGTGAGCTGGTAAAAAATGCAAGGTATGAATGGCAATGCCTTGGGTAATCAAGCCTCAAAAATCCTACAGAGTCATGGCTATCACTTTCTATGGTGAAAGTTCCTTGTCTAGGCCAGGTCTGAAAATGAGTCTCCACAACTTTCAACTCCAGCCTCTGAGCTCTTGTTTCTACCCTGGAGGTCATCTTTTCTTTTTCATAAAAGGTAGCCCAGGTTTTCTGCTCAAAAGTTTTCTCAGTTTGCTTCCTACCAATAGGAGCTCAGGGTCCAAAGGCTTCTTATCAATTTTATACTAATTTGGCCCCTTTCAATCCAACCATGTTCAGTTCAGCTGCTCAGTTGTGTCCAACTCTTTGCGACCCCGTGGACTGCAGCACACCAGGCTTCCTTGTCCATCACCAACTCTCGAAGTTTGTTCAAACTCATGTCCATTGAGTCGGTCATGCCATCTAACCATCCCATCCTCTGTCGTCATCTTCTCCTCCAACCTTCAGTCTTTCCCAGCATCAGGGTCTTTTTCATGAGTCAGTCCTTCACATCAGGTGGCCAAAGTATTGGAGTTTCAGCTTCAGCATTAGTCCTTCAGTGAATATTCAGGACTGATTTCCTTTAGGATGGACTGGTTGCATCTCCCTGCAAAAGGGACTCTCAAGAGTCTTCACCAACACCACAGTTCAAAAGCATCAGTTCTTCAGCACTCAGCTATTTTTATAGTCAAACTCTCACATCCATACATGACTACTGGAAAAACCATAGCTTTGACTAGATGGACCTTTGTTGGCAAAGTAATGTCTCTGCTTTGTAATATGCTGTCTAGGTTGGTCATAACTTTTCTTCCAAGGAGGAAGAGTCTTTTCATCTCACAGCTGCAGTCACCATATGCAGTGATTTTGGAGCCCAAAATAAAGTCTGTCGCTGTTTCCATTGTTTTCCCATCTATTTGCCATGAAGTGATGGAACCGGATGCCATGATCTTAGTTTTCTGCCAACTTTTTTTTTTTAAAACTTAGTTTTAAGCCAACTTTTTCACTCTCCTCTTTCACTTTCATCAAGAGGCTCTTTAGTTCTTCTTTGCTTTCTGCCATAACATTGGTGTCATCTGCATGTCTGAGGTTATTGATATTTCTCCTGGCAATCTTGATTCTAGCTTGTACTTCATCCAGCCTGGCATTTCACATGATGTACTCTGCATATAAGTTAAATAAACAGGGTGACAATATACAGCCTTGACATACTCAGTCCCCAATTTGGAACCAGTCTGTTGTTCCATGTTCAGTTTGAACTGTTGCTTCTTGACCTGCATAAAGATTTCTCAGGAGGCAGGTCAGGTGGTCTGGTATTCCCATCTTTTAAGAATTTTCCACAGTTTGTTGTGATCCACACAAAGGATTGGCGTAGTCAATAAAGTAGAAATAGATGTTTTTCTGGAACTCTCTTGCTTTTTCGATGATCCAACAGATGTTGGCAATTTGATCTTTGGTTCTTCTGCCTTTTCTGAATCCAGTTTGAACAGCTGGAAGTTCATGGTTCACATACTGTTGAAGCCCGGCTTAGAGAATTTTGAGCATTACTTTGTTAGCATGTGAGATGAATGCAATTGTGCGGTAGTTTGAACATTCTTTGGCATTGCCTTTCTTTGGGATTGGAATGAAAACTGACCTTTTCCAGCCCTGTGGCCACTGCTGAGTTTTCCAAATTTGCTGACATATTGAGTGCAGCACTTTCCCAGCATCATCTTTCAGGATTTGAAATAGCTCAACTGGAATTCCATCACGTCCACTAGCTTTGTTCATAGTGATGCTTCCTAAGGCCCACTTGACTTCACATTCCAAGATGTCTAGCTCTAGGTTGGTTCTTCTAGTTCTTCTGTGTATTCTTGCCACCTCTTCCTAATATCTTCTGCTTCTGTTAGGTCCATGCCATTTCTGTCCTTTATTGTGCCCATCTTTGCATGAAATGTTCTCTTGGTATCTCAAATTTTCTTGAAGAGATCTCTAGATTTTCCCATTCTATTGTTTTCCTCTATTTTTTTGCACTGATCACTGAGGAAGGCTTTCTTAGCTCTTCTTGCTATTCTTCGGAACTCTGCATTCAAATGGGTATACCTTTCCTTTTCTCCTTTGTTTTTCCCTTCTCTTCTTTTCTCAGCTATTTGTAAGGCCTCCTCAGACAACTATTTTGCTTTTTTGTATTTCTTTTTCTTGGGGATGGTCTTGATCCCTGCCTCCTGTACAATGTCAGGAACCTCCATCCATATTTCTTCAGGCACTCTGTCTATCAGATTTAATCCCTTGAATCTATTTGTCACTTTCACTGTATAATCATAAGGGATTTGATTTAGGTCATACCTGAATGGTCTGGTGGTTTTCCCTACTTTCTTCAATTTAAGTCTAAATTTGGCAATAAGGAGTTCATGATCTGAGCCAGTCAGCTCCTGGTCTTGTTTTTGCTGACTGTATAGAGCTTCTCCATCTTTGGCTGCAAAGAATATAATCCATCTGATTTCAGTATTGACCATCTGGTGATGTCCATGTGTAGAGTCTTCCCTTGTGTTTTTGGAAGAGGGTGTTTGCTATGACCAGTGTGTTCTCTTGGCAAAACTCTGTTAGCCTTTGCCCTGCTTCATTTTGTACTCAAGGCCAAATTTGCCTGTTTCTCTGGGTATCTCTTGACTTCCTACTTTTGCATTCCAGTCCCCTATGATGAAAAGGACATCTTTTTTGGTACTTCTGTGTGGTACTTCCGCCAATTTACTTCCTTTAAAAATATCTGATGGGGTTGTTGTGAAGAGGAAAATAAGATATTTCACTGTAGAAGTACTTGACCTCACAGGCCAACTATTTAGCATGCTGCCTGATATCTACCGAGCATTTAAATAGTTCTTAAACGTTTTATTTATTTAATTTTGGTTGTGCTGGGTCTTTGTTGCTGTGTGGGATTTTCTCTTGTTACAGCAGGTGGGCGCTACTCTTCGTTGCAGTGAGTGGGCTTCTCCCTCCGGTGACCCCTCTTGTTGCCGAGCACAGGCTCCAGGGCAAGCGGGCTTCAGTAGCTGCAGTGCCAGGGGTCTAGAACACAGGCTCAGAAGTTGTGGCGCACGCACTTAGCTATTCCCTGGTATGTGGGATATGTGGGATCTTCCACAACTAGGGTTTGAACCCATGTCTCCCACCTTGGCAGGTGGGTTCTTTACCACTGAGCCACCAGGGAAGCCCTCTATCAAGAATTCAAATGTTTGTTATTATTAGTCTCATCAGCAGCAGAGGAGAATGTCAATCTCAGTTAAGATTTATCAGCCCTGAATATGATTGTTTAAAAATAAGAAGTGCCAATTTGACACATAAAAGATGCTATCTTGCTTCATGGACTTCTCTAATTTCTAGTTCTATTGAACATTTATCATTCATTTATGAATCTGTTGTTGTTATAACTGCTACAAATATATCCCTCAATATTTTGAGTTTTTTCAATGTTAGTTGTTAGACATTATTTTGATGTAGAGTTTAGCATTTTATGTAATCAGTATTTTCCTTTCTGATTACTTCAATAGTCTTTTAAAATATTTATGAATATTCCAGTACTTCAAAATTTGATTATTTGCTCATCCACACGTTATTTCAATATATTTGGGGCAAATATCTCACATACAGAAAAGTGCACTGATCATTAGTTCATAGCCAGACTTCCCTGGTGGTACAGTGGATAAGAATCTGCCTGCCAATGCCAGGGACATGAGTTCAATCCCTGGTCCTGGAAGATCCCACACGCTGTGGAGCAATGAAGCCCATGCACGACAACTACTGAGCCCACGGGTTGCAACTACTGAAGCCCGAGTGCCTAGAGCCCGAGCTCTGAAACAAGAGGAGCCACCGCAGTGAGAAGCCTGCACAACCCAACGGAGAGTGGTCCCCACTGGCCACAAATGGAGAAAAGCCACAACAAAGACCCAGAACCACCCAAAATAAATAAATAAAAACTTTTTTTTTTTCACAGCCTAAAGAATTTCCACCAAATGGATATACCCATTGTATTGTTCTCTTGGGCTGCCATAACAAAGTATCACAGTCTGACTGGCTTTCACGGCAGGCATCTATAGGACAGTTCTGGAAATGTCTGAGAAGTCTGAGGTCGACGTGCCCTCAGGGTCAGTTCCTCCTGGAGTCTGTGAGGGAGAATCTGTCCCACGCCTCTCCCTTGGCTTCTGGGGGTTTGCTGCTCGTCATCAGATTCCCTGGTGGCTCAGACGGTAGAGTCTGCCCACGATGCAGGAGACCTGGGTTTTATCCCTGGGTTAGGAAGAGCCCCTGGAGGAGGGCATGGCAGCCCACTCCAGTATTCTTTCCTGGAGAATCCCATGGACAGAGGAGCCCGGCAGGCTACAGTCCACGGGGTCACAAAGAGTCAGACCAACTCTTTTACTGAGCGACTAACCCTTTCACCTTTCAGGATTGTAGGGTAGCCATATGTTTGGCTTTACTAGATGGTTCCAAGCAGTTTTCCAAAGTGGTTTCCAGCAGGGCATGAGAATTTTGGTTGTTCCACATGCTCATCAGAACTTTGGGTTGACTTGGACAAAAATAATTTTGATGGGAAGATGATAATAATGATAATACCTTCTCACTAAAGTTATTATTAAAACCAGTCATTGGGCTGGCTATTTTACTTATATTATCTCATTTCATCTTTAAACTACTTTTCAAGGGAGTTGTTAGCTTCATTTTTACAGACAAACAAAACTAAGCATCAGTGAGATCACATAATTTGCCCAAAGTAGCAGTAAGTAGCGAAGTAGGTTTCCAAGTCAAATCTGTCCAATTACCTATCTCTGAGACTTTCTGGTCCAGGTAAAATGTAAATCTGGTTGCTAAGGAGGTGAAGGGGAAACCTTAGGCATTGCGGAACAGCAGGAGAGGGTTGGTGCGGCTGCTGCCAAGGGGCCAACTTAGTGGCAAGAGGCAAAACAGCTCTAAATCTTTATTTGAAAGCTTGTTTGTGCCACCATATTTTGGGTACATCAACCATGAGAATCTGTTACCAGGGTTAGCTTCAGACATTTCCCAATGGATGATTATTTTGAGGACTGATTCTGAGAACAGATGGATAAGCTTAATATTCAAAAATAGAGTGATGCAAACCAGTTTGAGGGTAGAGAGTTAGAACAAGAGGTCAGGTTAAGAAAAAGCATCCTTACTAGCAGATCTGTGGCACTGCCTAGTCAGTCACTGATGTCAATATGCACTCCTTAGCCCTTCAGGCCTCATTCCCAAGCCCAATGTCCAGTTGATACCAAGTAATACACTTAAGGGATAAGGCAATGGCACCCCACTCCAGTACTCTTGCCTGGAAAATCCCATGGATGGAGGAGCCTGGTAGGCTGCAGTCCATGGGGTCGCTAAGAGTCAGATACGACTGAGCGACTTCACTTTCCCTTTTCACTTTCATGCTTTGGAGAAGGAGATGGCAACCCACTCCAGTGTTCTTGCCTGGAGAATCCCAGGGACGGGGGAGCCTGGTGGGCTGCCGGCTATAGGGTCACACAGAGTCGGACACGACTGAAGCGACTTAGCAGCAGCAATACACTTAAGAACGTAGCAAGGGCTTCCCTGGTGGTCCAGTGGTTAAGAATCTGTCTTGCAATGCAGGGAACACCAGTTTAATCCCTGATCTAGGAAGATCCCACCTGCCTCCGAGAAACCAAGTCCATGCTCCACAACAGCTAAGCCCGCCCTCTAGGGACTGTGCTGCACAATAAGAGAAGTCACAGCAATGGGAAGCCCACGCACCACAACTAGAGAGACCCCACTCACCACTACAGAAAGTCTGTGTGCAGCAACAAAGACCCAGCTAGAGAAAAAAAGAACATAGCGAGAGTCAAGTCTGTTCTTATCATGCCCAGTGCTCCCATGGGTAAACATCCATGGGGGAAAATAATTCACAGAGCAGAAAGGAAAAACATTATGGAAATAATCACTCTTCCACTAAAGACACTCAATAGGCTCAAGAATTGAGAGGCTGCTTTGAATCAGGCACTGGGATGGATTCTTCCAGATACATCATATCTTAGTCTTCCCAGTAACCTTGAGGGAGAAATAAGTTGCTATTATCTCTATGCTACAGGAGTGGGAACTGAGCCTCAGTGAGGTTTCAGGAAACCTGTCTGAGGTTACCCAAAGGGAGAAACAAACTGCATAATAGTTCCATTCTAACAAAGGATGTAGAAAGAGAAAGTTTGGACCTTCTGAATTACGAACTGCGTCTTTAAGGACTCTATGGGAGTATATGCTAATTTTTATTTTTATATTTTTAAGGAAGACAATAAAAGAATACTGAAGGTTTTCCTGCTAAAAGCTTGTTCTGGAAAATGAAAACCATAGAAAAAGAACTCCAGAAGTACAGACCAGCAACTCTTATTTATGAATCGTACAATGAACAGGGCTTCCCCTGTGGCTCAGCAGGAAAGAATTTGCCTGCAATGCAGGAGATGCAGGTTCAATCCCTGGGTCAGGAAGATTTCCTGGAAGAGGGCATGGCAAGCCACTCCAGTACTCTTGCCGGGAAAATCCCAGGGGCAGAGGAGTCTGGCAGGCTACAGTCCATGGAGTCGCAAAGAGTCAGACATGACTGAAGCCCCTGAGCACATAATGAACACGTTGGTCCAGGGACTCATATCCTATAAAAGTATCACATTGATGAGGTTCTAATCAGTTCAGATGTTGTCATCTTCTAACTTTGCGCCAGTGCAATTATTTTAGAAAGTACAGTTTCCATTTTAATGGGCGCTTGGCTTATTCATTTCTGAAAACATTGGTTTGGTTTCAAACTCAATTGAAAATGAACACCTGGGTTTTGTCCTGGTTTCAGGAAACCCACACATTTTTTTTTCTCTCTATACTTTAATCAGTAGCTGTTTTAATTGCCTTACCAGGTCACAGACGTCACTGTCCCAGCTGTGTGTAAGCTTTACCTACATCACAACCCAAGCACGGCAGCCCGAGTGGAGCGAGAGCCATTCAGGAAGAAGCAATGTGCTCTCACACTCTGGGTGTAATTCACACCCAAGCCTGATACTCACCCAGGCTCGCTGGGTGCAGGCTGACTTCCCACCGGAGAAACAGCCAAAGAGGATGGGAAACACAGCACACGCCACTCTGCTGCGTGAGCCCCAGAGAATGACCAAGTCATCAGAGCTTGTCCGCCCCAAACTCTAAGACTCCTCATGTACTACTCACAGCCTTTCTCCCCAAACAAGTAGGTGGGCTTAAGCACCCCCAGCAGCCCAGTTCTGAAGAGAGACAGAGTGCCGTTTGAGGACTGGAATGCCCTCTGCCTGCTCCAGCACAGAAATGTGCTGCTGGCATTCACAGAGACAAGCAAACGATGTGGTATTGTGGTATGTGTGCTCTTAATCTCTATTTTAATGTCTCCAACAATCTAGTGGTTAATTAGCAATTTGCTGCCCACCAATATGCAAATGAATGACAAGCAAAAGCCCTCCGCATCTGTAATTATTTTGCTGATTTACAAGCCTCTCTCCTCTCCCTGTAGCTTTTCCCTCTGTGTGTGCATTCATGCACCAGGGATTTCATTATTTTTAGAAGCATACACTGTACACTTTTAAGCTTTAATACTTTCAGGCTTCAATAATTACAGTATTACGGATATACATACACATTTCCCCCCCTCCAACTCCAAATGCATGTCAGGAATGCTTTTCTCTTTGATAAAGACTGGAGAGTAAGATTTATCAAGCGGCTGAAATCCAAATCGCAGAGAGAGTCAGAGCTCAAGATTGAAAGATGCATGATTCTGCCGCTGCCAAATCCTTATCTGGAATTGGAGGAGTCTTGTAATATTTGATTTTCTCCCAAGCAGCTCTGGTGAATCGGAGCCACGATCTGCCTTATCCATCTGCCTACTTTGGAGCTGGGTGTTTTACTATTTGGCGGTTTAAATGCTTCACGTTTTTGCCAGCGCATTAAGAAAGGCTCTCATGTTAAATTAAGTCAATTAATAAATGAGACACATTAAGCAATCAATTTTGTCAGCCTATCTCCCCGGCATTATGTATGGTTGGCTGTAATCACAAGATAAATGCAATGTGCTGATCTATGGTAATGTTCAATAATACATTCTCCGCCAGGCTCAATTCATCAGGGAGTTTCGGTAGAGGAGGCATTTGTTATTGGCTGTCTCTGCACCTCAAGGATAACATTTCTGTCCTTTTGATTGGCCGCCTCACTGCTGCAAGATTCTAACCGTCTTATTTTGATGATGAATATGAAGGCATGCTAAGCCGGGCTGGAGCGAGTGTCTCAGAGGCTGCGCGCCTTCCAGAGCCCAAGGACTTAACGGCTTCCTCCGCCACCTTCCTGTGCCAATCATCACCCAAAAAAAGTTGTGATGCTTTTCTTCACCCAGTGCTTTGGGGCTGTGTTAGATCTCATTCACCTCCGCTTTCAGCACAACAAGGCTAAACGGGTGTTCTCCGCCGCCGGGCAACTTGTCTGCGTTGTAAACCCCACGCACGACCTAAAGGTGAGTGGCTGGCTACCGTTTGATGTTCCCGTGGCCCGTGGCTCGGGTTCAAGTCCTTCCTCTGCAGGGGAGGGGGGCGGGGGCGGGGGAGTGGCGTCAGGGACCCTCCCACGGAGCCCGGGGCGCTCCAGGCAAAGGTCATCCCTCTGCTACATAAGGCGGTGTTGGGCACCTGGAGCCCCGCGCTGGGCTCCTTCTCCCTCTCTGGGTGTGTGGATGCTCTCGCGACGGCGTGTTTCCCTGCCTGGCGGGGGAGACTAGAGTCAGCGTCTATTTCTTTTACCCCACGCTGTCAGCCTAGGAGTCGGAGGTGGGGGTGTGTGTGTGTCAGAAGTGAGGGTGTTGGAGGGAGTAGGGGGCGTCCCCTCCCTCTCCCAAATACTTGTGGGCAAGTGTTTAGGAGAGGGTTTGAAAAGTTACCCACATTGCAGGCTGTCCCGTGTGCTGGAAAGGCAGGCAGGAAGCACACGGATTTCTGAAGCCCCCTCTGCTCCTGAAGTAGCTGGGCTGGGCGGTCGCGAGACGGGACCCAACCCTCCCACACCAGACAGGGGTCTGGGAGCTGGGGAGGGGGCGCTTTCTGCAAAGTGTGTTTTCCCTGTGCTCAGACTCAGCCTGGGGGGCGCGGGGCGGGGGTGTCGGTAGGAGCTCGTCTTCTTTGCATCCTGAGAGCTGGATGCGCGATGCGCCTGGTGTATAAAGACGGGAGCAGGCAGATTGTTTCAGTAGCATTGTAATGAACCCCGCTCAGAGCCGCCACTGCTGGGATCACTGCAGGCGCTGCAGCCCTCTCATCTCTTTAGGTCAGCGCCCTTTAAGAGGACAGCCTCAACACGGGCTCGAGGGACCGCTCTGCATCCCCCGCCAAGATGACGGGGAAATGAACCGAGAGCCGCTTGGCTAGGGGAGGAGGGAAGATGGGCAGTGGGGGCGGTAGGGGGCAGTGCGAGGATGCAGCTGAACTCCCCCGCACCCCAGTGTGAAAGTCGCAGCCGCCTGGGCTCCGTCCCAGAATAAACGATGGACTCGTTTGGGAGTTGCTCTCATTATCGGGGCTGAGAGAAGAAGGGGAGGTGGGGGGAAAGGGCATCTGTGCCGCTAAGCAAAGGAACAGTCTCTGCGAGCATAGATCTGTCATTCTGACCACTGCTGTGGGGCAGGTCTTATTGCTTGTTGCTCATCACTTTATATACTCCTGCAGTCAGACTCTCTTCAGCTAGAGCCCTGCAGGCCAGTGCTAATGGGTACCTCCTCGCACCCCTACCCCCAACAATTCCTGGAAGTCCTCAGGAGGGCCAGCGGCCTGGAGCCCCTGGGGCCATATGCCAAGGCCCTTCCTGGATGGAAGGGTGATGGCCTACCTTGAGAGCACTATGGTGCTCTGGACCTAGGAAGTGATTTTCTGCAGGATCCAAGCTGGGATGAACACCATCTCAACTGCTCTGCCTCTCTCCTGCTCTGTCTCTCCCATCTCTCGCTCCACCCTCCCCTCTCCCCCTCATTCCTCTGTTTCTTTTTCCCTTCATGGCTTACTTTTATAAATGGGAATTCACCCCCAGTCATCCTTGGCAAAGTGAGTGTATGATGTACGTATTAAAATATGATTCTGAATTCCATTTTATGACTACTTTTGAGACCGCCTTCAAACTCCCATTATTTTGTCACTTTACATTTGTTTCTTCCCTGTGGCAAGAAATTCTGTTTATTCCTGCTTTGCATTTTAAAACTTTTACAAATTGTTTATGAGACTTAGTGTTTCCAAAGTTTCGATTTATATGGTTCGTTGGCTACAGCTGATGATGGAGGGGAAACAAGGTGCTAAGATCTTGGTAGGGGGTGGACTGAAAGTCATCTGTGCTTGTTTCTGTGATGTCAGCCTGGATTTTGACAGGCAGTCCTGCTGCCCAAACCCAGGAGTCCAGAGTCAAGGTTGGAGACCTTAGGTCAGTGCTGACCAGCTCTGTGACCTTGAATGACTCAGTGTCTCTGAGCCTTCCCTTCTTCATCTTCAGAATGAACCAATGAATCTCTAGCCTGCCTCCTCCGTGGCTCTGTGAGGCTGTGAAGGGATACTCAGGGTAGATGGGCTTTATTAACACTCCCTTCCACCCCCCAAATTATATTATTGCACGTCATTTGTAGGGTTCCATTAGGAATTTCAAAAGTTATTACTTAAAGCCTTCAGCCAACTTAGAAACTATATAAGCATGAATATAAAAATAGGTGACACGTGCTTTTAGAGGCTGTTTTCCATGGCTCACTTTGTCATGTACATACTCATTTGACTTTTTATTTCCCATAAAAAGCCACTTAGAGATTCTGCTCAGATGAGTGTCCTCACAGATAAACAAATCAAACTGAGGGATGCTTATGTTACCAGGGGGTACGACAGGACACACAGCATTTACAGAGGCTGTGCCAGGTACAGACAGACCTCTGCAGCCCAGGATGCCTCTGTGAAAGTCTCATCCATGCTCCAGGTGGCCCAGCAGGTAAGTTCTACCTGCTTCTCCAACCTGAGAGCTAACAGCTTGGAGCTTTTTTTGGAGCTTTTAAAGGCACAATTCTCTAGGAACACTGCTGCTCCATCATGAATATTAAGAAGTGTATAAAACCTCAAAAGAAAGTGCTCCTTCCAACCATTCCTTTCCAAAGACAGGCCACGGAAATATGCCTTGGATGTAAAAAGCTGCAATCCACGTAGGAAGAAAAAGTCTTTTTTTAAAGAAAAAAAAAATAGTTGTGGCCATGTTAAACCAGGATGGCTATTGATCTGCGGTGCTTCCCCGCACTTTGTACAACAGGCCGGTACATGATGTGGTGACCACGGACACAGGGACCGCAATCCCGCTTTCAAGTTTCTAGGTTGTGTGTTGCTCCCAAGAGGAACTGGGAAGCCTGTGTTTTTCTTTGTGGAAGCATTTTTACACTTTGTCCTTTCCTGTTCTTTCCTGAGAATGCTAGCAGTACTTCGGGATCTGAGGCAAGTGCTGAGTTATAATCAAAAACCACTTACTGAGCAGAGAAAACCGTGTATTTACCATGCTTCTATAGGTCACCTTCATTCTCAATCTCATTATGGCGCTTTACTCAGCAACCTGGGATTCCTTCAAGCAAGCTTGTTCTAGAAGCTTGCTTCTAAGTGGAGGCAAAGGCCTTCCCAGGGAATGCAGACAACCCAGTTAAACCCATTACACTCCTTAAGTCCACCCTTCTTAAAAGGGGTGTTTAGAGTCGCTGGCCTGAAATAAGAGGTTCTCCTTCTTCAAGAAGAATCCACTGCAGAGCTGGCTCCATGGACTGCAGACGGCATCCTGTGTTGTCCTGTGTCTGTCTGTCTCTGCCTGTAGAAGTGGCTCCTTGAAGGGATCAGGCCCCCCAGTTCTCCGTCCCAGCCTGTGGAAAGCGACCGCCAAGGAGCTGGTGATCTTGCCTGGCTGCCGTCTGCTTCCTTGCTCATGGAAGTCACTGAAATGTGGCCCAGGGGCTGCACCGAGCAGGGTGCAGGCTCATGTCCTGATTTAGCACCACTTTCTCCCTCCTGTCCTTCGCTTGTTTACAAACCAAGAAAGCCTTTCTCTCCCGGCTCCTCTCCCATCCACACTCGCTGCTTGGACAATGACCTGCCCCGGCAGCCCTCTCTGCTCCTGCCCCATCTCCAGCGGTGCCCTTTGAAGAGTGGACTGGCCAGTCTATGCACCCCGGCCTCTCCAGGGAAGGGTCTGCAGTGTCCGCTGGAGCCCCTCTGGGGTCAGAGCTCAGCACTTCCCAAGCAGACTGGCACTGAGCCGGGGCTGGCTAGGAGACTTCCTCCCTGTAACCACAGCGCTTGATAAACCAGGTTCTGAAACAAGTCTTGCAAAAGGCTTTCTGGCAAACTTCCCAAAGGCCCTAACCTCCCTACCGCTCCTGGGAGGCCATTCATGCCTCCATCCAGTGGGTCCAATCCCCAGAGCCCTTTTCTGTTGTAACCCGTTAACCTTGAGTCTATAGACAGACACACACATACACACACTCAGAGCCATGCGCACACACACAGTGGGCGGGACATGCGGGACAGTGTGGGCTTTAAGTGCCCGTGCATGCTAAGCTGCTTCAGTTGTGTCCGACTCTTTTGTGACCCCACCAGGCTCCTCTGCCCATGGAATTCTCCAGACAAGAATACTGGAGTGGGTTGCCATGCCCTCCTCCAGGGTCTCTTCCCAACCCAGGGATCAAACCCAGATCTCTTGCATCTCCTGCACAGGCAGGTGGATCCTTTACCACTGGCACCACCTGGGAAGCCTAGCAGACACTAAACCCAAAATGAGGGCATTTTAGTACCAGGACTTGCAGCATCCACCTGCCTCTCATTCTGAGACCAAGCCATCTGGATGGATGTGTGCTGAGTGACAGTGGGGATGGGGTAGGGGCTGCATGGAGTTGGGGGAGGGGATGATTAAGGGAGAACCAAGGCAAACCTCACCTCAAGCGCCTCCACTGTTCAGGAAACCTTTGGAAATCCCATTCCGGCCTCAGGGCTTTCACTAACTGACACAGCACGGCAGGCAGCCGAAGGGAAGCTAAAGACCTGGATGTTGTTTTTAGAGATGTAAAGGCGGCCTTGGAGTGTTCAGCCTGAACGCCTAGTTTCCGGCAGTTCAAGATGGTTTAGTAGCCGGCGTGTGGGTTTCTCAGCTCTTCCTGACACAGCCACCTCTGAGGGTCCCATCCCCCATTCCCTGGACATGTCAGCATCTTCCTTTGCTGTCCAGGCTGGAGGCTCTATTAGCGCCTTAGATGGGGGTGGTAGGGAGGGAATGGGGGGGGGATGGGGAGACCAGTGGAGGAGGATAAGGGGGGCTGAAGATGGTCCCTGAGTCACTCTCTGAGCTTCAGTCTAAAGGCTTTCCCGTGCCGCCACCTCCAGCCCTTTGGTTTCTGTGAATACTGTATGACACTTGGCTCTGCAGTCACAGAGCAGTCATGCGGCTTTTCTGGTTAATGGTGATTGTAAATGAGGCTCCCGAGTCACATAACTGGAGGCTCCGGGCGGCCATTCGGGTAGCGGTGTGCTGTGATGGGGAGGGCAGAGGAGGCTGAAGCCGGTGTGGAGGTGAGGTAAGCCCACGACCTCGGCACTGCCTTTCTCTGGTAGCCCCCTGAAGCAAATTTTGTGGCCCTCCCTTCACCACGGTCCCTCAAGCAGCAGGGACTGTTTGGAAGCAAGGAGAAAACAGGGACTGAACGCTTTCTTTGAAATCCACAGAGAGGTCAGAATTATTTTGATGGCTTCCCTGAGGTTAAGGCAGAATATTTTTCTAGCAATTGACAATAAGAGAAAAATGAACTGTCTTGGGGTGGTATTTGACTCTTGGCAAAGTCACAGAGGATGAGATGGTTGGATGGCATCACCGATTCAATGGGCATGAACTTGGGCAAAATTCCCAGAGATGGTGAGGGACTGGGAATGCTGCAGTCCTTGGGGTCGCAAAGAGTCGGACACGACTTGGCGGCTGAGCAACAACAAAAAAGTCATCTGGATTCAACCAGCTGTGCTCCCCAGAGGGGAAAGCCGGCCTGTTTAGACACAAAGTGTCACGTGGAAAGGGTCCCACCCCAGAGAATGGAGCCCCACCCTCCCACGGGGATCGCCAGCTCAGAGAATGATGGGGAGGATGTCAGAACTGGGAGGCTGAATCTTCTTAGTCTACAGTCAAGGAAACTGAGGTGAGAGAGGGAAATGACTTGTATTTCCTACAGCTGCTGTAACAAATTACCACAAATGGGGAGGCACAAAATCAGAGAAATCTATTTCTCAAAGAAATCAGGAGGCTGTAGGTCCAAAATCAAGGTGCCAGCAAGGCCAGGCTCCCTCCAAAGTTCCAGGGAAGAATCTGTTCCTTGCTCATCCAGCTTCTGAGGGTTCCCTGTGTTCCTTGGCTTGTGGCCTCATCTCTCCACCTCTGCCTCTGGGGTCACATGGCCTCCTTCTCACCTCTGTGTGTCCATATCATAAGGACACAGGTGACTGTATTGAGGGCCTATCTGGATTGTCCCTACCTGGACAATCCAGGATTAGTTTTCATTGCAAGATCCTTAATTTAATCACACTTTGAAAGCTTTAGTCCCTCAGTCATGTCCAACTCTGGAACCCCATGGACTATAGCCTGCCATGCTCCTCTGTCCATGGAATTCCCCAGGCAAGAATACTGAAATGGGTTGCCATTTCCTTCTTTAGGGAATCTTTCCTGACCCAGGGATCAAACCTGGGTCTCCTATATTGCAGGCGGATTCTTTGCCATCTGAGCCACAAGGCAAGGCTAATCACACCTTTGGTCATATAATATTCACTCTGTTGCTCTTTAAGGTAATTCAGAAGTTCCAGGCACTAAGATGTGAATATCTTTATTCAACCCACTACTTCCCTCTTGCAGACTCAATCTATTTTGTGACAGAATTGGAACTGGAAGTTAGGTCGCCAAAGGTCAGACCTAGATCCCCGGCTGCCCCAGGCTGCCTTCCAGTTAGTCCAAACTAAACACCCCTTGCTTGAGTGCATGCTGTGGGAGCAGGAAATTGCGGGGACCCCCTTCCTGCACCCCATCAGCCCTAGACCAGCCAGTGTGACCCCATGGGCTGCACCACACACCCTGTCATCTCTCCTTTATCAGAGCCACATTTCCTTAGCAAATCAGGCCCTCTTCATCACCGCACGGAGTGCTAAGTCAATTCATTTGTGTTTGACTCTCTGCAACCCCATGGACTGCAGCCCACCAGGCTCCTCTGTCCATAAGATTCTCCAGGCAAGAATACTGGAGAGGATTGCCATTCCCTTCCCTAGGAGATCTTCCTGACCCAGGGATCAAATCCACATCTCATTATGTTTCCTGCATCGGCAGGCAGGTTCTTTACCACTAGCACCAGCTGGGAAGTCCTCTTTATCACCATCCTTCCTTATTCTCCTATCCCTTCCATAAATTTTCTTTCCCGTTTCAAATTCTTTTAAAAATAATATAATCTATGTGGATGCCTGCACATCAGACTTTAAAAATCAAATGATAAAGAGATACACTGTCAGAAGCATAGAGCATTAGATCTTGCCCTTGGCACGCAGTTTGTAAATCTACCAGATCAATACGGGGGTGAAGCAGTGGGTGTAGCGAAAACACACAGGCTTTGGGGCAGAAAGAGCTGAGCTCAAATCCAGACTGTTCCAGTGGCCGATGGGTGACTTTGAACAAATGACTTCGCCTCTCAGAGGCTTCATTTCCTTCTCTATAAAAAGCAGGAAAGAACGCCCACCTTCGATGGGGCTGCAAGGAGTAAATGAGCTCACAGAAGGAAAACGTCTGCCGTGGAGGAGAGAGTCGGTAAACAGCAGCCGTTATTGTCAACCCGGGTCATTACGATAAAAGCTAAAAGCCGCTCCTCGGAAGCTGGAGTCAGTCTCCCCACCACTCCACCTTCTGTCTTCCTCCACCGCCCCTCCCTTCCTTCGAGCCTCGGGCCTGCTGTTCCTTAGTATTTGTGAATTGCCCTTGGCCTTCAAGAGAGTTTTGAATAGAACAATTTCTTGCCCTAGGTAAAAGTCAGATTTGTCCTTATTGCCTAACTTCATAGAAAACCCTGAGCCCTGCTTGAGTTCCGAGCCTGGAAGTGCAGTGGGCGAGGGGCTGGATTGGGGGAGGATGAGCGTGCCAGGTGGGACACGGGCTGGCACGTGTGCCCTGGTGCCCAACATCCGCAGAGCCAGGAGCCCTGCCACAAGGTCCCCTCTCCTCCTGCCAGAGAAGGGTCCTCATGATGTATGCATGCTTTCTTTTCATTAGCGGCAGCCGAGTAAGCACAAGGGCCAGCGGGTCTGTGAGGGACATCTGATCGGGGTGAGGGTGTGAGGCTGAGTGACACCATTGAGAGACGCAACAGGGCGGGGAGAGGTAAGCGGGCAAAACCTGCAGGCTCCCTGGGAAACTGGACATTCATTTTCTCTCTGCCTGCAGTTCATTTTGCCCTGAGGAAGTCCCTTGCCTCTGAGCTAGTTGGGATGGTTGATGCTTAACGGAAGCTTGGTGTTCTTATTGAGCTGCTAAGTCGTGTCCGGCTCTTTGAGACCCTGTGGACTTGTAGGCCGCCAGACTCCTCTGTCCATGGGGTTCTCCAGGCAAGGATACTGGAGTGGGTTGCCATTTCCTCCTCCAGGGGATCTTCCTGACCCAGGGATGGAAACTGAGTCTCCTGCATTGGCAGGCTGAGCCACCAGCCACCATAGAGCCACCACTGGCAAGCTGATTTACCACTGAGCCACCTGTAGCCCCTGAAATCAAGGGAGAGAGAGGCTCTGGCCTTTCTAAGCCAAGAAAGAATTTCCTGGATCCTATGTTCAGGCAAGTCTATAAAAAGCACCGAGAAAGGCCACAGGGCTGGGCTCTTCCTTACTCTACCTGAGTTTCTACACAGACACAGACACACACACAGACACAGACACACACACACACAGACACACACACACACACATACACACACAGGGTCCATGGCGATTCTGAGATGCCAGACTTTTTGGACCCTGAGTGGTCTCTGAATAGCAGTGCAAGATCAGAGGGTGTAAAGCCCAGTGGATGGGGTCCCCAGCACCCCCGTGGAGGAAAGAAGGGATCTTTCTTCCCCACCCAAACTGTCACTGACCTCCAGCCTCAGGAAAGAGGTAAAGGGAGAGATGGGAGAGAAAAGAGGAACATTCTAGTTGAGGCTTTAGACTCAGACCTAGCTGGGTTTGGATCCAGTGATGTCAGTTCCCTTGAGTAACCTCTTTGACCTCCCAGAACCCGCATTTCCTCAACTATTAAAATGCTTGTCATGAAGGTGAAATATAATGTAGATAAACTGCTTAGTACAGCACCCAGCACCTTGTACATACTCCATAAATGGTAGCTGTCGTCACTAGCAAGTGGAGCTCCTTAGAGATGTTCCTGATGCGCAAGATGTACCAAGATTCTTCTGCCCAACTTGGACAAGTGATCAAACTTCTCAGACTGGATGTTGGGGGAGAGAGAGGGAAGGGTCAGCAGTAAAAGGACCTGACCAAGATTTTGAAGCATAGTAGGTTCAAGCTCGGGCTTCCCAGGTGGCTCAGTGGTAAAGAATCCGCCTGCCAATGCAGGAGACGTGGTTTGACCCCTGGGTTGGGAAGATACCCTGGAGAAGGGAATGGCAGCCCACCCCAGCATTCTTGCCTGGAGAATCCCATGGACAGAGGAGCCTGGTGGGCTACAGTCCATGGAGTCGAAGAGAGTCAGACACGACTTAGCGACTAAACGACAACAGGTTCAAGCTCAGGGAACCAGACAGAGTCCAGGTCCTGGTTCAAACAGATGAGACCCAAAGGGGTGATGCCCAGGGTCACAACTGAGGTAGGGCAGGGCCCACTGCTCTATCTATGCTACCACACTGCTGGGGGCTGGGGCGTTGGATAAAGATGCTGCCTCTCTAATGTGAGCCACACATGCTGGGCATCTTCCCAGGGGGTCCTTGTCCTTAGGACCTTGGCAAGGTAACAACTAGCCAGGAAAACGTGGGGTGTTTAAAAAGGCAGTGTTCCTCGCATCTCTACTGTTGGCATAAATACATAGCAAAGGACTGGGATGAGGCTGCAAGTGAAATCACCCAAGACACAAAGCCATAACCCCAGACTTTCAGATAGCAGGGTGGGTCAAGTTCTGCTACAAAAGGTGACGTTTTCATCTTGACCTGGGGCCCGGGATGAAAGCACCATCAGAAACCAATCTGTGATCAGCCCGATGTTTTTAGCAGACGAATAGGGTCCCTGTGGATCATTTAGAATTGTGGTCTAACTGGAAATGTCAGTTTTACTTGCAAGACGCTGTATCTCTCTAATCATTTCTCGGTCCTTTAATGTATTTTTAATCACGAACCTGTG
Organism: Bos mutus; assembly: GCF_027580195.1. Lineage (NCBI taxonomy): Eukaryota > Metazoa > Chordata > Mammalia > Artiodactyla > Bovidae > Bos > Bos mutus. Next base: position 15,856,415 of record NC_091628.1, on the reverse strand, counting down.
ATTAGGAGGGAGCTGTGTGCTGCAGGGCTGTCTCCAGGCGGTACCAGGAACTCCAGCTGGAAGAGACTGGACTGTGGAAGGGGCAGGGCCCCCCAGGACAAAACTGGAGAGTGTCCTCTATGGAGGGGAAAGGCCACTGCGACCATTTTGGGGAGGGTGAGCATGGCATTAGGAAGGCTCCACAGAGACTGAACCGAATCCAGATCAATACAAGATTTTACAAAAGATGGGCCAGCTAGTCTAGCCATCTGCCCAGCTTTGTAGCCAGACGCCACAGTCCCTCAGATCTAATTCCTACGACTTCGCCAAGGATGTACCAGGAAGTCCAAGGCAGAAAGCCACTGAGAACCTTGTGTTCCCTTTCTATAAATTACAGGTATATTGTGACTTAGGCTAAGCTGGCTGCATATCCTGAAACCCACAGGCTGTGCTTTTCTGCTGTCCCAGTTATGCATACAATAATAACAATAATGATCAGAACAACCACAAAATAGCTACCATTTATGGCAGGCATGCTATGTCCAGGAACTGTGTTAAATGCTATGCATTTAATTCTCCCTAGGAAATAGTATATTATTATCATTCCATCAAAGCAGAGGAAAGGAAAAAAGCTTGCTCAGTGATACACAACTCTGTGCAGTGAAACCATTTAAAATTAAAATCCTGTGCTTGGGGGCTTCCCTGGTGGTTCAGTGGCAAAGAATCCACCTGCCAAGGCAGGAGGCTCGGGTTTGATTCCTGATCAGGGAAGATCCGACATGTCATGGAGCAGCTAAGCCCGTGCACCACAGCTATTGATCCTGTGCTCTAGAGCCTGGGAGCCACAACCACTGAGCCCATGCGCTGCAGCTGCTGAAGCTGACGAGCCCCAGAGCCCGTGCTCTGCAGCAAGAGAAGCCACCACGATGAGAACCCTCGCACGTCAACTAGAGAGTAGCCCCCGGTCACTGCAACTGGAGAAAAGCCTGCGCGACAACTAAGACCCAGCTCAGTCCAAAATAAATTATAAAAAAAGGAATTCTTTAAAAAAATCCTGTGCTTTTAAAAATTTCTTCGTATGTCATCCCTCAGCATTCCTATTTCACAACAAACAACTGGCCATAAGACTAATGTTGAGTGTATTATATTTCATTTAAAAATACTGAGCTGAGATCCTGGCTCATTCACTCTGTATGTACAGACATTAAACACACACAGATGCCCCAGCTCTTGGGGGACGATCCTGGGAGGCTTGCTCTAGGATTCCCTAGGCTGCCTCATGGGATGGACCCTGTGGCCAATGGCAGTGACTTTGTCCCTTCCTCCTGCCTCCTGGAATCTCTTCCCAAAGAAACCACTGTATGAAGTCCTTCTCTCAGGCTCTTCTTTGGGGAACCCAAGTTAAAACTACATATGTGTGTAGTAGTAGTGTTAGTCGCTCAGTCATGTCCTACTCTTTGCACCCCATGGACTGTAGCCTGCCAGGGTCCTCTGTCCATGGAATTCTCCAGCCAAGAATACTGCAGTGGGTTGCCATTCCCTTCTCCAGAGGATCTTCCCAACCCCACGGATCAAACCTGGGTCTCCGGCATTGCAGGCAGATTCTCTACTGTCTGAGCCACAGGGAAGTCCACATATGTGTATATGTTTCCTAATTAACATATATTTATTGAGCATTTCCTAAGTGCCAAGTGCCATGCTAAGTGATTTACCCGAATTGCCTTTTTAACAGTTCTCAAAACAATGCTGACAGTCTATCTCCAAATCACATGGGGGGAAGCTGAGGTACAGAGAAATTAAGTAACTTGTCCAAGGGTGCATCCAATGAGTGGTAGAGTTTAATTGGTGCTTTTAACCTCTGTGTTAAGCTGTCTCTTCCACTCAATCACAGACCACCTACTTGGAAGCTTCTACAAAGAGCCTAGCCTTCCAAATCAGGCTTGATAACAACTATGATTTTGGGGGACTTCCCTGGTGGCCCAGTGGTTAAGAATCTGCCTTCCAATGCAGGAGATGCAGGTTCGATCCCTGGTCAGGAAACTAAGATCCCGCATGCCGAGGAATAACTAAGCCCCAGCACCTTCAACTACTGAAGCCCGAGCACCACAACTAGAGAGCCCATGTGCTGCCTCAAAAGATTCCACATGACGCAGTGAAGATCCAGCACGCTGCAGCTAAGACTCCACGTGGCCAAATAAATAATAAATATACACAGATTTTAAAAAATTACGATTTGCATAAAATACTTGAAGGAAATCTTGGCAACAACTTTACCTGAGTGCTTGACTCAAAATTATCTGCAGAAAAGGAAGTTCGTGTCCCATGATCATTTTTTTCAAATGGATTACATGATTGGAGGAGGACAGAGTGTCTGAAACTGGCGTGCGTGCTCAGTGGCTCAGTCTTGTCCGACTCTTCCTGACCCCATGGACTGTCTGATATTAGGTCAGACAAACCAGGATAGCAATTTGAGTCTCACGAAACAATGACTATGCTTTCTTTGTTATGTGTGTGTGTGTGTGTGCTCAGTCACTAAGCCGTGTCCGACTCTGCAATCCCATAGACTGTAGCCCGCCAGGCTCCTCTGTCCATGGGACTTTCCAGGCAAGAATACTGGAGGCGATTGCCATTTCCTTCTCCAGGGGATCCTCTCCAACACAGGGACTGAACCCGTGTCTCTTACGTCTCCTGCACTGGCAGGCCCTAGCACTGACCCCTAAATCCGGGCCACGTGATTGTCTTGTCAATACCTCACTTGCTTCTCAATGACAATGGGAACTACTCGACCGTGTCAGAATGCAAACACTCCCTAAGCACTCGGATATCATTAAACAGGGCACTTTTTCTCTGAGAAGAAAGGAAAGAAAGCTTTTTATTCAAAATCAAAAACATACTTCAAGAGAATGAGGCTCTTACCCTGTCACACCTGCTGTCTCAGAGATCCACAGAACTTTGAAATGTTCTTTCCCATTAGCAGCCATACTTTATTATCAAATTTATTTTTTTAAACTCAAATCAAAGAGGAGCGAACTTTTAATGACCATTTTCTACCTAATTTAACTCAGCCTCTACCTTGACTTCTGGTCAGCCCTTTTCCTGATGCTCTTCAAATGTTTCTTCTTTCCAAAGCTGCTGTGAGAAGAACTGAGTTGAGGGAGGCATCGGGTTAGAGGTGGGCTTATGGAAGAAGGGCGGAGTGGTGCTTGTGGTCTTTGTTCCCAGTACACAAGCTGGAGCCATGCAGGGCAGCGTCTATACTGACTTCTGAGGAAAACGCTCAGCCAGGCACCATGGAGGGAGGTCACCAAGGTAGTCAACCCCAGAGTCACCTCAAGCAGCAGCCCTGACATCTGGGGAAACTCACAGAGGCTGCAGAGGGCTCACGGGGGAAGCTGACATGAAGGAGCTAAAGGAATTCTGGGAGGAAAGTGCCTCAGACTGGAGCCATGTGCCATCACCGCCATTCCCAGCCCCCGTGATGCCTATGCATCTCTGTGGCCCTCGGGCTGACCACCTGGAGGACCACAGTGGGCAGGGGCCTGCCCTGAAGCACCGCTGCTGCCCCCAGCCCTGCACACCCCCACCCCCACCCCCACCCCCCCACCCCCGTAAGCAGGAGGGCTGATGAGCACGTGAAGAAGCTGCCCCACTGAAAAGTCAGCTCTCTTCAAGACTTCCCCTGTGGTCCAGTGGTTACGACTCTCCACCTCTACTGCAGGGCACAGGTTTGATCCCTGGTCGGAGAACTGAGATCCCACAAGCTGCACAGTGGAGCCAAAAAAAAGACAGTCTCTTCACCAAGTGATGCTGGGAAACCTAGACAACCTCATGTAGCCCAATGAAGTTAGAATAACCCACATACTATACACACAAATAAACTCAACGTGGCTTACATTTAACCATGACATCTTAAAAACCCTAGAACACAAAGCTTTCTCTGACATAAATTGTACCAATATTTTCTTACATAAGTCTCTTTTTACTTGCAAAAGTAAAAGCAACAAATGAGACCTAATCACACTTAAAAGCTTTTGCATAGCAAAAGAAACCATCCACAAAACAAAAAGACAACTCATGGATGGGGAGAAAATATTTGCAAACAGTGTAACTGACAAGCGCTTAATTCCTAAAATATATGAACAGTTCATACAACTGTATCAAAAAAACAAACAACCCAATCAAAAAATAGGCAGATGACCTAAATAGACATTTCTCCAAAAAAGACATACAGACAGCCAAGAGGCACATGAAAAGATGGTCCACAATGCTAGTCATTAGAGAAACGGAAGTCAAAACTACCATGAGGTACGATGTCACACCAGTCAGAATGCCCATCATGGGAAAGTCTAGATCAATAAATACCAGATAGGGTGTGGAAAAAAGGGAACTCTCTTACACTGTTGGTAGGAATGTAAATTGGTACAACTACTATAGAAAATAGTATGGAAGTTCCTTAAAAAACTAAAACTAGAATTGCCATAGAATCCAGCAATCCCACTCCTGAATATATAGTATCTGGAAAAGACAAAAACCCTAATTTGAAAAGATATATGCACCCCAGTGTTCAGAGCAGCACTGTTTACAGGATCCAAGACATGTAAGCAACCTAAGTGTCCATCAACAGATGAGTGGATAAAGTAGATGTGGTATATATAGGCAATAGAATATTCAGTTAGTTCAGTTTCTCAGTCATGTCTGACTCTTTGTGACCCCATGAATCGCAGCACGCCAGGCTTCCCTGTCCATCACCAACTCCTGGAGTTCACTCAGACTCACGTCCATCGAGTCAGTGATGCCATCCAGCCATCTCATCCTCTGTTGTCCCCTTCTCCTCTTGCCCCCAATCCCTCCCAGCATCAGAGTCTTTTCCAATGAGTCAACTCTTCGCATGAGGTGGCCAAAGTACTGGAGTTTCAGCTTTAGCATCATTCCTTCCAAAGAACACCCAGGGCTGATCTCCTTTAGAATGGACTGGTTGGATCTCCTTGCAGTCCGTGGGACTCTCAAGACTCTTCTCCAACACCACAGCTCAAAAGCATCATTACTCAGCCATAAAAAAAACAATGAAATACTACCATTTACAGCAACATGGATGAACCTAGAGGTGGTCATACTGAATGCCAAGTCAGACAAAGACAATATTACTATTATATGATATCATTTATGTGTGGGATCTAGCAAACACCCTGTTCCAACAAAACCAGAGAAGATTCTACACATGGACATCACCGATGGTCAATACCGAAATCAGATGGATTATATTCTTTGCAGCCAAAGATGGAGAAGCTCTACACAGTCAGCAAAAACAAGACTGGGAGCTGACAGTGGCTCAGATCATGAACTCCTTATTGCCAAATTCAGACTTAAATTGAAGAAAGTAGGGAAAACCACTAGACCATTCAGGTATGACCTAAATCAAATCCCTACGATTATAAAGTGGAAGTGGGAAATAGAGTCAAGGGATTAGACCTGATAGACAGAGTGCCAGAAGAACTATGGACAGAGGTTCATGACATTGTACAGGAGGCAGGGACCAAGACCATCCCCAAGAAAAAGAAATGCAAAAAGGCAAAATGGTTGTCTGAGGAGGCCTTACAAATAGCTGTGAAAAGAAGAGAAGGGAAAAGCAAAGGAGAAAAGGAAAGGTATACCCATTTGAATGCAGAGTTCCAAAGAACAGCAAGGAGAGATAAGAAAGCCTTCCTCAGTGATCAATGCAAAGAAATAGAGGAAAACAATAGAACGGGAAAAATAGAGATCTCTTCAAGAAAATTAGAGACACCAAGGGAAAATTTCATGTACAGATGGGCACAATAAAGGACAGAAATGGTATGGATCTAACAGAAGGAGAAGATATTAAGAGGAGGTGGCAAGAATACACAGAAGAACTATACAAAAAAGATCTTCACGACCCAGATAATCATGATGGTGTGATCATCAACCTAGAGCCAGACATTCTGGAATGCGAGGTCAAGTGGGCCTTAGGAAGCATCACTACGAACAAAGCTAGTGGAGGTGATGGAATTCCAGATGAGTTATTTCAAATCCTGAAAGATGATGCTGTGAAAGTGCTGCACTCAATACGCCAGCAAATGTGGAAAACTCAGCAGTGGCCACAGGGCTGGAAAAGGTCAGTTTTCATTCCAATCCCAAAGAAAGGCAATGCCAGAGAATGCTCAAACTACTGCACAATCGCACTCATCTCACACGCTAGTAAGGTAATGCTCAAAATTCTCCAAGCCAGGCTTCAGCAATACGTGAACCGTGAACTTCCAGATGTTCAAGCTGGTTTTAGAAAAGGCAGAGGAACCAGAGATCAAATTGCCAACATCTGTTGGATCATCAAAAAAGCAAAAGAGTTCCAGAAAAATATCTACTTCTGCTTTATTGACTATGCCAAAGCCTTTGATTGTGTGGACCACAACAAACTCTGGAAAATTCTTAAAGAGATAGGAATACCAGACCACCTGACCTGCACCTGTTCTTGAGAAATCTGTATGCAGGTCAGGAAGCAACAGTTAGAACTGGGCATGGAAAAACAAACTGGTTCCAAACAGGGAAAGGAGTACGTCAAGGCTGTATATTGTCACCCTGCTTATTTAACTTATATGCAGAGTACATCATGAGAAACGCTGGGCTCAGATACGCAGGTGACACCACCCTTATGGCAGAAAGTGAAGAAGAACTAAAGAGCCTCTTGATAAAAGTGGAAGAGGAGAGTGAAAACTTGGCTTAACACTCAACATTCAGAAAACTAAGATCATGGCATCTTATCCCACCACTTCATGGCAAATAGATGGGGAAACAGTGGAAACAGTGGCTGACTTTATTTTTGGGGGCTCCAAAATCACTGCAGATGGTGATTGTAGCCATGAAATTAAAAGACGCTTGTTCCTTGGAAGAAAAGTTATGACCCACCTAGACAGCATATTAAAAAGCAGAGACATTGCTTTGCCAACAAAGGTCCATGTAATCAAAGCTAAGGTTTTTCCAGTAGTCACGTATGGATGTGAGAGTTGGACTATAAAGAAAGCTGAGTGCCGAAGATTTGATGCTTTTGAACTGTGGTGTTGGAGAAGACTCTTGAGACTCCCTTGGACTGCAAGGAGATCCAACCAGTCCATTCTGAAGGAGATCAGCCCTGGGATTTCTTTGGAAGGAATGATGCTAAAGCTGAAACTCCAGTACTTTGGCCACCTCATGCGAAGAGTTGACTCATTGGAAAAGACTCTGATGCTGGGAGGGATTGGGGGCAGGAGGAGAAGGGGACGACAGAGGATGAGATGGCTGGATGGCATCACTGACTCGATGGACGTGAGTCTGAGTGAACTCCGGGAGTTGGTGATGGACAGGGAGGCCTGGTGTGCTGCAGTCCATGGGGTCACAAAGAGTCAGACACGACTGAGTGACTGAACTGAACTGATATGTGGAATCTAAAAAGTAATAGAAACAAATGTATTTATAAAATGGCAATAGACTCAGACATAGAAAGCAAGCAAATTTATGGTAACCAAAGGGGAAAGGAGATGGGTAGGGATAAATTAGGGGTATGGGAATAACAGGGCTCCCCAGGCAGCACCAGTGGTAAAGAACTTGTTTGCCAATGCAGGAGACATAAGAGACACAAACTGGATCCCTGGGTCAGGAATGTCCCCTGGAGGAGGGCATGGCAGCTCACCCCAGTATTCTTGCCTGGAGAATCCTCATGGACTGGATTCCTGGATTCCTTCCAGAGAAGCCTGGCAGGTTACAGTCCATGGGGTCGCAAAGAGTCAATCATGACTGAATGGACTTAGCACACAAGCATGCATGGGATTAACACAACTGTATATAAAATAGATAAAGAACAAGGATTTACTGTATAGCACAGGGAACTATACACATTACCTTGTAATAAGCTATAATTGAAAAAGAATTTGAAAAAGAATATATATATATATATATGTAACTGAGTCACTTTGCTGTATACCTGAAGCTAACACAATACTGTAAATCAACTACAGTTCAGTTAAAACAAACAAATAAATAATAAAAGACAAAAAAAAGCTAGAAGCTGCCTCTTGAGGCCCAAGTGCTACATCTGTTTATGGTAATTAAAGAAATGCCAATTGGACCCTTCTCGGTGCGCCTGCCGAAGCCAGTGCTAGACACCTGAGGCCCTCCAAGAACCCACAAGAAATGAGAGTACAAAGGGGCTCTCCCAGGCACTCACCAGGGCTCCTGAAAATGCTCGGCCGAGGAGGTTTCCTCAGAGCTGAGAAGCTGCGCCAGTGGTCAGGCTCCGTGCCCATGGGGTCTTGCGCGAGTCACTTAACCTTGGTGTTGCCATCTGGCAGGTGAGAGGTGACACTTGCCCAGTGCCTCCCTGCTGGGCGACCCTGGTGTGCAGAGACGGTTCTGTACCGCTGACCTCATCCACACGTGGCCTCTTTTCCAAGGGGTTTGAGACAGTTTAAGCCAAATGACGGCGTGAACAGGTGAATAAGACAGAAGTAGAATGGAGGATGTGAATAGTTAACCGTACAAGCTTAACCCATTTATCATGAGTGACGGAAATTTAGTAGAAAAGTGAAATTCTACCGATGTGTCTTAAGTACCTCTCAGTGTACTAGAAAGATCGTGGCCTTTGGACTCAGATATGGCTTCAAATTTAGTTCCAATATTCATACCTAAGTGACTCTAGGCAAGTGACTATTAGAAGACAAACAATGTGAAGCTGGTGGAGGATTAAATGTGTCGAAAACACGCAAAAGCACCTAGATCAGTGCCCAACACATAGGAGTATCCTCTTGGAGGTTGATTTCTTTTGCCTTCTTCCCTTCCTCTTTTCATGTTTTTCTATGTATTTAACATGGAAATAGTTCATATTTGAATAATAGGTTAGAGGGAACTCTCTAGGATTGAGAAAGAGCTTGAGATTATGAAAGGGAGAGACTTGTCCTGCAGGAAAGGCAGAAATTTTCAAGATGGGAATGACTCAGCTAACTTATCCAAAGTCAACGGATGAGTCCTTCACATTCTCTGCGTCTCCATTTTGTTATCTGGGTATGGAATTATTATGACGGGTTCTCTGACACCTGAGAGCTCCCAAGGGTTTGTGGGCACAGAACAGGGAATGCTGGGAGGATGTTTTTTGCACTTTGAAGCGAGAAGACCCCAGGCACAGCCACTATTAGGAGGGCAAGGGGCACAGCTCCACACAGACACGAAGCTTTGCAACATCAGGATGCCTGGGTGGTCCAGGGGGCACTAGAATCTGCTGTTCCTCTGTTCCTGAAGCAGGCATTGGGACAGCAGTGTGTGTGTGTGTGTGTGTGTGTGTGTGTGCGTGTGCTTAGTCATGTCTGGCTCTTTGTGACCCCACAGACTGTAGCCCACCAGGCTCCTCTGTCCACGGGATTTTCCAGGCAAGAATACTGGAGTGGGTTGCCATGCCCTTCTCCAGGGGATCTTCCCGACCCAGTGATCAAACCTGCATCTCTTGCATCTCCTGCATTGGCTGGCGGATTCTTTACCACTGTAGCAACTGGGAAGACCCTTGGAATAGCAGCTGTCTGCACATTTTCTACTAAACAATTAAAAAGGAAAGATGACAAATGCAATTTTTCCTTGCTCTCTGAGGTCATGTGGGTATATGCAGGCAGGCAAAGAGACAACCAGCAAAATTCCAGGCAACTGGCTGGTATCAGGGACACACAGCTGCAAGGAGCAGCCCACACCACCTCTCCCCAGGGAGAATCAAACCTGCCTCACCCACCTCACTGATATACAATGGAATATTACTCAGCCATACAAAGGAATGAAATTGGGTTAGTTGTAGAGATGTGGATGGACCTAGAGTCTGTCATACAGAGTGAAGTAAGTCAGGAAAAGAAAAAGAAATACCGTGTATTAACGCATATATGTGGAATCTAGAAAAAAAAGGGTATAGATGAACCTATTTGCAGGGCAGGAATAGAGATGTAGATGCAGAAAAGAGACTTGTGGACATGGCAGGGAAGGGGAGGGTGGGACGGAGTGGGAGGGTATCACCGACATATATACATATCGTGTGTAAGACAGCTAGTGGGAGCCTGAGATACAGCACAGGGAGCGCAGCGCAGTGCTCTGTGAGGACCCAGATGGGTGGGGCAGGGAGGTCCCTGAGGGAGGGGATGTCTGTATACATATAACCGATGCACTTCGTTGTACAGCAGAAACTAATACAACTTTGTATTACACTCCAATTGAAAAAAAAAAAAGACCATAAGTTTAGGGTTGGTTTGTTGGTGCATTCAAATGCAACCAGTGGGCCTTGTGGTTTAGGCTGTCTGTCTTTATATTCTGTCTAAAGGGGACAAAAGAACATTAAAAATCTCCTTTAGATGTTAAAGGAAAATTCCTTTTTGTTTTTAAATGCACACTTAATAGCTATTTACTATGAGCCAGGCATGCTGTTCTAATGACAAATATTAACTCACTTAACCTGCAAAATTTCCCTGTGAAATACAGTGATAACCATCACTGCTTAACAGATGAGGAATGAGGCAGGGAGAGGGTAAGCAGTGTGCCCACAGTCACGCAGCAGTGAGGGGTAGAGCCAGGAGCATGACCTCAGGACCCGGCCCCAGGGCTGCCCCAGTGTCTCCCATCACGCCACTCTCCAGAAGACCTAAGTGTGGGTCTGTGCACAGGAAGGTAAACAGGCCTCTCCCAGTCCAGGGTGGGCTGAGCTCCCTGATGGTCCAGGTATAGCTCTGTCTGTCCTACTGGACAGGGGAATCCCACAGACCCTATCAGACTCCCAGGTTGACTCCAAGTGGCCCAGCTTTAGAAGGGAAGCTTCCTCAGAAAAGAATCTGAGAACCCAAGCAGACAGTCCCCATGAGCTCGAGGACACTGTCTACTGGCCATGGGCCCTGAGTTCCCACGTAACCTGAGAGCATAGCCCTGTAACCTGAGACCTCAGAGGTAGACCACCTCTCCCCCTTGGTTTTCTGTTACCTCTCAGATGGGCCCAGACTCAGGCACAGGGCCTAGGGCCTGAGGGGCTTCCTCCTGCATCTGAGCAAGTGAAGGGAGCTGCACAGATACCGGTAAACAGGTCTACGTGATTGCCAGACCTTCGTAACTGGACAGCCTTCCCTTTCCCCTGATAGAGATAAATGTTGATAACTCAATGATGATGAAAACATTGTAAAGTGCCAAGCACAGCATGTTTAGTTACAAAAGCCAGGAATAATTGCTTCTGCCTTGCTGCTAAGAAAACCAGTTGTTGAGTCCAGGATAATTCTAGTAAGAAATTGGCATTCAGGGATTAATTGTTTAGGATGTAATGACCACTACAACCCAAACTAATGAGAACAGAAGGCAGTTTCCAATTTGAATCTCAGAAATGAAATAGGCCTTGCCAGGCTGGCTGGTGCAGAAAAAGAGAATGGAAGGGCCTTTTTTTTTTAAAACCTCACTACTGATTGGGCGAAAAATCAGAAAGCATTTTGCGAGAACAGCTTCTGAGAAGACTAGCCAAAAGTCTGTGTGGATGCCTCAGGAAAACTCTTGATTGATTATTAAAAGCCTGGCTGAGCTCCTTCCTGAAGCCCTGAGCAGGTTGAGGGCAGCAAGGCAGGGGAGAGTCACCACCGTGTGGGGGAAGAAGGAGCGGGCGCCTGGCCTGGAGACAGGCCATCCCTGGTGCTTCAGCTTGACCTTCAGCGGGTCTCTTTTTTCTCAATCTGTCCCTTCCTGCAAATCTTGGGATGGACTGCAGTACTCACCCCGCCAAACTCAATGGCTTAGGTGAGGAGCAAACAAGAAAATACCTGGCAAAGGGTTTTTTGATCTTTAAATCACAATGTGGGTGGACAGTATTATTGGGATGAACTAGCCCCGTCCTCATCCTTTTATTTGTCTGCTTAGCTCTCTTTGTTTTAAACAGGACTCAAGGCAACCTACCTATCTTGTCCTAATTTCTTGCAGAGCTATAAGCACCCTGTAGAATCATGGTCATGGCAGGCAATGTTCAGTTCCAGAAAAGACCCAGGATGGTTTGCTGGACCCACTGGACAAGAGCCTGAGGGCCCTGGTGGGAGTGGAACCCTTGGCAGGTCTTCAGAACCTCGAACGCACTCCCTACTCCCTCCTTCATCTCTAGCTCATGATTCATCATCCACAGCACTTAAGTCTGTCTGAAACAATTTGAAGTATTTATTTCTTTATGTATCTATGGTATCCATACCTTCTTGTTAGAATGTAAACCCCTTGAGAGCAGAGACTTTTTCTGCCTTGTCCACTGCTGTTGTGCTATGCTTAGTCCCTCAGTCATGTCCAACTCTTTGCGACCCCATGGACTGTAGCCTGCCAGGCTCCTCTGTCCATGAGGATTCTCCAGGCAAGAATACTAGAGTGGGTTGTCATGCCCTCCTCCAAGGGATTGTCCCAACCCAGGGATCGAACCCAGGTATCCTGCATTGCAAGTAGATTCTTTGCTGTCTGAGCCACCAGGGAAGCCCGAGAATACTGGAGTGGGTAGCCGATCCCTTCTCCAGGGGTTCTTCCCAACCCAGGAATCGAACTGGGGTCTCCTGCATTGCAGGCAGATTCTTTACCAGCTGAGCCACCAGGGAAGCCCTTGTCCACAGTGCCTGCTATCGATATCCATTTCAGGGACTTCCCTGGTGGTCCAGTGGCTAAAAACCCAACTATTCAGAGTGAATTTGAGAAGGACAAGAACTGTCTCTTGATTGAGACAAATGGCCTTAATTTTGTAGAACCACCCTGGGACTAGACAAAAGGGCATTTTAAGCTCTGAGTTCTGCAGGTTCCACCTGGCCCTCCCCAGGCTGTGTCCAGACCTGTGGGGGTGAGGGAGTTGCAGCCCCAAATGAATGCTCCTCCCTGAAGCTCGTATCTTCCCTTCCAGGCCTCTCTCTGGACGTCCAGAGCTGGTCTCTCACAGACTGTCTTTTCAAAGATGCCCCATGCCACCAGCATGCTTGAGGGTAGGCCGGGTGGCCCAGTCAAGGCTTCCTTTTTGTGGACAGAACTTAGATGGACCGGCTGGGTGGCCACATACATACATCAGATATGGGATAGAGCCAGAAATAGGAAAAGAGCTGGCAGGCTGCCCAGCCTAGTCACAGCTGACACTCTACTGCCACGTTTCAGAATTCCAAGGAGTCTGGGTGCTCTAAATTCAAGCCTGGTGTTATGAAAAGTTTTACTTATTAAGATGGGGGGAGGGGAGTACTCTAACAGGCTTAGCTGTAACTCTGAAACATCTAGTCAAATGACTGGGACTTCCCTGGTGGTGCAGTGGTTAAGAATCCACCTTGAAATGCAGGGGATTCGGGTTTGATCCCTGGTTGGAGAACTAGATGTCACATGCTGCAGGGCAACTAAGCCTGCACGCTGAAACTACCGAGCCCAAGCTGCAACTAAGCCCCAACACAGCTGAAAACGAAAGGTCTGGGGGCCTCTCCTTGACCCTTGCCCAGGGTCTCCCTGATGTCAAGGGTAGGCCTGTGCCTCAGCGAGACAGGAAGGAAGTCCTTACCACCGGGATATGGGCATCATGAAGTGCGGGGCTCTGACTTGGATACAGAAGCCTCCAGAAATACAAGGTACTTTTTTACTCTGGGGATTTTACATATAACTGAATACATGTGACCCTGAGTCAGGAAGATCCCCTGGAGAAGAGAATGGTAACCCACTCCAATATTCTTGCCTGGAGAATCCCATGGACAGAGGAATCTGGAGGGCTACAGTCCATAGGGTCGCAGAGTCAGACACGATTGAAGTGGCTTAGCACGAACACATATGATAACATATGGATTTTATTAGCAGGGCTAAGAGACAGAAGCACCTCTTGCTTCTCTGAGGACCAAATGCAGGCAAAGTAACCAGCAAGACTGTTTTGCCTCCAACTAATTTATGTCAGAGGAGGAATTACTGGGAGCAGTGGGGGTGAGGGGTATTGACAGAAGCTTCCAGAATGCTGGAAGTGTTCCACATCTTGATTAGAGTGGCGGTTACTGGGTCCTGCACATATTAACATTCCCCAAGCTTCGCACTTGAGATGAATGTACTTCACACAGGAGCAGTTGGGGAGTCAGGCAGCCTGGGGCTAGCCGGCTCCATGCCCTCCGGCAATTTACTTATCCTCTTAAATCTGAGTTTACTGGGGCTTCCCTGGTGGCTTAGATGGTAAAGCATCTGCCTACAATGCAGGAGACCCAGGTTCAATCCCTGGGTCGGGAAGATCCCCTGGAGAAGGAAATGGGAACCCACTCCAGTATTCTTGCCTGGAAAATCCCATGGATGGAAGAGCCTGGTAGGCTACAGTCCACGGGGTCGCAAAGAGTCAGACACGACTGAGTGACTTTTCTTTCTTTCCCTGGTAGTCCAGAGGTTAAGACTGTATGCCCCCACTGCAGGGGGCATGGGTTCGATCCCTGGTTGGGGAACTAAGATCCTGCTTGTTATGCAGCCAAAAGGAGGAAAAGAAAATTTATTGACTAAAAATCAAAATAAGGCATATCAACTTTCAAAAACTTAAATGGGAAAAGTAACACATACAAAAACAAAAACCTTAATTCACTCACTGCGTAGTGGGTAAGGTCAACTCCTTACCTCACGACGCTGCGGGGGAGGGTGGAGGTGCGCTTCAAGAGTGCTTCATCGCTGGTGGTTATCAAATTATATCAGCTCCATTAACTGCTTGTGCATCAGCTATGTCAGCTGGTGCTTATTAAAATGCTTAAAACTTTAAACAGATTTGTTGAAGGTATATTTTTTCTAAATGCAACAAAATGTGTTATCTCTGTCCAAAACTCTCCTTCGTCTAACTAGTCTGTCAATACCACTCATTTTCACTGACTGATTTCTTGGAAACCACGCTTGCGGCTAGGTGCCGACTCTTCTGCCTGGCAAGCAGGTTGCCCCTTGGCCATCAGGCATCTGGGACATGACTGGAATTCAATCCTCAGGGAAACTAGAGCCCGCTATGGAAATGGGCTTATTGACAAAGACCTTCATTGCTCTTCTGGTGGAATTCACCCCGGCCCGAAAGAGGCTGGTCCTGGCCGCATTTCATTCCTTGTGGTAATGTCTCAGCTCTGATCTAATTCCACTCCGAAGCTCAGAGGAGGTAGAGAGGAGATTCTGACTGTTTTATATTAGGTCAGCCAAGCGAGGACAGCAAGAGGAGTCTCACAAAGTATCAACTATGCCTTCTTTGTTATGTGTACGTGTGTGTGTGTGTGTGTGTGTGCTCAGTCACTAAGTCGTGTCCGACTCTGTGATCCCATAGACGGTAGCCCGCCAGGCTCCTCTGTCCCTGGAATTCCCCAAGCAAGAATACTGGAGTGGGTTGACATTTCCCTCTTCAGGGTATCTTCCCATCCCAGAGACTGAACCCACGTCTCCTCCATTGGCATGTGGGTTCTTTACCACTGAGCCACCAGAGAAGCCACTTCTTTGTAATACTGCTGTTAAATTCTGCTCTTCTCTAAATTCAACTTCTAAAGGAGAAGTAGGCTTCTCCTAGAGTTCTAGAAGCTTCCAGAACAGCACCTATACATCATCAAAACCTTACCAGGTGATGCCAAGGACAAGGAACCATCCCAGGTGCCATGGAGGAAATAAAGAGGGTCTCAACCCTCAAAGAGCTTACCTGGCATCAAACTCCTAAATGACGAACCCAGAAAGTGAACTTCAGCATTGGAGATGGACATGGGTGCAATCAACCCCAGTAGGAACTACAACCCCAGTAGTTCCTCAGGCAGACGAGGAACTAGAACGGGGCACTCGAGCAGGCCAGGCATGGTGGAGCTGCTCCACTAATGTCTCAAAAAGTCCACCAACAACCAGGCAAAGGAGTGAGGATTATTCTCATTGTACAGATGAGGAAAATGAGGCTCAGAGAGCTAAGACATGGCCCAAAGTCGAAGACTGTAAGTGGAGGCAGGACTGGTTACATCACGTTCGAGACACAGATCAAAGTCAAAATCTAGAACCCTATGTTAAAAACTTAAGAATTTCTATTTTTTACATTTTATTTTTGGAGTGTAGTTGCTTTACCATGTTCTGTTAGTTTCTGCTGTACAACAAAGTGAATCAGCTCTAGGTGTACATACAGTCCCTCTCTCCTGTGCCTCCCTCCCACACAAGCAACAAAGATTCATAAGAGGGGGAATTATAGCCATTATCTTGTAATAAATGTTAATCAAGTATAATCTGTAAATAAAAAAAATACTGGAGCACTATGCGCTACACCTGAAACCAATATTATATTGTAAATAAACCATACTTTAAAAATAAATATTAATAGAATAAAAAAATTTTAATTTAAGAATTCACAGCAGTGACAGTAGTGCATTAAATCAAGGCCGAGACCATTTTAAGTGCAGAGCCCTGTGTACCTGGACATTTCTGATGCCCATGAAGCCAGCCTTGAGTGAAGGGGTGGCAAAGAACTGTGGAAGGAAAGAGGGCTTTATCACGGTTGGGAAGACTGATAAAACAAAAAGTTGTATTTACAGAGGTGGCAATGAGTTGGAAGGGGAATATCACTTTGGTTTCATGTAGTCAGACCCGAGAGCACCCTACTGGTGCTTTTTAACCAGAGCAAGATGTAGCCAGGAGCTTAGGTATCTCCTGAAGCCGATGGGACTTGGGTATCTGTCCCAGGAGCAAGCTGCCAGTTCTTGGTTTCATCCTCTGCTGTCTAGTACTTTTCCCAATCCCTCTGAGAATTCCGTGACCTTCTGGATCAGCTCCAGGCCTGGACTAGACATGTCTGTATAGTTCCCTACCCATTAACAAATAACAGAATAATTAAACATCAGTAAGTAGCCTGACTGGTTTGATCATCTTGCTGTCCAGGGGACTCTCAAACCAGTCAATTGTAAAGGCAATCAGTCCTGAATATTCATTGGAAGGACTGATGCTGAAGCTGAAGCTCTAGTACTTTGGCCACCTGATGCGAAGAACTGACTCATTGGAAAAACCCTGATGCTGGGAAAGATTGAAGGCAGGAGGAGAAGCGGAGTGACAGAGGATGAGATGGTTGGATGGCATCACTGACTCGATGGACATGAGTTTGAGCAGGCTCCGGGAGTTGGTGATGGACAGGGAAGCCTGGTGTGCTGCAGCCCATGGGGTCACAAACAGTCAGACACGACTGAGCGACTGAACTGAACTGAAGTAGCTTGAAGAAATATAGATCTATTTTTCTCACACAACAAAGCCTAAGAGTAGGTAGTTTGCAGCATTAGTTTTGGTTCTCAAATGTCAGTTTTGGTCTCTCTGTGATTCTCTTGCCCTTTGTCTCAGGGTATCGCCTCATAGTTGCAATATGCTTGCTGTAGCTCCAGCCATCTTGACTTCACTCAAGACAAATAGAAGAAGGGGTGACAGTGCACCCAAAAGGGAAAGCGAAAGCTTTCTCAGAATGCCCCCCTCCAAACAGCGGCCCTTGAATTTCATTGACCAGAGCTGGTCACACAGCTGCCCAGAACAGCCAGGGCATGGAGACAAGAACAGTACTTGGCTCCGAGCTGTAAATGGCCATTCAGCTGCCATGAATTGCTATTAACCATGAAGAAAACAAACTAGTATTATGTCTGAAGGCTGCTGGTTACTCCATGGACAAATCTAGTGCCCGGAGTTCATTCCAGTCCACATGTATGTCTCCCAGAAACAGTTTGAGGGAACCTTGAGACTATGGTTGGCCTGGGTATCAATCTGGGGGCATCCGTTACCCCAGGACTGTGGGCAGCTAGACAGACTTTGAAGCCCAGGCATGGCCTGTGGCCCTGTGTCCCCTCACCTCTTCCCTTTAGGGCACTTACAACTCACACAGAGGACTGAGGTTGCCTCTCCCCTCCTGTGGGACGGTAAACTCCTGGAAGGCAAATCCATTGTTCCGATTTGAGCAAGTGTATTTAAGGATGTCAATGGCTAAGAACTCTGATTTTGGTACAGTCCACTAATGGCTAATAAAGGCTGCAACACAGACAGGAGGAGAGTGATAAGAGAAAGCATAGAGTTCCTGTAATAACACAACTTGGAGAGCCAAGGAGGGCTTGCAGAGAAGGTGGTTGATTGAGCCATCCATCCATCCATCCATTAAAATATTTATTTAACACATAGAATGTACCAAGCATTGTCCTAGGCTCTGGGGACATATTAATGAATAAGATAAACAGGTTCTTGATCTCATGGGGCTGATCTCAATCTAGTCCAGGGAGGAAGAAAAATAAAATTCAAGTAAATAAACAAATGTATTAACTTGAGCAGCAAGGAGATCAAACCAGTCCATCCTAGAGGAAATCAACTCTGAATATTCATTGGAAGGACTGATGCTGAAGCTGAAGCTCCAATACTTTAGCCACCTGATATGGAGAGTTGACTCATTGGAAAAGACCTTGATGCTGGGAAAGATTAAGGGCAAGAACAGAAGTGGGTGACAGAGGATAAGATGGTAGGATGGCATCATCAACTCAATGAACATGAGTCTGAACAAACTCCAGGAGAGATGAAGAACAGGGAAGCCTGGTGTGCCGCAGTCCATGGGGTCACAGAGTCAGACACGACTTAGGGATTGAACAACAACAATGAACTGAGTCACCCCTTCTTTAAACAAATAGCTGCTGCTGCTGCTGCTGCTAAGTCACTTCAGTCATGTCTGACTCTTAGCAACCCCATGGACTGTAGCCCACCAGGCTCCTCCATCCATGGGATTTTCCAGGCAAGAGTACTGGAGTCGGGTGCCATTGCCTTCTCCGAAACAAATAGCATGTGAGTTCAAATTTAAATGAAGAGCAAGTTTCCAGAACCAGCCCTGCAAGGCTTGGGGGAAAACATCTTTGGGGGAAAGGCTGAGATGAAACCAAGCAAGAAAGCTTCAGGGCTGGGGTGTTGGGAGCCTGAGCGAGGAAGGCAGGGACCCCTGAGTGTCCTGGGTCTTGTCTGCGTGCGTGGGGAGCCTCTGGAGGAAAGCTGGGTCTTAGAGGATGAGTCCAGAAGTGAGGAGGGAGCAGCATGGGGGCCATCCTATGGACAAACCAGGATAATGACAAAGCCCAGAGGCTGTGTGGCTGGGGCAGGTGTGACCTGAGGGAAGAAGAAGGTTCTCCAATAACTGTCTCTGGGTGGGGGGCCAGGAGTGGAAAGAGATGTCTTCAACTCAGGAAAGAGAATGCTGGCAGAAGGCCCTCTAGAAGCATCAAAAATATCCAGAAAACAAATGTCGAGGATACACACTTGGGAGGGGGCTGGGTGGTGGGAAACTCAGTCTACCTGGGAGATAAGTAGGATCTTCAGATGCTCCGCAGGGTCTACCTGGCACTTAACCTGTGACAGGTGTGCATTGATGGTAGTGGAATGAATGGACAGGTGATGAGAGGCTGAGAAGCTCCAGAAAGCAGCGACAGGGAAAGTCATTGCCCCAACAGAAAGGGCTGCCTCCTAAGTCACTTACCAAGATGTTTCATAAAAGACACTGACTTTTTCTTTCCCCCTACCATTACCTTCCCAGGTGGTGCTAGTGATAAAGACCCTGCCTGACAATGCAGGAGACATCAGAGACTAGGGTTCGATGCCTGGGTTGGGAAGATCCCCTGGAAGAGGGCGTGGTAACCCACTCCAGTAGTCTTGCCTGGAAAATCCCATGGACAGAGGAGCCTGGTGGGCTACAGTCCATAGGGTTGCACAGAGTCGGACATAACTGAAGTGATTTAGCACGCACACACCATAACCTTCAGTAGGAAAGTGAACTGGGAGAAGCGAGTCAGCTAGAGCACTAATTTACAAAGGTGTGAAAAGGTCAGTTCAGATTTAGCGCTAAGCACATCACTGTGACTTGGCTGGGAGCGAGGCTACGGGCTTTGGTGAAATCAGTTCCCCTTCCTGTGTTTAATGATGAGCAGTGTGATGTGAGGCTCTGTTATGGAGGCTGCAATCCCTTCTCTGCCTTTCTCCATCATCTTCCTTCCCATTTATTAATGTGATGCTCCTAGAGTTGAGATAATGATTTAAAAGCTCTAATTTTGTTACATTCTGAAGCCTGTCTGCCATCAAGGCTGATTGTAATGAGATTTGGGAAGGAGCTGGGCTCTTAGCTGGGGTCAATTCATCTCTGGGAGAAAGTGCTACCATCAAAACGCCCAGGAATTATTAGCACTTAGACGACAGCAGAAGAGACCTATTAATGCGAGCTGCCTGGGGAGTCCTGAAGTGTGAGACGCAATTATATTTCTTATTTATTTCTCCTGGCTTCATCTTTAAGGGTGAAGAATAGATGGGTAGGCAAGATCTTGTGAAATCACTAAATATTTAGTGATGCTATCCTAGCGCCCAACCGGGTACCACATACTGGCACTCAAGGACGTGAGCACGCCTGCACGGGCTAAGTCTCCCAGTTTCTCAGCCCAGCCCTACAGACACGAGAGGACAGCCTGTTTTCTATTTTTGTTTTTTTTAATTGAGGAATCTGAGGCTCAGAGAGAGTAAGTCCTTTTCTCTAATAAGTGGTAGAGCAGGATTTAAAGCTGGATTTTCCAGTTCCAGTGTACTATTTTTACAAATCCACAACCCCACTTTCTTTACATTCCAGGCTCTGTGTGATGTAGTCTAGGGGTCCAGAGAGATTTTATCAAGTGGTTTCCAACCCTGCCTGCATGGTAGACTCAGCTAGCAACCTTTAAAAGAAGGGGGGAAACATGCCCAAACCTGGGCACCGCCCCCAGAGATTCTGCTTTAATTAGATGAGATCAGGCCCAGAACCTTTGACGATATAGAGATGAGAGAGAAGGAAGGTGTGGGAAAGACAATGCATGGCGTGGGGCCATGGTCACTGTTGATCTTTTTATTAATAACAATGCTTTAGTGACTGCAAGAAGGGCCAGGTGCCTTGCCTGCTCCTGGGTCTTATCACACTCAATCCCACTGACAACCCTCGGGGGCGGAGAACATAATTGACGTGTTCAGGGAACTTAATATGGCACAGTGAGATGAATTAAGGGCTTGGAACTAATAGGAATTGACTTCAAAACCAAGTTCTGCCGGTTTCTATTTGTGTGATTTTGAACAAGTCACTTAAACCTCTTTAAGTCAAATTTGCCTGGTTCGTAAAACGGGATGTAAAAATTGCCCTAAGTTACAGCAAGCAGAGATGAAACGGAAGAAAACGTGTCTTTGAACTTTGTAGGGTCTACTATGTAGGCCGGCAAAACAACATCCTGATGACATTTCAGAGGGATAGACTGAGGCTCAGAGCAGGAAGCGAGGCACCCAAGATGACAGGTGGGGCGGACACACTCCTGATACAAACCAGTGTCACACACCCCTCTCCCCTCGCCACTGTGGGTCGATGGGATTAAACCACCAGACGAACATTTTCATGGTATCTGCTTGTGCTGAAGGCATGTGCATCTGAGGACCTCTTGTCTTAAGGGTAGGGAAGGATAATGTGGGTGGAGGGGAGTAGGAAAAGCTTCCTGGTGTCTTTGGATAGTAAAAGTTGTAGTTCAGTTGCTTAGTCATGTCTGACTCTCTGTGATCCCATGGATTGCAGCATGCCAGGCTTCCTTGTCCTTCACTATCTCCCGGAGTTTGCTCAAATTCATGTTCACTGAGTTGGTGATGCCATCCAACCATGTCATCCTCTGTTGCCCCCTTCTCCTCCCTCCTTCAGTCTTTCCCAGCATCAGGGTCTTTTCCCGTGAGCCAGTTCTTCGCATCAGGTGGCCAAAGTTTTGGAGCTTCAACTTCAGCATCAGTCCTTCCAATGAATATTCAGGGTTGATTCCCTTTAGGATGGACTGGTTGGATCTCCTTGCAGTCCAAGGGACTCTCAAGAGTCTTCTCCAGCACCACAATTTGAAAACATCTTCACTCAGCCTTCTTTATAGTCCAACTCTAACATCTGTACATAACTATTGGAAAAACCACCTTTGTTGGCAAAGTGATGTCTCTGCTTTTGAATATGTTATCTAGGTTTGTCATAGCTTTTCTTCCAAGGAGCAAGCATCTTTTAATTTCATGGACAGTAAAAGACTGAGGCTAAATTCTTGCCAGTGCTTGAGGGGAATCACAGAACAGACCAAGCTCTCTAGAGCTGAGAGTTAACATTCAGGTAATTGGAGTATTTTAAAGCTGAAGGCATATCAGCCGTAGGTTTCACAAAAGAAAAAAAAAAAATTGGAAAAACTCCAGAGGTAGAACACGAGACTTAAGGTTTCTAAAGTAGTGGCTATAAAAAGACTTACCTCAGAAACTAGGGCAGACTTGCCTTGCCTCTAGCGGTTCTGAGGATCAGCTAAAATAGTAGACCAGTGTTTTAAAAACTTGGAGGCAGCACTTCTTAGCACTGGCTGTCTATCAGAATCACCTAGGGAGCCTTCACAAGCCTCCAGAAGTGGGGGGGCACCCCAGACTGATTAAGTCAGCAGGCGGGGGTGGGTGGGGCAGTAAAAGCTCCCCAGGCAAATCATCTGAGCAAAGAGAAACCGCCACTCAGAAGCTTCCTGCAAATATGAGTTGTGATTCTGTTATTATGCAAGTAGACCCAACACTATTACGGACTATGGTGCCCACCTTCAACTGAGGTTCAAAGAAGAGCTAATAGCTTGAAGCTACAGCAGCAGGGCTTCTTTGGTGGCTCAGTGGTAAAGAATCCACCCGCTGATGCAGGAGATGAGGGTTTAATCCCTGAGTCAGGAAGATCCCCTGGAAGAAGAAATGGCAGCCCAGTCCAGTATTCTTGCCTGGGGAATCCCATGGACAGAGGAGCCTGGTGGGCTACAGTCCATAGGGTCACAAAGAGTTGGACACAAGTCAGTGACTGAACATCAACAGCAGAAGGGACCAGTTAAACCAAAGGAGAAGCTGTCTGCCCTGAGGATTAAAAGAATCCCTCGGGCTTCTCGAGCATAGACGTCCACGAGGACCAGGTGACCTGCAGCCTCCATATGCTCTTTAATAAAGCAAATAAACAGAACTGCACGGAGGTAATATTTAAGGCTGGGATAGAGGCTATGGGGGCAGGAGGTGGAGAGCACAGTAGCTTTCAGACCAGCTCCTCTTGTTTCAGAGTAAGGATGAGTGTCCATCCCCCATGTCTGTGCATACCCCGCTCTCACACAACAAATATGTGTCAACTGTACTGAGGATACTGACTCTTCTAAAAATAACATTTTCCTGATTGTATGAAAAATACACGTTCATTTTCAAAATCTGGCAATAAAAATATTAAAAATTTAAATGGCCCATAACCTTACATCCCAGAGGCAATTCTTATAAATATTAATTAATAAATTTTGCTCCCCCCATTCTCTCTCTTTCTTTCTGTGTGCACACTTGATAATGAAAACTTTAGCTCACTTTTCCATGGCATTAATCACTCTTGAGTAATAATTCAGATTTAAAGCTTAGATCAGAAAAGATTCAAGTTCAAATGCAGTTTATTTAGTTATAAAACAAACCCATTTAACTCAGGGTGTTTCCATGTGATCTAATATGCTGCCTACTATACAGGCATGCCTCGTTTTAGTATGCTGCACAAATATTGTGTTGTTTACAAATGGAAGGTTTGAAGCTTTGTGGCAACCCTGAATTATCAGAGGATGGTTGGTACTTTTTAGGCAATAAATCATTTTTAAATTAAGGTATGTACATTGCTTTTTTAGATATAATGCTAATGCACACTTAATAGACTACAGTATAGTGTAAACTTTTATGTGCACTAGGAAATTTAAAACTGTGTGTGACTTGCTTTATTGCAATATTCTCTTTATCATGCCTGCCTGGAACTGAACTTGCAATCTCTCTGAGGTCTGCCTACACTTTGAAAAAGTAATGAGTGATTATGGGGTAATATATTTAAAAAATCTCTGGGCTTCCCAGGTGGTGTTATTGGCAAAGAACCCATCTGCCAATGCAGGAGACTTAAGAGACGTGGGTTTGATCCCTGGGTTGGGAAGATCCCCCAGAGGAGGGCATGGCAACCCACTCCAGTAATCCTGCCTGGAGAATCCCAGGGACATAGGAGCCTGGTGGGCTACAGTCCATAGGGTTGCAAAGAGTCAGACATGACTGAAGCGACTTAGCACAAATACACATATTCCCCTCTAAGAAATTTACAACAGAGTTGAAAAACAAGTCCCCAAATCACATTCCGAAAAGACTGCAATTTTTCCGCCCATGGTTCCCCAATTACAGGAGCAGGATAATAGATCTGAGTCAAGACCTCAGTGTCTTCAGAAAGTAGTGAGTAGCTGGAAGGCTCTTAGGACTAACGCCGGGGAGCCTGGACTGGCAACTCCAGGACCCAGACTGCTCCAAGATGCCCTGGGTCCCACACGTCCCCTGTAGCTGGGGACAGATGCTCCAAGAGCAGAAGCAGGTAGTCCCAGCAAAGAGCACACAGGTATGATGCATTCCCTGTAACCACTGCTGATGGCCCCCATAAATCACTCTGCCCCCTCCCCAGGCCCTCAGCCCGGCATCCTGGAGGGTGGTGCTGAAAGATAAGAACCAGACATCAATCTAGCACGTGAAGAAGAACCTCCAGGCATCTCACAGGGCACATTTGTTCTGCTCTCTCTTCTACCCAGCTTGCTGAGCTGCAAATCCTCCCCTTCGTTGCCTTTCTGCCCCACTTCATTGATTATGAACCGAATCATCACAAACAGGTATTTCCTGGGGGTCCTATCTAGGTGATGATAAAATTAAGAGGGCTATGGAGCCACTAAAATAAGGCATGCTTGTAATTTGCATCTTTGTGTCATTAATTAGAGGGCTTCCCTGGTGGCTCATGGTAGAGAATCCGCCTGCCGATGCAGAAGAAGAGAGTTTGATCCCTGAGCCAGGAAAATCCCCTGGAGGAGGACAAGGCAACCCATTCCAGTATTCTTGCCTGGAGAAACCCCATGGACAGAGGAGCCTGGAGGGCTACAGTCCATGGGGTCACAAAGCGGTAGAATATGACTGAGCGACTGAACACGCATGCACGCATCTGTGTACAAGGCACAGAGGGGAACACACAGGAGGAGCAACAGAGCCTGGCTGGGAGAGTTTGGGGATGAGAGGACTTTCCAGGAAGACAGGATATGTGGTGCAAAGGCCCAGGGGGCAGGGATGGGCCCCCCAGGAAACAGGATAGGCAGCAGCATGTTAGGAGAAAGCCCCACAGATGGCTATTCCCCAGTGAGGCTGCTCTAAGGACCCCAGGATCTGGGAAAGAAGGGGAAAGAGAAGCTTCAGGGAACTCAGAGACTCACAGAAGCGGCCCTGGTGGAGAGTCTGTTCTCCCCAGGTTACTCAGGGAAAGAGGTGAGAAGTAGGGAAGTGGCTACGCGGAAGGACTTGAGAATCACTAGGCACCATCGCCATTGAGCAGACCTGCCCCTAATATCTGTGGGCCTGGGGCAGGTGGAAGCCCACATCCCATACCTCTATGCTTTGAGGAGAGCAGCCCCATGAGCCTTCAGCATCTCGGTGAGGCGAGGCAAGCAAGAGTAATCAGAGGGTACACCCCAGAGGGCTGCTGTCCTGGGGGTTTTGTTGACACTTACATCGGATGAATGCTGTTCCTGCAGGGCTTTTATGACTCAGCTGTTCTAATTTATAACAACACTTAAAAAAAATAGACGCATACACATAATTTCCCACTCCACATGTTAGTGGAAATACGGGGCTCCCTTCCTTCTGCTGGGATATGAACACTAGATAAGCCTCACTTCACTGTCTTTATGCCAGTCTTGTCTGGTCACCAGGATCCTGAGATAAAGAGGCTGGTGGAACCAGGGGCCGGCAGGTTGCAAGACCTCAGAGCACCCTTCCCGTGTCCTTTCTTTCCCCTGGAGCAGAGTGATGGGACGGTGCAGAATAGACACAAACCAGGGGGGGCTTCCCAGGTGGTGTAGTGGTAAAGAACCCGCCAGCCAGTGCAGGAGACATAAGAGACTCGGGTTCGATTCCTGGGTCGGGAAGTTCCAATGGAGAAAGGATAGGCTACCCACTCCAGTATTCTCGGGTTTCCCTGGTGGCTCAGATGGCAAAGAATCCGCTGCAGTGCGGGAGACCTGGGTTTGATCCCTGGGTTGGGAAGATCCCCTGGAAGAGGGCATGGCAACCCACTCCAGTATTCTGGCCTGGAGAATCCCATGGACAGAAGAGCCTGGCGGGCTATGATCCGTGACTGAAGTGACCTAACATGCACAGACGGGGTTCCAACCGCGGTCCTTGGTCTCAATGCAGGTCTAGCAGGAAGGTCTAGCCTGGGCTTCACTCCTGCCTCCAACCTCCTGTGTGAACCTGGGCAATGCAGCTACATTTCTCTGTGCCCCAGTTTCCTCATCTCTAGACGGGGTTGATGATGATTCCTAACCTGTGGCTTTGTTGTGAGAATGAAATGAGAGGATGCATATGGCATGCTTCATGGGAGGCCTGGCTCCTGGAAAGAGTTCTCTTAAGTAGTACCTGTTTTCGTTCTTATTATGAAACTTCCTGAGCTGCCATGGCACCTTAACTGCTGATGTCAGCTATGTGACAGATGAAGACACTGATTCCCAGGAAGTTAATTGACTTGTCTAGACTCTAGAAACTCAGCGGGCTGGGGCAGGCATGGAATTCAGGGCTGTACTTTTTTTTCCTACCAAGCCCTCTGGGATCATACTGTGAGCACCTGTGATCAACAGAAAAAGCCAGAACACATGGTGTTTCCTGGTAGATAAGATGTAACACTTTCAAATGAACCTAAAGATAATGATATTTTATCATTATAAAAATACACCACATATATTAATCAGGGTTCTCCAGAGAACAGAACCAATCAATTTCGTTCAGTTGCTCAGTCATGTCTGACTCTTTGCAACCCCATGGACTGCAGCATAGGCTTCCCTGTCCATCACCAAACTCATCTCCATCAAGTCAGTGATGCCATCCACCCATCTCATCCTCTGTCGTCCCCTTCTCCTCCCTCCTTCAATCTTTCCCAGCACTGGGGTCTTTTTCAGTCAGTCAGTTCTTTGCATCCAGTGACCAAAGTACTGGAGTTTCAGCTTCAGCATCAGTCCTTCCAATGAACATTCAGGACTGATTTCCTTTAGGATTGACTGGTTGGATCTCCTTGAAGAATCAACAGGACCTACCTATCTATGTATCGATACATCTATACATATACGGGGGCTTCCCAGGTGGCACCAGTGGTAAAGAACCTGCCTGCCAATGCAGGAGATGTAAGAGACACAGGCTCGATGCCCGGGTCGGGAAGATCCCCTGGAGGAGGGGAAGGCAACTCATTCCAGTCTTCTTGCCTGGAGAGTCCCATGGACAGAGGAGCCTGGACTGTATGGGCTACAGTCCATAGGGCCACAAAGAGTAGGATACAACTGAGCAGCTTAGCACGCACGCATGCATACATATACATACACACACTTGTGCCCCCAATATGTGCCACAGAAAAGTATGGCAGTAATGCCGCAGGTTCCCGGAGATTCTATGTCAGGATAATGATCATTATAATCATGTAATATTAGCCACCCACTGCTCCAGAATGACTGTGAAGAGTAATGGGATGCGGTTAACAAAGTCCTTGAGGAATTCATCAGCAGGCACTGTTTTTAACCTCTTTCAGGTGAAAAAAAAAAAAAAAAGGATGAACTAGGAATGGGACCATCACTCTGCCCTGTCCAGGTTGTGTAAAATGGGCTCGGGGGTTGTCCGTCCTCTTTTCTGGGGTGTTACTGTTATTCAGTTGCTCAGTCATGTCTGACTCTTCACAACCCCTTGGGCTGCAGCATGCCAGGCTTCCTGGTCCTCCACTATCTCCCAGAATTTGCTCAAACTCATGTCCATTGAATCAACGATCCTGGGGCATAGGTGAGGACAAAAAGAGATCCTGAAAGTGAACGTCCTGGGAAAACTAGCGAGCTTGGGACCCATCTCCAGCCTGGCCTGCACGATCAACCTCAGGTCACGCTTCTGCACTGAGCAGCTTGGGAGCCCATTGGCAGCTCCTCCTCAAAGTCCTTGGTCTGCTCGATGTGGCCCACTTGCTTCTTCTCATCTCCACCTGTGCTGGGAGCTGTGCTCTGGTTGACTCCAGGCTAAAAAGAGCGCACAGCATGAGCCTGGCTCCTGTTCTCTGAATGTGTCCCTGGCATCCATACCCAGATGATCCATCTCTCCCAGGAGATCTAGCCCTTCCCAGGTGAGCTGTCCCTCTCCAAATGATCTCTCTCTCCCAAACTGACAGCTGAGGAATCTCTGAAAGTCCAGACAGAGCCTTCCCATAGGGTCCCAATGCAGAGCCATCCTCACAGCAGGACCAGCTTAGACCTTCCCTGGTTCCCCAGAGACAGAGCACCTTCCATTTGCATGATCTTCCCCTAAACGACCTCCGAGTCCTACGTGAGTAGAGGCTGATGGACATGAGAAACGGAAGTTAAACCAAGAATAGCAAGCTCGAGGATAGGATGGCCCAGGGAACCCTTGGAAGGAGAAATTGGAGCAGGTGACAACAGAAGCAGTTATTTCCTGTCTGCAAGGAACGTCAGGACAGGAAGTATGCCAGGACCACAGTTTCATAGCCCTAAGACTCTGATAGTGGTTTCCTGAAATTAAGAAAAGTCACCCATAGGAGGTGTCATTTAGAAGGCTCTAAAAATACTTCCAGAACATCTATTTGTCCTATAAACAAAGCACAATTACAGAGTTTTCAAAATCTAGTTAGGCTGAAAACATTAATTTCTCTCCTGTTCATTGCCTCCCTCCTGGCCAGAGTACCCCCTACCACCACCCTTCACCCCCTCCAATTAGTCCTGCCTTTAAGTTCCAAAAACCTTCACCACAAGCACCATCGCTATCATCATCACCACTACCAATACTGACTAGCAACTCTTCTGTCCCAGATAATGTGCTATGGTACAGGACTTTCTCTTTTTCTTAAAATCACCCTATGACAGAATTCTCTTACTGTCTTGGTTTTACATAGGAAGCTCAGAGAGGTTAAGTAACTTTCCCTAGGTTGCACAGCAAATGAACAGCTAAACCAGGACTCAAATCCGTGTCTCCAAAATTCATGCTTTTAACTTCCTTCCCTATTTTACTGCCCCTAAGCATAATAGAATAGTTCCTCACTGTATTCCTGCAAAAGCCAAGCAGAAAGATACGGACAAGTGAGCTGCTGGTTTTCTTTCTTTCTGACTCTGTGCCTGGTTTCCAGAGAGTCTATTCTAGGCTCTTTCAGGCTGTACATGCAGACCCTCACCTAAAGACAATGAACCAGGGAGCCCAGGGAAGTTTGTAAAGTTTGTTGCTTCACATCTCCAGAGATGCCTGTAAGTGATTCAGTAGTGACAACTCACAGTCAAATTTTAGCAGAAGAATCTGTTCAAAATAATCATTTTGGAAGAGCATCAACTCTAGATTTCTATCATCCACATGAATAGAGCAGCACACAGTTCTCTAAATGTTGGCCTCCGACTCTGAGCCTAGAAGTGAGAAATTGACAGGCTCCATGCAAACGCTGGGCTAAAATTCCAGTCCTTCATGGGTTTCAGTACTTTTCTATTTTCTGAGAGCGATTTACTCTGATTCCAGGACATATCAATACCCCGTGTCTGAGCCCCCAAATACCAGCCACTGGAAGCAGAGTTTGAAAAATGCCTCCTGGATTTTAAGTATCCAGAGTGGTTTGCAGCAGCAGTACATCAGCCCGACAACACGTGCAAGAGCCAAGATATATGTGCAATTCTGGTGCAAACCATTCCTCACCCACGCCCTGAGTGGAAGCAGTCTCCTCTCCTGTGCAAAACAGAAGTGCATCCACCCATTCAGCCAGCTAGCCTCGGCAGAGCATCCCTAATGGACATGGGACACGGCTGAAGCTGGTGGTCTCTTTCTTTCGTTGAAAGGAGGGTGTTGAGTTGAGCAACCGGAGGGGCTGGCATCTCTACCAGCTATTCTTGTAGAGCCTGGTCTCCTGGGAGGTCTAGAACGCTGGCTGTGGGCCACTGTGATGCAAGCTGATGGCTTCTTAGTCACCCTTGTGAATTGCGCCTTCAGTCGTCACCCCAGGACTTTGCAGTGGTTTAGGAACTTTGGGCTATGGGTCAGAACTGGCTCCAACAGGGGGCTCACAGCTAAGTGACTGCCCTGGACCTAGCTGCTGAAAGGAGTTCTAAATGGATGCGGGTTTGTTTTTTTTTTCCTGTTTATGTTTTGTTTCATTTCTCTCCCTCTTTTTCTCTTTCTCCTTCTTTCCCTGCGACATACATCTTTAAAAAAATAGCATTTATTTTTCTAATGACAAAACCAGCACATGCTCTGTAAGGATGCTTATAAAATATAGAAAACCACCAAGAGAAAAAAAATTGCCTATAGTCAATCCCACCCAGTGATCACCACAATTCTGTTATTTGTGCTTCCAGTAAAATATTAATGCAACATGTTTGACTGTATTTTTACAAGAAGAGCATTAAATAGCATTATCCATATATGGTCTTACCTTGCTTTTTAAAAAATTAATGTATTTTAAACATTTTACAAGGTCAGTATGAAGGTAGGACTCTTTCAGGGAAGCCCCTTGGGCACTTTTAAGTCCAGTGTCTCCCAACTTGAGTCTCACCCAGGGTAGAGGAACATGGCCCAAAAGGACTGATGCTCTTGGCTGAGACTTTCCTTGCAGTCTTGAAGCAGCTGAACTGCCCACAATCAGGAGTCATGCCTGGCAAAACCCCTGAGAGACATGGCTCTCCGTCTCTACTGGGCACATCTGATTTATCTAGGGCATTTGTTAGAACATTCAGAGATGTTCATTCCACTGATCTGCAGGCACAAAAAAACATGTCCAGTACTTGTAATGATTTCTAAACCATAGTCTATAAATTTCCAGGGCAGCCTTAAGTGTGGAATGGAAATTATGGAGTCCATTTAAAGGTCTCGGTTCTATAGAGCCCCCAGCATCCCCAATTCCCTCCACCCTCACTCCCGACAACTCAGCCAATTACTTTAAGGCAGCAGCTGCTGAAAGTTCAAGGGTTATATGAGGCAGCCTCGGGATTTATGTCCGCTTCAGGACTCACTGACCCTCATCGACTTCTCTTATGTATCAGGACCGAGAGTAGACCATCAATATTGTTCCAACGGGGTTGGAAGCCAGCTCATCCCCCGTGTGGGGACATGCCACTGAAGGCAGAAACTCAGGGCACTGCAGCCTCAGAAGCTTCTTAATCAACTAAGACCTTTGAGATGAGAAATAGGTCCAAATTGTAAACATGTTCATAATTTGAGAAGTGTAAGAAATACAACATTCTTTTCTCTATAACTGAATTTACGTCTTGGCTTCCCATTCCACCAAGAGTGGAAACAATCTTAGCCAAGTTGAAGATTCCCCACTTTTGCCCAGAGTTTTGTCCACATTTTGAGGGGCCTAAGAAATGGTGTCCTTTTTTTCTTTTTTGACCACATAGAATGGCTTGTAACATCTTAGATCCCTGACCAGGGATTGAACCATGCCCCCTGCAGGGGCTTCTAACCACTGGACTGCCATGGAATTCCCTGACATGATGTTCTGATCAAAGTTTAGCAATCAGCTCTCTGGGGTAAAAAGTATATATACACACATACATAAGTTTACTATAAACTTTACTGATATAAACTACCTGCGACCAGTCTAAAAAAATAGTAAAATACACAATATTCTTAATCTTAAATTCCATATAGCCACACAGAATGCCTTCATAGGTTTTGCTGGACTCTTGTACCCATAGCCAACCTATAGTTACAATTTGAGCATTACTTGACAAGACCAGGTCATCATGAGACATCGCCACTGAGCTGATGAATGTGTGTGATTTCCCTGTGAGTGTTGGTCGAGAGTTTCTTTCATGTTAACAAGATAAAAGTGAACCAGCAAAGGTACATGTCAGAGTATCACTCACACTTCAGTGTGTGAATGACCCCTTGGCTTAATCAGATAACAATTTTAGAACACACTAAAAGAGTGTTTCCTCAATTTTTTGCACTATTTAACACAAACGAACAGCTCTATACCCAATGCATTTTTAAATGTAATTTGCCTTATTAACATTTTCTTGGGAAAGAAAGGATGGGACAAACTGAGAGAGTGGCATTAACATATATACAGTATCATGTATAAAATAGCCAGCTAGTGGAAAGCTGCTGTACAGCACAGGGAGCTCAGCTTGGTGCCCTGTGATGACCCAGGGGGGTGGGAGGGAGGCCCAAGAGAGAGGGGCTATATGGATACACAGAGCTGATTTATGTTATTGTATAGCAGGAACTAACACCACACTGTAAAGCAATTAGATTAATTTAAAAAGAAAAACATGTTCTCCATTATTTTCTTCAATCTCCTCTAGACAATCAAAAAATTTGAAAAACCAAAACAGAGAATCAAACCCTGATTTCCAGTACTTGAGAATTTCCTAAATACTCCTACCACGTGTCCTGATTTGTCTACACACGCTGTCTTCTCCAGGTCCATAGCTCTCCGCTCACTCCTGTGCCTCTATGGATGAACGTAGATGCAGAGTCTAAAACTCAGGGGATTTCCCTGGTGGTCCAGTGGTTAAGAATCCACCTGCCAATGCAGGGGCCATGGGTTTGATTCCTGGTGAGGGAACTAAGATCCCACATGCCTCAGTGCAACTAAGCCTGCCCTTCATAACGCGACAGTCTGTGTGCCACCAACGAAGAGCCCACGTGCCACCAGATAAATAAATAACTCATTAGAAGAGTTGGGAGATCCTTATCTCTAAAGACACACAATGGTAACTTTCCGCTCAACTAAATCCACTAAAGCAATCCGTATGTGTTTGGGTCATGTGGTTATTGTACGTTTAACGCTCTGAGGAGCAGTCAGAATGTTTTCTGGCTGTACCATTCTACATTTCCACCCACAGTGTATGAGGATTCCAGTTTCTCCACATCCTCACCAATTCTTGTTACCTTTTTTGTTTGTTTTTTAATTTTAGCCATCTTAGGGGGTGTGAAGAGGTATCTCATTGTGGTTTAGAACTGTATTTCCCTAAAAGCTCATGACATTGAACATCTTTTTACTTGCTTGTTGGCTATATAACTTTTGAGAAATGCATCTTCAAAAGAAAGTGAAAGTGAAACATGCTAAGTTGTACCTGACTCTTTGCCACCCTATACAGTCCATGGAATTCTCCAGGCCAGAATACTGGAGTGGGTAGCCTTTATCTTTTCCAGGGGATCTTCCCAGGGATTGAACCCAACTCTTCCACATGGCAGGCGGATTCTTTACCAGCCGAGCCACAAGGGAACCCCTTCAAAGCCTTAACCCATTTCTTAGTTGGGTTACTTGTCTTCTTGTTACATTGTAAGAGTTCCTTATATATTCTGGATATAAGCCCCTTATTGGATATATGATTTGTAGATAGTGTCTCTCATTTTTTTTGCTTTATCAAATATCTTTACAACATCAAGGAATATAGTTACATGATTCCTTTTGATCTACTTATATGGTAAATCATATTAATGGCTTTCTAATATTACCATCAGTCTTGCATCCCTGGTATGAACCCTTCTTAGCCAAGGGTTATTATTCTTTCAATATGCTGCTGCCATACTCTAGTTGTATCATTTTATTACAATTTTACATCAGTATTCATAAGTGAGATTAGTCTAAGCTCTCTTTTTATGTTGTCTTAATTAAATTTTATAATTAGTATTTTGGTGGGCTTTTAAAAAAAATCAGATTTCTTTTTGGACTGCTTAACCATTTAGATATGCTGAGGATCATCTGTTTGGTACAGATTTGGCGGCAGTCGTGTGTGGAGCCGTCTGGGCCTGGGGGTTATATCTTCGGAGGATGTGAGAGAGGAGCAGCAGCTTCCTCTACTGCTTTTCAGATTTGCCATCTCTGAGGTTCACTTGTGTGAACTCATCTCTTCCAGGGAACATACACATACATCGCTCAGTTGTGTCCGACTCTCTGTGACCCCCCTTGGTATATCGCCCTCCAGGCTCCTCTGTCCATGGGATTTCCCAGGCAGAAATACTGGAGTGGGTTGCCGTTTCCTTCTCCAGGGGATCTTCCTGACCCAGGGATCAAACCTGAGTCTCCTGCTTGGCAGGCAGATTCTTAACCACGAACTCCCTTAACCTGGAACTCCCTTATATTTGCATAGACTGAAGTAATTTTATAATTTTTACAAATTTCCTTTCTGTCTGAGTTTATTCTCATTTCATATTTGTCCACAGTCCTTAGTAATGACTCAAGGTGTTCCTGGGAGAAAGGAGAGCCCTCTGTGTGTCTCACCTTTGGACTCTAGCCCTGGTGGATCAATTTGAATGTGAAACAAGAAGTTAGACCCTGCTCGCTCAATCCAGGGTCTCCACACAGGACACGATCCGTGTCCCATCAAGTCAAGAGCCGTTTTCCTCTCATTCTTGTGAACATTCTTCTCATTCCCTGTAAACAATTCCCTGTGAGTGATTCCCTGAACAAACACATGGCAATCAAGACTTAGGAAGTATTAATAACGTATTCCTAAATTTGAAAAAGATCTGTAAGTGGTTAAGAGTATTGCACCAATTTTATTTGCCTGATTTTGATCACTG
Organism: Bos mutus; assembly: GCF_027580195.1. Classification (NCBI taxonomy): domain Eukaryota; kingdom Metazoa; phylum Chordata; class Mammalia; order Artiodactyla; family Bovidae; genus Bos; species Bos mutus. The sequence goes on along the minus strand of NC_091628.1, from coordinate 15,821,840 downwards.
CAAGATGGTTGTATGAGTTGTTAGCAATAGATGAAGCTGCATTCATGGTATGTGGGAAATCTCTGAAATTTTTTTGCAACTTGGTTCTCTACATCTAGAGAAATGGTACTGACGAACCTAGCGGAGAACGGACTTGGGGACGTGGCAGAGGAAGGTGAAGTTCGGTGAACTGAGAAAGTGGCATTGACATATACACACTACCATGTGTGAAAAAGATAACCAGTGGGAAGCTGCTATGCGGCACAGGGAGCTCAGCTCAGTGCTCCGTGATGACCTGTGCAGTGGGATGGCAGGACGGGAGGGGTTCAGGAGGGAAGGGATATATATATATAAAATTATGACTGATTTACACTGTAGTATAGCAGGAACCAACACAAAATAATAAAGCAATTTTCCACCAATTGAAAAATAAAATTTTTAAAAATGAGTTTAAAAGAAAAAAATGCACCACCTAGGAAGCCCACAAAAAATATTTTAAAAAAAAATAAAATGAGATCAAAAGAAAACTATATTTGGCAAAACTAATACAATTTTGTAAAGTTTAAAAATAAAATAAAATTGTAGTTGGAAAAAAAAAAAATAAAATAAAAACTTAAATGTATGACATCACAGCCTTAGAGTATAAGCAGTGGAAAAGGAGTCTTGGCTTTTTAGAGATAGATTGGTTTTAATTCATATATACTTATAACAACATTAATATAGTAATATAGGAATGGTAATAATGAACTCACCTAAATAACATGTAAAGTGATTTTATTTTTAAAGATGTAATATGTAAAACCATTTTATTTGTAAAAGTTTCAATCACAGTTTACTTTATAGGAATCCATCTATTTTCAGTGTCCAACTATATGCATCTCTAAAAAGGAGTGTGTGTAATTGGATAAAAATATACATTTTTAACTGCTACTATGAGAAATTTGTATGCAGGTCAGGAAGCAACAGTTAGAACTGGACATGGAACAACAGACTGCTTCCAAATAGGAAAAGGAGTACATCAAGGCTGTATATTGTCACTCTGCTTATTTAAATTCTATGCAGAGTACATCATGAGAAACGCTGGACTGGAAGAAACACAAGCTGGAATCAAGATTGCTGGGAGAAATATCAATAACCTCAGATATGCAGATGACACCACCCTTATGGCAGAAAGTGAAAAGGAACTCAAAAGCCTCTTGAAGAAAGTGAAAGTGGAGACTGAAAAAGTTGGCTTAAAGCTCAACATTCAGAAAATGAAGATCATGGCATCCGGTCCCATCACTTCATGGGGAAATAGATGGGGAAACAGTGGAAACAGTGTCAGACTTTATTTTTTGGGGCTCCAAAATCACTGCAGATGGTGACTGCAGCCATGAAATTAAAAGACGCTTACTCCTTGGAACGAAAGTTATGACCAACCTAGATAGCATATTCAAAAGCAGAGACATTACTTTGCCAACAAAGGTTCGTCTAGTCAAAGCTATGGTTTTTCCAGTGGTCATGTATGGATGTGAGAGTTGGACTGTGAAGAAGGCTGAGCGCCGAAGAATTGATGCTTTTGAACTGTGGTGTTGGAGAAGACTCTTGAGAGTCCCTTGGACTGCAGGGAGATCCAACCAGTCCATTTTGAAGGAGATCAGCCCTGGGATTTCTTTGGAAGGAATGATGCTAAAGCTGAAACTCCAATACTTTGGCCACCTGATGTGAAGAGTTGACTCATTGGAAAAGACTCTGATGCTGGGAGGGATTGGGGGTAGGAGGAGAAGGGGATGACAGAGGATGAGATGGCTGGATGGCATCTCTGACTCGAGGGACGTGAGTCTGGGTGAACTCCAGGAGTTGGTGATGGACAGGGAGGCCTGGTGTGCTGCGCGGTTCATGGGGTCGCAAAGAGTCGGACACGACTGAGGGACTGAACTGAACTGAACTGAAAACTCAACATTCAGAAAACTAAGATCATGGCATCTGGTCCAATCACTTCATGGGAAATAGATGGGGAAACAATGGAAACAGCGACAGACTTTATTTTCTTGGGCTCCAAAATCACTGCAGATGGTGACTGCAACCATGAAATTAAAAGACGCTTGGTCCTTGGCAGAAAAGCTATGACCAACCTAGACAGCATATTACAAAGCAGAGACATTACTTTGCCAACAAAGGTCCATCTAGTCAAAGCTATGGTTTTTCCAGTAGTCATGCATGGAAAGAGAACTGGACCATAAAGAAAACTGAGTGCTGAAGAAATGATGCTTTTGAACTGTGGCGTTGGAGAAGACTCTTGAGAGTCCCTTGGACTGCAAGGAAATCAAACCTGTCAATCCTAAAGGAAATCAATCCTAAATATTCATTGGAAGGACTGATGCTGAAGCTGAAACTCCAATACTTTGGGCACCTGATGTGAAGAACTGAGTCATTTTAAAATACTCTGATGCTGGGAAAGATTGAAGGTGGGAGGAGAAGGGGATGACAGAGAATGAGATGGTTGGATGGCCTCATCAACTTGAGGGACATGAGTCTGAGTAAACTCTGGGAGTTGGTGATGGACAGGGAGGCCTGGCAGGCTGCAGTCCATGGGGTCGCAAAGAGTCTGAAACAACTGAGCGACTGAAATGAACCAAACCGAACATACCTATCAGTGACCCAAGCAAGTCAGAGTTGTATAAAGCACAGTCCCCACTTTCAAACTACTTAGGAGAGTACATTACTGTGGCTCACACGCTAGTGAGCAAGCTTTCTGGTGCAAGGCTGCTTCAACCCAGAACTCCTGGTTCTGTCTTCTTCCTCTTGCTTCGATGCAAACAATTGGGGACAGCACGCATGCTCAGTCATGTCCGACTCTTTGGGACCCTATGGATTGTCACCCACCAGGAGCCTCTGTCCATGGGATTTTCCAGGCAAGAATACTAGAGTGGGTTGCCATGCCCTCTTCCAGGGGATCTTCCCAACCCGGGGATCGAACCCATGTCTCTCGCATCTCCTTCACTGCAGGTGGATTCTTTACCCACTGCACCATGTGGGACAGCATGTGTGAATGCACAACTAGAGCTAGCGTGGCACTTGCGTGAGGCTCACCGAGGCCACTGCTCTGTTCTAAAATAGTGCATCCTCCTAGAGCATCCCCACTCCCTCTCCTAAAGCACGAACGGTGGCAGCCAAAGTGACCCCTCAGTCTAGTGTATGGATATTTGGCTGAGAATTACCCTAATAATGCTGAAGATTTTCCCACCCTCCTTCTAGCTCAAGGACCATAATCCAAGAGGCAAAACTTCCTCAACAGTTCCTGCCCTGGCTCACCCCACTTCGCTCTGTACACTCACCACCTGCGTCACTGGGCCATGGGAAAAAACTATACCCCTGTCATTCTGCCACTTCATCGAACCTTAAACTCCTTGTTTTTTAAAACCCATTTTCTGGTTGATTCTTTTACATATCCCAATTTCCATTTAAAGCATCTTCCCCTCCCGCTCCCCATCTCTTCCAGAGTCAGCATAAACTGGCAGAATCTCCACCAAAGCTCAGCCTCTCTGACACTTACTGTCGAGACCAATGCCTGGAACATACAGAATACCAGCAAATGTCATCAATGGGGTGACAAGTGCACCTGACCTTCCGTATATTCAGGACTGCACGAGACACTAAGTATGAAAACACTTTAAAAATGCAAAAGTGATGGTTCGGGGTGATAGTTCTTCACTGAAGAGACGGCAAAGCAATGCATAATGTAACACATTATTAAATATCTGTTGAGCCCCTGCTGGGTGAAAAGCCCTACACACACAATTTATTTCCATCATGATTTCCAGTCACTTATAGTAGAAAGCATGCCACACTCAGTCTACCCTGTGTATCCTGATCATGTATCCAGGATACGGAACCAATCCAACGTGAACCCCCATGCCACCCCTCCCAACCCCCAACTTACTTCCAAAGCTCTTGGTAATGTTGTCACACCTTTATTTCTCATTATTCTGCTAAGGCCTCACCCGCCCATGAAAAGACTAGCTCCTCACTGAGCTCAAGCTGTTCCCTGGCCTCCAGGAGTTCTCTCTTCCCACCTCTCCACCACCCAGCTCTCACCTCTTGTTTCTGGCCCATTTTAAGGGTCACCCCCTGCACAAGGCTTTTCCTACAACTCAAGCCATTTGATCCTGCAGGGAAGGCAGCCTGCATCACTCCACGCTGTCTTATATTGTAGAAACATATGGCTTCACATATGGCTTGTGCTGGCGAACCCCCTGATGGTTGAAACAGCAACATCTCTGTCTACGTTCCATTCAACTCATCACACCGTGTCTAGCACACCCTACCTGTGCTGGCTGATAAGGACCCTGGGGGGAAATGGCCCTGAGCCTACAGGCAGAAGTGGGTACAGGCAGAGTCAGCCCTTCTCGTGGGATGGTTGCGGAAGCAAGGCCCGAGTTTCCCCACCCCACCCCCGCTGTGATCATGGCACTGGAAGAGGTCACCCACAAAGACAACGTTCTACCTCATTACCAATTCAGTCCCCGTGGAAACCCTTGCCAGGGCCCTTAATTTCTTGTGTTAAAACAACAAACGAGGTGACCCCAGCACAATCTCTAATAGGTAGCATGGGTCACCAATTATTCATTTTGTGCTGGAGCTTTTCGCTTGACGGGCTGAGATGAAAATTTGTCCTCTTCCTGGCAAGAGCCATAAATTAGTTTTATGCTACTGTTAAACCCAGAGGCAAAAGGGGGGAAGGGAATGGAGTAGGGGGAAGGGCAATGAATAAGGCCTGGCTGCTTCCAGGGACAGAGCTACTTTTTGGACTCTGTGGACAAGGACAGAGGGGACAACAGAGGACAAGCAGGTTGGGCCACAAAAGAGAAAGATCCAGAGACTCTAAGACAAGACAGTGAACTCTCAGAGGATCTGAACTGAATCTTAGTTTTCTTTTTATGCCAGGATCTGCCAGGTCTGCTGAATGAATGACTCAGTCACGATTGAATACATGCAACTGTGTCTCTCTTAGCCAGATCTGTACGAAACCAATTATGCCACCTCCACATGAGTTCTCCATGAGTTCTCTGAGATCACTGGAGCCAGTAAAAATGATGGTGTCAATCAGCATATTTTGACATGTATCGTTCCATAAGCTCTCAAATGGGAAAAAAAAAAATGTGTACAAGATCATACACACAATACGTGCATGCTCTGTTGCTAAGTCATGTCCAACTCTTCAAGATCCAGTGAACTTTAGCCCACCAGGCATACATACAATGTTTAGGTATTTACGTTTAAAAGGCATTGAAAAAAAGCACCACCAAAATATTAATAGTGCTATTGACAGGACGGTGGTCTTCTGAGTTTTCTATTTTCTTCTTTATACTGTGCAGAATTTTCTGAAATTTCTTTGACCAGGATACATTTCCTTTTCATCAGAAAAAAAAAAATCCATTAAAAAAAAAAGATCCATGATCAACCCATAGTTATCTGGGCTAGAAAAAGAGGACAGTGGTGAGCCATGTAGATCATCTAGAAGATGGGAAAAAGCACCCAGGTTTGACTCTGGAATATGTTGCATACATTTTTTTCCCCAGAAGATTTATCTTCCTAATTAGGCTTTGCTCTTTACTTAATATTAGGATTACTTTTAAGTCCCTGAGCTCCCCTGCCAACTAATGAGCTGAACTGGATGGCGAGAAAGAGTCAGCTTGGAATAAAATGAAATATGAGCTGCAGATAATCCAGAGGCAGATAATTGAGCTTCAGTTGCACACCAAGCGGGCAGGAACCCCTGGGTGGGCTCAGTTCCCCTGCTCGGAAGCCGGATTCCCAAGGATCGAAACCCAGCTTCACTACTGCTAACCCCAGAGTCTTGAAAGATCCTTCTTTCTGCTGCTCTAGTTTCCCGGGATGCAAATTGCCATTGATAATGGTTCCCACGTCCTGGAGCCCAGAGGAGGATTCAGTGAGGTGATGCATGTAAGGCGCTTTACACAGGTCCTTGGCAGATGTCTGCCAGAATAATTAAGTGGGGGCACGCCCCTGCCTGATTTGCATTCATATAATACTTTCTTCCAAATGGATTTCAGTGTTTAAAACACATTCTAACATAACATCTCCTTCACATCCTCCAGTTAAGGGGCAGGTGCCAACTTTCTCATTTTACAGTCATGGAAATGAAGGCCTGGAAAAAAAAACAAAAAGAGTTGCTTCTGGTTTCGGAAGGAGTGGAAGAGTTGGGACCACATCGCATTTCTGCGGGAGTCTTGATGGCTACCCGCTCCCCATCACACATGGTGGGCAGAGCGGGTGGGGTGGGGTTTCCACTCTACACCTCGGTTCCTTTCTAAGCCCTCACAAGGACATTTAAGTTTCACTTCAAGATCTGTCTGCAAAGATTTGTGACGATTAGCCAGGAAATTACTGTTAACTGCTTGGCCAAGTTCAAATGCTGTGGATATGCCAAGTTCCGGTAATGGGGAGAAACTGAAGAGACTTTCGCTCACTCCGACTCTTCATCACGAGGCTGGCACGTTGGCAGGGCTAGGATCGAGGACTTGTCATTCCTATGTTTTATGAAGGAAGGCCTTCCTGCCATCATCAACTTATCTCCCTTCTGAAATATTCTTGGATGTTAGATTCGTGGAAGAATTTTTTGGCCGTGGTGGTATAGGGAAAGGGCTGGGGAGGATAAAGTCCTTCCAAACCTGGCTTCCTGCAAGGAATTTATACAGAGATCAGACCTTAGAGTCTACATGGATTCTAGCTCCTTCCTCATCCCCACCCAAGCCACCTTCCTTGCCCTCTTCGCTTTTCTTCCCCCTGCCCCCCGCCATTCTCTCAGCGTGTGCATGCTCAATAGCTCAGTGGTGTCTGACTCTTTGCGACCCCATGGAATGTAGCCCGCCAGGCTTGTCTGTCCATGGGATTCTCCAGGCAAGAATACTGGAGTGGGTTGTCATGCCTTCCTCCAGGGAATCTTCCCCACCCAGGGATCGAACCCAAGTTTCTTGCATTTTCTGCATTGCAGGGAGATTCTTTACTGCTTGAGCCATCAGGGAAGCACCCCACCCCCACCATTGGGTTTGACATTAACAGAGGAGGACGCAGAAAGGACAGAGCAGTTTGCCCTCAGCTTCTGTCTACAAGACACCACACAGAGCACACCCTGATCATTCTACAAATCCCTGCCTGACACCTATGAGCACGTGGTCCCATTGCTCAGAAAGTCAGCTCTGAGAAGATGGGGACTCATTGCCCTGTGCACCTCCCACGGCACATACTAATTGCTTAATATAGATTTGCTGAATGACTGAGTGAATAAATGAATTCACTATGTGACAGCAGCAAGCTCTGGGAATTGGTGATGGACAGGGAAGCCTGGCGTGTTGCAGCTTATGAGGCTGCAAAGAGTCAGACACGACTTAGCAACTGAACAACAAGAAATGTGACAGCAGAACAGCATGGAAATCAACGGACGCTGCTGGAGAGGGTGATATTTGTTTGTTTATGTTTTACTACTTTAAACTCGGAGGAGGAAGCTGCTTCTAAATTCCGAACATGAAAACCCAATTAAATTAAATAGTGGGAAATTACAGGCAGCTATAAAAAAAATGAAGAATTTATTAATTAAAGCTAAACTCGCTCCTAAAAAATGAATTTAAATACTGTGAAAATAAAGAAGATAAACCAACTTCCCACTCTGTGCTTAAAAACTCCCTCAGTGCTCTGCCTTCCCTTCTTCCCCCTCTGCCCCTCCTGGGAAGCAAGTCCATGTTACCAGGCTCTGCCTGGATACCGGGGACCCCACATGACTGACAGATCAAGTCGTTATCCTGCAGAAGAGGGGAGCCTGTTATGAAGGTGCCCTCGAAGTTTGTTAAAGAACCAGAGAGTTAAGAGAAATGTCTGAGACCATTGAGAACCATCTATTTGAGTCCAGGAGATGCCCAGTAGGATCTAAGCTGACAGGAAGAGTGCGTCTAGCCCCTTGCTCCTCAAACTGTGGTCCATGACCCAGCAGCTTTGAAATCCAGGAATCTCAGTCCCACACATGCTGGCTGAGTCAGAGTCTGCTTTTTCACAAGATGCCCAGGTCATTCGCATGCACGCTGCGGTGTTTGAGCTAGACAGGTCTAGCCCCCTCTCAGTGGATTAGTGAAAGGGGAGTTTTTCTGCTGATGGAACTGCCGGGGATGCTATGGGAGATTCACATGAGTGCAGGGCATGCGCTTGCCCTTCTAGAATATCCCCTAAGAGCGAGGGGAATGATGGGGCGATAGAAAGCCAGCCTAGCCCCCTTCCTGGGGTGACCCTAGAGGGGACCCACACTGCAGGTGCTGTGCAGGGTTCAACCAGCATAGCCTGCAGAGGGCCCAGCTGGAGTCTGGGGCCCCATGATCATCTTCCCCTTAGGAGATGGAGTGTTTGGGACTCTGGGAGGAAGTGAAGGAAATGGGACCAAAACGGGACCAATGTTGAAATGCAGCCACAGTGAATTCTAGAAAGAAATACAATTATGGGGACGCTTTCAACCGCCTTGAAGTATATTGGACTAATTATCTTAGTGGACACTAATAATCATGTTCCTTAGAGACGCATGGTGACCGTAATAACTCAGAGATGAATATTGGATGAAGGAGTTATTAGGGACTGGCTGGACTGCTCACCCTCCAAGCCCAGCAGGCAGCAATTCTCCTTCCTGCCTTCCCAAGTCACCCCCTTAAGCCTGAAATTTTTATTAAATATGTACCCAGCGACTGGGAGAGCTTTAGAGTCAATAAAACACCTGCCCCTACCTTGCTCAAGGGGATTGAGTCTGAGCCGTCAGCAGGGGTGAGGGGGGCCTCGCCCCATAGAGAGGAGACACACAGCTCTCGGCCCACAGCTGGAGGCGGGTCTCCTCTAGTTCTCAGTCCTGCCCTGGTGTTAGTCTCAGTCCTTAGCCCCTCATCTAGACTCAAGAAAGTGTCTTCTGCTCCCACGACCAAAGGGCTGGCCCTGCCCCATTCCAGGCATGGCTGTGCATCCCTTCAATCCTTTCCTCAAATTTCCAGTCTCCCCGGAAGTGTCAGTCTGACCCCATCTTCCAAGCCCAAGGGACTCTCACTCCCCGTGGATGCCCAGTGCCTGGCCCTGCTCTAACTCCCACCCTTGTCCTCCAGTCACCCTAGTTACTAGCATCACAGGGCACCAAGATCCACAGAGGAGCAAATGAACACGTGGGAACATAAAAAAAAAAAGTTTTCTGCCTTAAGGACCGTACAGTATGCCCATTTAACAGTGACCTGGAGACAAGAGCCATCCACCCCCATTCCCCCAGTCTCCTTCTTTATTCTTTTTTAATACGGATTAAAAATCCATATTAAAAATCTTAACGGTAAGATTCTTTTTTTAAAAACTGTATTAATTTATTTATTTCTGGCTGAGCTGGGTCTTCATTGCTGCGCACGGGCTTTCTCTAGTGGCAGCGAGCGGGGGCTACTCTCCAGTTGCTGTGGGCGGGCTTCTCTTGCTGCAGAGCTTGGGCTCCAGGGCGCAGGCTCAGTAGTTGTGGCGCCACGGGCTTAGTTGCTCTGCAGCGTGTGGGATCTTCCTGGACCGGAGATGGAACCCATGGCCCCTGTGTTGGCAGGCGGATTCTCAACCACTGGACTACCAGGGAAGTCCTTCTTTCTTCTTTTCTATGTGTTGCTTGGTTTATGTTTTTTCATGTATACCGTGCAGTAAAGTACACAAATCTCTAGTACATAACAGATTTTGATCCACCTAACTACTAACGGAGAAGGCAATGGCACCCCACTCCAGTACTCTTGCCTGGAAAATCCCATGGGCGGAGGAGCCTGGTAGGCTGCAGTCCATGGGGTCACAAAGAGTCGGACACGAATGAGCGACTTCACTTTCACTTTCCTGCATTGGAGAAGGAAATGGCAACCCACTCTAGTGTTCTTGCCTGGAGAATCCCAGGGACAGAGGAGCCTGGTGGGCTGCCGTCTATGGGGTCGCACAGAGTCGGACACGACTGAAGCGACTTAGCAGCAGCAGCAGCAACTGCTGAAACATTTCCAGCCCCGCCCCCTCGCAGAGATTCCCTCACGTCTCTTCCTAGTCGATGCGCCCCCACACAAACCTCTCACCATAGGTAAACTGTACCTGTTTTTCAACTTCATACACATGGCATCGTTCAGGATGTACTCCGCTGTGTCTAGCTTCTGTTAACCAAGACGTTTCTGAAATGGATCCATATGTGTAGCAGTCTTTCACTGTCCTGTGATAGCCAGATAGCATCCCAGCTTAGACAGTAGTGTATCCATTGAAAGCACACTTAGTGGTTTTTAGATTTCTAGCTACTGTGAATTAATCCTTCTATAAATATCTGTGTGTATGTTTGCTGATCTTACTTTGCTCACTTCTGTCAGGGGCTCAATGTAACCAAAAGGAGTCTGAGATTTTACTCAACTGGTTGGCTCACAAAGTAGCCTACCTATTTCACTGAGGCTGGCAGAAGACACAACACTCCTGGGTCTGAGATGACAGGCAATTTCCCACTCACAGCAACAGCAGCAGCCAGAATATTTGCATTTTTGCACCAGTTCCTTGAGACTCAATCCTCAAAGAGTAATTAACACAGAGAAGGCCAAATGACACCCACCCACAGTAGGGTGCCTTACAAATGCTCGGGGAGTTCTAATTTTTAAAAAAAATAATTATTTTTATTGATTTATTTGGCTGTAGCAGGACTTTGTTGTGGCACGTGGGATCTCTGATTGTTGCAGATGCAAGATCTTTAGTTGCGGCATGTGAACTCTCAGTTGTGGCACGTGGGATCTAGTTCCCTGACCAGGGATCAAACCCAGGCCCCCTGCATTGGATGAGCACAGAGTCTTTCTGGACCACCAGGAAGTATTCCCAACCAATTTTTTATAATGGACAGTAAGTATGCTTGCCCTTAGTTCTAGAGGGAGATACAATATCTGAGTCCCAAAGAACGTGAAAGTTGCTCAGTGGTGTCTGACTTTTTGTGACCCCATATACTATACAGTCCATGGAATTCTCCAGGCCAGAATACTGGAGTGGGTAGCCTTTCCCTTTTCCAGGGAATCTTCCCAACCCAGGGATCGAACCCAGGTCTCCCACGTTGCAGGTGGATTCTTTACCAACTGAGCTATCAGGGAAGCCCCATCTGAGTCCCAAGGCTGTAAGCAAATCTTTCTTTTGCTCCAGAGTGAAACAGTATCTCTCTATCTCAAGGCTGTTCAATATGCAAACATCCTTGAAAACATAATCTGAAACAACGGACATTGAATGCCTGGCTTGCCAGGTGTACAGAAATGCAAGAGTTCAACAGAGAACTGTTTCCCAACAGATGAATGCTGAGGGATCAAGGTGCTGAGTCAAAGTGGCTGGCTTGTATTTAGCTGCAGCAGATATTGCCCCAAAAGTGGCCCAACATGACTGTACCAATTTATACTCCCATTAGCAGTGTCTGAGGTTTTACCCGCTCCACTTCCTTGCCCACACATGGTACTGTTGATCTGTTTCATTTAAGCCATCCCAGTGTGGGCATGCCTTTGTTTATTCAGGAACTCTTCCACATAGCAGATGCTTAGAGGTCATTTAAAATGATGGTTCAGATCAACATGAATATTATTGCCTTTACCAAATTTTCATTTGTCAACTATATATTAATAGCCATATACCAGGTAAGCCGTGGGTAGTGTAGGCATGAGGCTCCAGGAAGCAGACACACAGGGCAATCTTCTCTCAGGAAACATATTTTAAAGACGTAGAAAGGGACTTCCTTGGCAGTCCAGTAGTTAAGATTCCACGCTTCTGATGTAGGGGTTGTGGGTTTGATCCCTGGTCGAGGGACTAAGATCCCACATGCCTCATGGTGCAGCCAAAAAAAAAGACACAGAAAGGGCGGAAGAGGCTCTCTTAAGCAGGGAGAGCCTGTCTTAGGGGAGGGCACTGCATTACGTAATGCCACTTAGGCCTGGCCACCATGGGTGAGAGGCCCTAGGAGAAATGCTCGATCAATGGAGGAGAAAGGGATGAGCTTCTAAGAAGCTGGGGGGACCAATGCACACCTGCTCATAGAATTGCCTGAACTTTCCAGCAGCTTTGCACTGCCCAAAATGCTAGTAGATGATGATGTTCAGTCGCTCAGTCATGTCCAGCTCTTTGCAAACCCATGGACCAGAGCACACCAGGCTTCCCTGTCCTTCCCCATCTCCCAGAGTCTACTCAAACTCATGTCCACTGAGTCAGTGATGCCATCCAACCATCTCATCTTCTGTCGCCCCCTTCTCCTCCTACCCTCAATCTTTTCCAGCATCAGGGTCTTTTCCAATGAGTCAGCTCTTTGCATCAGGTGGCCAAAGTATTGGAGCTTCAGCTTCAGCATCAGGCCTTCTAATGAATATTCAGGGTGGATTTCCTTTAGGATGGACTGGTTTGATCTCCTTACTGTCCAAGTAGATGATGATAATGAAGATAGTAACGATCAGTTATTGAGTACCTCCTATGTTTCAGGCACTAAACTAGGCTCTCTACATGGATTAAGTTACTCTGTACCTTGCAGCCAGCATCCATTGGCTAGTGACGAGATGAAAATATTGAGTAAAAGGCTTTCTACGAGTGCAAACACTGGTCTGGAGTGAGAGCTGTCAGGGAGGTTTGAGGGGGTGTCTGGAAAGGTTTTGGTGTTTTTATGATTCCATCCAATTCAGTTATGAATCTAGAAATTATGTAGAGTGAATTTCCTTAGCTTATATCTTCAGCAGCTAGCTATTCAATAACCATGATAATAATAGTGATGATGGCAATAATGACAATAATATCTTCTTACTCTGGCTTAGGCACTATACAATGTGTTGAGTTGGCCAGAAAATTCACTTGGATTTTTCTGTAACAGCTTATGGAGAAAACCGAACGAACTTTTGGGCCAACCCAATATTTTGTATTTCATTCAGTCCTTACTCCAACCTTATGAGATATTACAATTCCCAACTTATAAAGGAAGAAACAAGAATGGAGAGGTTAATTAATGAGCCCACAGCCTCAGAGCTTTTAATAGCAAAGCCAGGATTCATACCCTGGCGGGTCTGCCTTCAAAAATGTTTTCTTTTTCCCCGCAGCACTATCTTCCCATCCACCCTTGGTCAAACGACACGCTTCCTATTTTAGGGGCAGGCTTATCGGAAGGCCCAATTTGCTAAAATGATTATTGGGAATTAAGTGTGCTGTTGGAAGATGGATTTTTTTTTTTTTTTTTTGTGAAATGACCTGGTTCTCTGCTCTAGATTTATGCAGCTCTGGTGTTAGCCCAGGGATACTGAGCTGACAATCATTCTGGGAAAGACTGGCTACATCCACGTCTGGCTGTAGACGTTTCCTGACAGCGAGGCCATTCCCTGTCCCAGTCATCCTAAAGCAAGCCTCAGGGAGGAAACCAGAATTTTGAGCAGAGGTCCTAAGCAGACAGAGAGGAAACCCTTGCTTCTATCATCTTGGACCTGGAAGATTCAGAGGAATGCAGATGTGTAGGCATGAATTCCTCAGTGCTGGGAGATTTGGAGACGGACTGGGAGCCAGGATGAGACAGGCCTGAAAGTCATCATTGTTGTTGTTTAGCCGGTCAGTTGTGTCTGACTCTTTTGTGATCCCACGGACTGTACACACCACTCCCCCAGGCTCCTCTGTCCATGTGATTCCCCAGGCAAGAATACTGGAGTGGGTTGCCATTTCTCTCTCCAGGTGATCTTCCCAACCCAGATGGAAAAGTTTAAGACCCAAAGGAATGTAACCATTCATTCAAAAACAAACAAAAACAGTTATTGAGCTCTTTAAGGTACCTGATAATGTTCTAGAGATACAACAGTGAACACAGCCAAATTCCTAGTCCCAAGAAACTTACATTGCAGTAGGGAATACTGACAGTATACAAAAAAAATGTATGACCTACATATACTATAATGTATAGTTGTATAGAACTGAAAAATACTAGGAATTGAACTAAAGCAGAGTAAGGGGATTGAGAGGGTTTCTTTAACAGTTAAGTGAAGGACAGCCTTAGAGTAGAGGCAGTTGTGGGACAGAGATGTGAATGAAGTGTGACAGTGAGCCACGTGGGTATGTGGGATTGTTTCAAGTAAGGGGAATAGACACGTGGGAATAGACAAAAAACCCTGGGGCAAGTGTGTGGATAGCATGTTCAAAAAAACAGTAAGAGGTCAATGTGCTTAGGCTGAGTAGCAAATAGGATGCAGAGAAAAAAAAGATGATGCAGAGAATGTGGGATTTTGTTCTTTGAAGTATAGTTGATTTACAATGTTGTGTTAGTTTTAGGTTTACAGCAAAGTGATTGTGTTATGCATATAAGAATATATATATATATATTCTTTTTCACATTCTTTTCCATTGTAGATTATTGTGAGTATTGAATATAGTTCCTGTGCTCTATAGCAGGTCCTGGGTGTTTATCTATTTTATATACAGTAGTGTGTATCTGTTACTCCCAAAGTCCCAGTTTATCCCTCCTCCTCTCTTTCCTCTTTGGTAACCATAAGTTTGTCTTCTATGTCTGTGAGTCTATTTCTGTTTTATAAATAAGTGCATTTGTATCACATTTTTAGATTGTATATATACGTGATATCATATATTTGTCTGACTTCCCTTGGTATGGTAATATCCGGCTCCATCTATGTTGTTGTAGATGGCATTATTTCACTTTTTATGACTGAGTAATATTCCCCTATATATTTAATGTGTTTATATATATACCACATCTTTTTTATCCACTCATCTGTCTATAGACATTTAAGTTGCTTCCATGTCATGGCTATTGTAAACAGTGATGCCATGAACATTGGGCTACAGGTGTGTTTTTGAATTAGAGTTTTCATCTTTTCTGGATATATGCCCTGGAGCAAGATTGCTGAATCCTATGGTAGCTCTATTTTTAGTTTTTAAAGGAATCTCCATACTGTTTCCATAGTGGCTGCACCAATTTAAATTCTAAGAATGTAGGAGGCTCCCTTTTCTCCACACCCTCTCCAACATTTATTATTTGTAGACTTTTTTGATGATGGCCATTCTGACCAATGTGATTTCACTGATTATCATTTCTCTAAGAATTCGTGAGGCTGAACATTTTTGCACGTGCTTACTGGCCACCTGTACATCTTCTAGAGTATGCTGGTTCTTGATGGCACACGTAGGAGTTTGTGTTTCATCCTGACAGTGATGGAAGACCATTAAAAGATTTTGTGACAAAAGTTACGGTCTGTATGAGGCCAAGAATGGATGCAGGAAGACTTGCGTATTCATTTCCTAGGGCTGCCCTGCAAATTACCACAAATTTGGTGGCTCAAAATACTAGAACTTTATTTTCAATGGTTCCAGAGGCCAAAATGCTAGAATCAAGTTGTCAACAGGTCCACGCTCCCTCTGCAGGCGCTAGGAGAGAACCTTTCCTTGCCTCTTCTGGTTCTGATGCTCCAGGTGTTCCCTGGCTTGTGGCAGCCCCACTCCAACCTCCACCTCCATTCTCACATGGCTTCCTCTTCTGTGTCTATGCCTTCTTCTCTTCTGTCTCTCCCAAGAACACTTATCATTGGATTTAGGGCCTCTCTGGATAATCCAGGGTGATCTCCTCTTGAAATCCTTCATTTATTTAGATCTGCAAAGACCCTTTTCTCACAGAAAGTCACATTTACAGTTCCAGGGGTTAGGATGTAGACCTATCTTTTGGGGGTCACCTTTCAACTCAATACAACTAGTTAAGAGGCTGCCACATTAGCCCAGAAAGGCAGTGAGGCTGACTTGCCTGAGATTGGCAGCAGCCAGATAGTGAGTGGCTGGACTGTATTAGGGTGAGAGCTCAATGGGGAAGAGTCACTCATTCAGCATCTCCAGGAATATTTCTTGGGTACCAACCATGTTCCAAGTTCTGCCAGCACTGAGGATATAGCAGGGAAGAAAAGATGCGATGTTCAGGAACCTGAGTTCACATCACAGTCCTGCAGCAAAATTGGATGTTCAGTGTATCCTGTGTCACAAAGGAACACAGGGCAGACAGACCTGCACTGGTCAGCAGAGAACACTGGAAGGAGGAATACAACTTAGCCAGGCCATAGCGTGTATTGTCGGAGAAGGCAATGGCAACCCACTCCAGTACTCTTGCCTGGAAAATCCCATGGACAGAGGAGCCTGGTAGGCTGCAGTCCATCGGGTTGCTAGGAGTCGGACACCACTGAGCGAATTCACTTTCACTTTTCGCTTTCAGGCATTGGAGAAGGAAATGGCAACCCACTCCAGTGTCCTTGCCTGGAGAATCCCAGGGACGGCAGAGCCTGGTGGGCTGCTGTCTGTGGGGTCGCACAGAATTGGACACGACTGAAGCGACTTAGTAGTAGTAGTAGCGTGTATTGTAGGTGGGCGATGGGGAGGGTAGCGAGTCCAGCTGGAGAGAGCTGAACTTACGGAATGTCTGGTCAAGATGTCTTTAAAGAACCACACAAACAAGGGTGGCATGAGGTCTTGGGGCAGCCTGGCCATCAGCATGTCTCAGGCCACCCAGGACTAACTGCCACCCACTCACAGCCTGCCAACACTGGTGCTGCTGAAGTTTGCTTTCGCATGTGTAACTGTTTTTAGCAACCCACCCCCAGCCCTGATCCTACCCATTGCAACACCAGGCACAGGAGCAAAACCGTTGCCCACAACCTGCAGTTGTTCAGATTGGCTGAGACTGTGTTCCTAGCAGGCTAGGCCCTGCCCTTGAGTCACCCCGGGGTCCTGAAGTCATCCGATGCAGATGCTTACAGTCTTTAGGTAATTAAATCTTAACCTATCAACGGCTCCCTAGAGGCCCTGGGATTCACTTGCTGGCTGCAGATATAAAAGTCTGATGACTCAAAAAGTTGCTTTTAAGGAAAGGTCTTTCATCTATAAGACTCATAAAACTCATTAGTATGCTCAAAAGCCCACGGATGAAAGGCGGAGTCGGGGAAGAAATAGTGATCCCTCCGCCACTGGTGCGGGATTCCTCCGCGGCGCGGTTTGACCGCAGACCCGCCCCTAACGTTCGCGGGGGGCTGGAGGCCAAAGAGCCGGCGGAGGCCCACACGCCGCCTATCTGGATACCTCGAGGCTAAAAATCAAGGGAAGCGACTCTTCGAATACGTCCTACCCTCCTGCTTTAATAATTAGCCCTTTGAGATGATCCGGAGACTGCAGTCACCGGCCAGCAGCCTGTCTCACTTTCTTTTTACTGAGGCTTCGTCTTGCATTGCGATGAGTCCCAAGGCAGAGGCAAGTGCACACCCGCGGCCCACCCATCCAAGCTCCAGCTAGTCCCCCACTGGCCACACCTCACGTCTGCCGTTGCCCGCCTTCTGGGTACTGGATCTTAGAAGTAGCTCAGGCTCCTGGAAGCTGAGGCAAGAGTCCTTGGGTAGGGAATTCTAGGACCCCTGTTATCTGGAGTGTGGCCTAGAAGGGCCAGTTCAGGGTGCGAGGGCACAACCCAGTAGGCCCTCATCTTAAAGGGGAGGGAGCAGCGGGGGGCGGGCCTGTAATCTTGGGTTGAAGTTGCTTCCTGGTGATTGTTGACAGAAAACGAAGAGGCGGTATGGGGGCATCCAGCCTTCTGTTAGGTCACTGGTCCTAGTGGGGAAAGTGGGTCCAGATCAGTCTAACAGGTGGGCGTCGGTCCACCAGACCGTCCTTCCCAGATGGTAAGAAATCATCTGCTAAGAATAAAGAGGATGCTGAGACTCGGGAAGTAATCGCTGTAAAAAGTAAAAGCAAAGAGAGTGCCTAACTGGCAGGAGAAGTTGCTTCTTTAACACTGTTATTGCACTTCCTGTAATGGCGGCTGGACACGAACCAGTGCCTGGACGTGAATCAGGTCTCAGTGTCCCGTCACTCTCGAATTCTGGGGGAGGAACCACCAGGAGACCACCATGGAACCACCATGAGCCCACAGCTATCAACTCATGCTCACCCATGTGCACACACATACACACCCACGTATTTCTACAGGAAGGAAGGGTAGAGGACAGAGCCTCTAACTGAAGGCCAGTGGCCTTTGCATGGATACGCTCCAGGACACCTGCTGGGCGGCCATGGGCCAGGATCCAGGAACTCAAGAAAGGCCCAGGGTGCTTGAGGACTGAATTATATTTTTGCTTTCACAGTGTTGTCCACATATTTCTTCCCAGCCTCTCACACAGCCAGGGTCTGGATTTATAAGACGATCAGCTTGGTCAGGAGATTTTTGAGACCATAGGAACAGTACCTGTATAGACACCTGTATGGATACCTTTCACCCCTTTTCACCCACAGACCTTGGGTTTTAAAATCGATCCACCCAAATTTTTATCTTCCTCTTTTCACAATAATAACTCGTTTCCCTCTTCTCTAATTAGTTATGGCATATATGGGGCTTCCTGGGTGGTACTAGTAGTAAAGAACCCATCTGCCGATGTAAGAGATGCAAGTTCAGTCCCGGGGTTGGGAAGATCCCCTGGAGAAGAGCATGGCAACCCACTCCACGATTCTTGCCTGGAGAATCCCATGGACAGAGGGCTGCAGTCTGTGGAGTTGCAAAGAGTCGGACATGACTGAAGTGACTTAGCACACACTCACACATGGCATATATAGCTCAGGACTCAAAGTTTCTGTGTATTTGCTAACCAATGTCTCCTTGCTCAATTTATATAATTTTGACTGCCAGCAAGAAAAGTTTGTATGTATGTAGTGATCTAACAAGAAAAAGATTCTGATATTCTTAGAGACGGCATCAGACCATGGGAAGTCCTTGACTCAGTGGCTAGATTCAGAAATGGTAATGGAACAAACTCCTGGGTTCATCCTTAAAGTACAGAATTATTCTGAAATGTTTGAAACAATCTTAGTACATCTATTATCTGATTAACAAACTACTAATTTCACCAATGGAAACCTCTGTGGAAATGTTAATTAGCAACATCTGGTGTAGATCAGAAATATGGATACTAAGCGAGGCAACTGTAGTCATTATCTCTGAAGTGTGGCCTTTCGGATAAAATGTTAGGTGATCACCTCGAAGTGTGAATTCCTGATTAGGGAATTGACAGCCCCTGGAGTGTAGGTTAAAAATGTACACATTTCTATCACAATCTCTCAACTGAAGCATTTTAAAGAAAATTACAGACATTATCATGCTGCCCACATGAAGATCTCATTCATTCAGTGTTCTAAGTACAACAATCTGGGGAAAAGCAGCATAAGACACATTTTTGAAGGAAGACAGTCTAGTGGAAATAAAAGCCCCATCGTTGTTTTCTATCTCAGCGTAACTCATTTCTTGACTGTTTGGCAGAAGCTTTTCCAGAGTCCTCCTGGGTTTCGTGTGCACATGCACACTCATGTTAGGTTTTGAGGTGGGGGGGAGGTGAGAAAATGGAATGGGAAACACTAAACCTTCAGCCTTGACCATCCTTCCCAGAAACAGAGGGGATTTTTAAACACTGCAGAGTGGGACCTGAAGCAGATACAATTACCCTTCCGTCTTTGCAGACCTGATGCCCGGCTAGGTTCTGGCCATGACTGTTTTCCAACGTTGTGGTTGTTGCTGTTGTTCAGTCTCGAGGTCATGTCCGACTCTGTGACCTGATGGACTGCAGCCCACCAGGCTTCTCTGTCCTCCACTATCTTCCGGAGTTTGCTTAAATTCATGTTCATTGAGCTGGCGATACTACCTAGCCATCTCATCCTCTGCCACCCCCTCCCTCCTTTTGCTTACACTCTTTCCCAGCATCAGGGTCTTTTCCAATGTTCTGATACCTGCCCTGAAATATAACTCCTCCCCATCTTCCCTCCTGTGTGTGAAATACATCGATAGCATTGCTGAAAGTACTAAAAGCTTCACTTCATTAACTCTCATAAATAAGGACATGAGCAAACTCAAAACCCATGACTGTCATTTGAAATTGGGTGCAAAACCCACCTTCAGCTGAAATGCCTCCATTAGCATGGCACTGTTCCTGGAATCAGGCAGAAGGACAGAGCAGTCCTCCAAATGAGCTCACAGATCAGAGGGAGCAGAGGCTGGAGAAAGGGTCACATGGTGTTTCCAGGGGCAGGTTTCCTCTTTGGACACCAGGATTTGGAGGGATAGCCATTACCAACCATGGGAGTGTGGCTGATGAAATTAAGGAAGATGTCTTTAAATTCAATTACACCCTCAGTGGAAATGGTCTCACTAATGCTTGCGGAGAGAATTATACCCAGTCCATAAAGCCTAACATTTCTAAACCCAATTTTGCGAATTATTCTAAAGGTTAATTCAAGATCTCTCTTCCAAATGGCAAGTTAAGGACAGCCAATGGAAGGAAGGCGATCTTGGACTGACTGAGAGGTTTATCAGCCTGGAAGAGTTCATTAGTTTTAATTAGTGTAATCACTAATGTTGCATTAACAGTTTAGTGAAGGAAAGTAATTACTCACACATCCACTGTATGAGATGGGAAGATTAGAATTCATTTTCCAAAACGATTAGCATTTTGCCAATTAAAAGAATCCCTTCTCCCAGCCAGCGGCCCTGTGACCTCGCTCACCCCAAAGATCGTGTATATAAATGAAACATATTTTGCATCAGGAGAAGGAGCATGAAGAAATAAAGGATTAAGGCTGTGTTTATTCTCAGCGCCTTCCCAGGGCAGAGCAAGCAAGCACAAGAGTCTCTGTGAGTTTACGATGTATTTGCATAGTCATTCACTCTGGAATACATCCCTGGCGGCTTTGTTACCCTGCAGCAATTAAACAATGGGAAGGCCAGGAGAAGATGAGGCCAGAAGGAAGGAAGGGGAGAGTCTCCCTGGAATGATCCTGGCTCGAGTCCAGGGGTTGGACCAGTGCCAGGACTCCACTGTGGTCCCATCTTGAGTGCGAGCTCTACTGCTGGGCTTGGGGCATCGCACTGCCTGAGGGGGTTCCCTAAAGCCCTTGGGCCCTCCTACCGATTGCCCCTAGGGCTGGGTGCTACCTCCGTGCCCACTCTTTGGCAACATGGTCCGACTGCTCTCTGGCCCTGCTCCTCGCCATCTCTGCCAGATCCCCTAGCAACAGCCACTTGGAACGTCTCATTTCTTAAACATCCCATGTTCTTTCAGATCCGGCTCCTTGGAACCTGTTACAAACCTTTTGCCCATTTTGTTAGAGCATCGCCCTTCCTGCTTCACCAAGGGTAGACAGCGCTTTGCATTGACCAGAACAGCTACCGCCCCTAATCTGCACGCTCAGAGTTCCTCCCGGCATCCTGCGTCCTTGCACTGTGTTATGTTACACTAATCACAGTGAGCCACTGAGACGGGAGCAGGAATGGTACCCTGTTCAGTATTCTCAGCCCATGCCCAGGCGGTGCATGTGTCAGCTGGTATATACATTTTCATCAGACGGCTTAATGATTGTGGACAGGTATCAGCCCTCCCTACCTCCCCCTCACCAGCCTTATCAAAGCCCAGCCGAGGAAGCCCAGCATGGTGGGATCAAGGAACATCACAAAGGAGAGAACTGAGACATCTGCATGCAGGTGGACATTCCCTCTTCACAAGCACATTTCCAAGGGGAGCTGACCCTGGCTGAGTGCATCTCCCGGGCTTCCTTCTGCTTGCATTCAGCCAACAGGAGGCACCGGCAGGAGGCTGGAGGGAGGGGAGAAAGGGAGGCTATGGTGTTTCTTCCTAACTCCCTCCTTCCTTTGATTTTATATCAATACTGCGTGTGTGCTTACTAAGTCGCTTCAGTCATGTCCAACTCTTTGTAACCTTATGGACGGTAGCACACCAGGCTCTGTCCATGGGATTCTCCAGGCAAGAATACTGGAGTGGGTGGCCATGCCCTTCTCCAGGGGATCTTCCCCACCCAGTGATTGAATCTGCATCTCTTAACGTGTCCCTGCATCGGCAGGTGGGTTCTTTAGAAGCCTGGTGGTGAGCCCCTGGTAAGTTGTTCTTTAACAATGAGTCTAAAGCAGGTCAGAAGTGTGCCTGGTAGAGCCAAGTCCCAGGAGTCACAGCTGAGACTCCCGCCCTGGGGACCACAGTCCAGTGGCACACAGTCAGCTTTGCGTGCCATGGTTGTTTTACAACCCAGAAGGGCACCCCAGATAGTACCAATCCCTGGCAGCACTGGAAGGACAAACCAGTATTTACCGAAATTTTGTTCTAAAAATATCAGTAATGATAAAAAGGCGGGGGGGTGGAATCCATTGACCTCCAGTCCCTGCACAAAAATATCAACAATATCAAAAAAGAACAGAAAAATTGATTTCTTTGTTACTTATGACCATCATAATGCATGCTATTCAAAGGGGAAAATTGCCTGTTTGAGTATCTTATTAAAGAATCAGAAAGGCATAAATATTGCATTTTCTTCGACTGAGTTTTCAGAATCTCAACCACCCAAGATATCCACCATGTCCCTCATTTTTTTTAAGGTTTTTTTGTGTTTTTTTTTGTAATACACTAATACATTTGGAAAGTCTCTTCTTGCAGGAGGAATCTTTTGAAGGAGGTTCTGTTTTCAATTGGGTAAATTTACATTCTCTCCTGAAATGACACGCAAATGTACAGATGTTTCAGCATCTAAATTTGGCAAAACATTCAAAACAATGAATTCGGTCTCATTAACCTATTTGTCAAAACACATAATAACAAGTGTTGACAAGGACATGGAGAAATCAGAACTCTCTTACTTGGCTGATGGGAATGTAAAATGTGCTGCCATTTCAGAAAACAGTCTAGAGGTTCTCTTTTTGTTTTTTTCCACAAAATAAAGCTTTTGTCTACCTGTATCGGTTGGAGAGGGAAAGGGCAACCCACTCCAGTATTGTTGCCTGGAAAATCCCAGGGACATAGGAACCTGGTGGGCTACAGTCCACGGGGTCTCAAAGAGTCAGACGGAGCAACTGCATGTCATCCCCTGTACTGGAGCGTTTGCTTTCCACACTCTGAACCTAGGGGTTGGTGGAGGGGGTGGCGGTAGGTGGTCCTCAGCCAGAGAGGCTGATCTCACAGCCACGAACCCACTAAGGCTCTTCTCCTTCTCTTACAGTATGTGTCCAGCAGACACGCCGTCACTCAGAGCGCCCCGGAGCCCAGCAGCTACCCGCCTCCGCACGCCCCCCACCACCACTGCCACCGCCACTGCCCCCTCCAGCCCCGTCACCGCCTCTGCCACCACGCCCGGCCCCACCACCTGCACCACCAGGAGGCGGGGCCGCCCGCCACGCAGGTGATGCCCTGCCTGTGCCCCTTGTTCTCCTGCCAGTGGGAGGGCCACCTGGAGGTGGTGGTGCCCCACCTACGGCAGATGCACAGGGTGGACATCCTCCAGGGGGCCGACATTGTCTTCCTGGCCACGGACATGCACCTCCCGGCGCCGGCCGACTGGCTCATCATCCACTCCTGCTTCGGCCACCACTTCCTGCTGGTGCTCAGGAAACAGGAGAGGCACGCAGGGCACCCCCAGTTCTTCGCCACCATGATGCTGATCGGGACCCCCACCCAGGCCGACAGCTTCACCTATCGCCTGGAGCTCAACAGAAACCACCGGTGTCTCAAGTGGGAGGCCACGCCCCGGTCTGTCCTGGAGTGCGTGGACTCGGTCATCACCAATGGGGACTGCCTCGTCATCAACACCTCGCTGGCCCAGCACTTCTCCGACAACGGCAGCCTGGCCATCGGGATTGCCATCTCTGCAGCCGCGGAGATCTGCTCTTCAGAGGCTGAGATGTGACACAGAGGCCGCCGGACACTCACGTGCGGCCACCCCTCTACCAAGAAACTGCCTGGGCCCTCAGATCTCTGCGTACCAGGACTCCAGGCTCCTTTCCATTCTTCTCCCTCCTCCCCTCCTTCCTTCCTTTCTGTTTTTTTGTCTCAGGTACTTTGTGGTATTTGGTATCTGTCTGCCATGGGCATTATATTATGTAAACATCCTGTGATGCAAGACCTTGGTGTGACGTTTGTCCTGATTTGTTGGTGTAGTTTTACAGAATGAGTTTTACATTCCATCAGAATGGTGATTGCTCGCCACCCGCAGTTCCCTTCCCTCCTGCTTCTCAAACGAGCAACAGTCACCGAGGTCACGAGGCAGACTCTTGGGGTTGAAAGGAGACTGAGTGTCCACATCATTTCCCCCTCCTCCTTTTAGTCTATTTCAGACTGAGCTAACTCCTAAGGGTGTGGAGACAGCAGATTACGGAAGGGGGCCTGGCCAGCTCGGGGGTGTGTATTGCAGACCAGCTAGACACAGCTCTGCCACTTTCCCAGGAACCTCTGGGGCCATGCTGCCTGGACACTAGACGGCGTCTCCTCCGGGGTGCGGGGCTGGAGGTACCATCATGCCGTGTGTCCTCTGGGTTGATCCTGGGGTTCAGGGGAGCAGGCAAGAGGTTGAACCCTCTTTTGGCAGGCTGCTGTGAGCTTGCCCTCAGCCCGGGCCATTTTTTTCGTGCTCTGAAGTCAAAGGCCTCAAGGGTTTGGTGCTTTCTAGAAAACCTCTTTGCCCTTCGTTGAGCAAGTCATAGAAAAGAATGGGTAAGACACAGGGGAAGAGAAGCAGCCAAAAAAAGCAAAAGATAAAATTAATCTCCTACCTCTGGGAGGGCATTCTCCCCGGAGAGAGCTTTATTATCAAGTTATAAAATCCATCAGTGTTTTCCCTCGGGGTGGAGTGCTTTTGTATCCAGCAAGGATTCCTCTGCTCTGGACAGTTCAGAACCATGATTCAGCAGCAGACACAAGAAACTCGGAGGGTGCAGCTGGCCCTCTGGCCCGGAGGCCTGGCCCCATCACTCAGACACCTGGGAGAGTCCTCCTTCCTTTCCTTACTTCTAAAATACCCCGGTGGTCCAGCGGTTAAGACTCTGTGCTTCCAATGCCAGAAGCATGGGTTCGATTCCTGCTCGGGAAACTAAGATGCCCACAAGCCACACGATGCAGCTGAAAAAATAAATACATAAAACATGCCGAGGGCCCCATTCAGCACACAGATGCTATCACTGGTCAGTCTGCATCCACCACTCTGCTGCAGGGTGAATGAAGGGGCCACAAAAATCCACACTGCCTGCGGGTACAGTGGCTTTCTCTTAATTCGGCCGTCAGAACAATATGCCAACGTCTTGTTGTGGAAGTCTCTCGGGTTTCTGAATAAAGTAAGCGTGTTTAGTCAATGTCGTCTCTTCTAACGAAAGCTGAACACCTGTAAGTCTTCCCAGGAGGTCCTCTCCTACCTCCTCCTGTCATTTTCGTTCTCTCCTTGGCCACTCCCCATCTGCACCAGAAGCGTGGGCCCCCCGAGCCCCACATGATGCTCACTCGTGGACCTTTCGCCAACCAGACATTGCTCTCAGCCCCGTTCCCTCACCTCGGCCATCTCGGCTGGGTCCTGGCAGGCCTCCCACTGAGGACAGTTTCAGGCAGCATGCCCTGGCTGGGCATCAGCCATCTTTTCTCAGCCAAAAATAACTGATCTTGAAACACAAGAGCAACCTTCCCCCAACAACCCTGTGGTCACCTGTGCTGTTAACCTCCAGCTCCAGCTCCAAAAGGGCGGTGCCAGTCCATAGAGGAGTGCATAACACAGCCCCCTCTACTTACACAGTAACTGCTGGGGCCTGGGAGCTGGAGTTTTATTCTCTAAGAGCCCTAAGGAAGCTAATAAACATCGTGTTACTGATGGAGGCAGACACCAGCTCTGCAGCCCCAAGGAAAGAGCCCTTTTTCTCAGCACCGTCACAGCATCCTACAAGGCGCCAGCGTCTCCCGCCAAGAACAGAACAAGCCAAGACCGGTTGGCTCATGTGGGGAGAAACTGGCTCCTTCCTTTACCCCCAGGCCCTTCCCCAGAACCTAAGACCCTCCCCACTTGGCTGTAAGTCTGTTGCCTCCGGAAGTTGCATTCCTTCTCTGGCTCCTGGTCCTCTACCACTTTGAAACATTTGTGTAGCATCACAGGTGCCCAAGATAAACAAACCAAACCTCAGCAAGAGTCTAATTACTGTCCACAGGGCCTTAGGGCTCCTGCAGACATCATCTCTGCCTTCCTGTAGTGCCAAGTTACGTGAGCCAAACTGAGAATAACATTAGGTTACTATTAGTGCACACAAGACTGTATTATGAATAAGTGAGCCCAGACAGGAACTGATATTTTTGGTTCCCAGAAATGGTTTAGACTACAGGGTAGAGATGGGTTATTGTCACCCATCTACGATGGTCCCCAGAAGGCCTTTGTCTCGATAGCCATGTGTTAAGAATGGAAGAAAAAGGAGCAAACTAAAAACAACAGGGATTCCCACCGCATCTGTGGACTGTGGGCCCCAGGGTCCACTGGGTCTTGGTTCCAGGACCTGGGGGAGCAGGGACACAGAGTGTGAAGTGGCTTTGATTTTAGAGGCATCTCAGCTCAAAAAACTGGTCGACCTGGAAGTGTGGGGAGGGACATGGCAGGGATGGGGAACCAAAGAGTGGGGTCCTCAGTGATCTCAGGCCCTACTCCGTATCCCATCACCCACTTCAGGCTCCTCGTTTTTAGATTCCCAGGAGGCAGCTCAATGTAGAGCCCTGGGATCTGACTGCCACTCGCACATCTAGGTGCAAACTTATTACCCACTTTCTAAACAGTACAGTCAGCCCTCTATATCTTCAGGGGTCTGTGTCAGGATAAGCCCCCCACCCGCCACCAACCTCCAGATATCAAAATCAATGGATGCTCAAGTCCCTCATATAAAAAGGCTCAGTACAGTCAAGTCAGAAACCACAGATGTGGGGGACCAGTTTTATTTGCATTTTAAAGTAGGCCTAGGAAGACAGCAGCCCTTCACAGCAAGAAATGAGTTACCAGCATGTGATCTTCAAGCAGGAAGTGTGGTGAGAAGGACATCCCAGCCTAGAGGCTGAGCTTACATAAAAGGTCCGTGTACAATGGAATCAGACCATGCAAGGAAGAAGATTGCCTTAATTATCCTTCTCTGCATGAACTTGCATCTAGGGTAGATCCCATCACCACCTGTGGAGACTGTGGATCTTTTAGAAATTGATCAGGTTAATCACAATGGTACTCATGGCTACCACTTATTGAGGGTTTATTATGTAACTTAGTGGGCTAAGTACTTTGAGCATATTGCCTTATTTAATCTCCATTACAACTGTATGAGGGCTTCCCAGGTGGCACTATGGTAAAGAACCCGCCTGCCAATGCAGAAGATGTAAGAGATGCCAGTTTAATCCCTAGGTCAGGAAGATCCCCTGGAGAAGGAAATGGCAGCCCACTCCAGTATTCTTGTCTGGAGAAACCCATGGACAGAGGAGCCTAGCGTGCTACAGTCCGTAGGGTCGCAAAGGGTCAGACATGACTGAAGCGACTTAGCACGGACACGCACAACCTTATAAAGCAGGTACTATTATTTCACCCATGAGAAACCTAAGCAAAGAGGGGTTAGACACTGTTTAAGGTCACAGAGCTAGCAAATGGTACAGCAGAGACTGGAATTCAGTGTGTCTTGCTCCAAAGTCCCGGCTTCGGACCAATACCAACTATGTCATTTCTAGGAATTTATGGACCCGTGGCTCAGAAGGGCCATGCATAAAGTCTGAATGGCATGGAGGCCTTTTAGTACTTTAGTATTAAATACACCCTTTCATCTCTCCCTTTACTCCATCTTTTCCCAGACCAAGACAGAGTGGTATGTTAGAGCTGGCTTGTGTAACAGTTGTTAAATTTTTTAGGAATTTTACAAACTGTTAACCATAGCCATGATTAAAAATTAAATTATATAAATTTACAGTTAAGTTCTATTAAAACAAGAGTAATAAATACTCGAAACTCATCACTTCCTAATTATTTCACTACTCTTATTTTCCATGCTCTTGAGATTGTTTACCTTGATCACATACGTATGGTGAACATTCTATATAATGCTGTGCTACCATCCCCATGTTTGGTGATCTCACGGGAACAGCTTGAAACTGGCCGTGGTGGCAGCGTTTACACCATGGAAATTGGCAGTGCGATAAGCCAAGGTGTTTCCCATTTGAAGAACTAATCATTAAACATTTACTAGCATTATCACTGCATGGACAGTTCTGATGCATACATCAGGATGGGGAAAGGGGATTTTGGAAGGAGAAATAAGATCCCAGTGGCCACAGTGACAGGACAGAAATGACAGCCAAGCCAGCCAAATAGCAAATTATTGGGAAGGCGCAAATTGTTTTGGAGAAGGGAGTCTGAGGCTTTAAAGCAGCTTCCAGGGCATTCCTTTCCCTATTCCAGATCCTTCCCTATTGTAGTTAGTGTGGAAAGTTCTATCTGATGACTTTCATGGAAAAATTATGCCTCACAAAACCAGCCTGTTGGCAATTCCTGTCCAAAAGAGAAGACCAAACTCTACAAAAGTACAGCTTCTCGTTACTTGTTCTCATTGGTCATCTGTCTCACTCCACATGTAGACCAAACCCTAAAGAAATATTTCACTTTGCAACAAGAGACTGGAAATATCCAATAGTGGGCAGTGACTATAACATGGCATAACATGTGTGAATGCAAAAACAGGACCCTCATCCACGAAGCTGAGGGACTGAGAGGGAACAGGTCAGGGGATGTTACACGAAGAAAGTAGCCCAGCGCTAATCTAGCTTAATCTGGCTACTTCACTGCAACCCAACAAGGACCCCATTCACCCAGGCCAGCACACTTTTCACATTAAGGCCTGGTTCCCACAAGGATAAAAGTCACAGAGAAACTCCAGGCTGAGTACCTGGTAAGAGGCAGAATCTCCAAGGCCAACAGTGAATCAGTGACTCTGATCCCAGTGGCTTCAGTGTAAGGGAAAGAAGTGAGGCTTGTTGAAGCTTCCACTTGGATGCAGTTTCTGGTGGAAGGGGAAGGGATCATGGTTGCGACATCAAAGAATTACGCTTTGATTAAAGTTCAGCTACAAATAGCATCCAGAGCAGAGTCTCCCAGTAGATTGTTAGACCTTCAGATGATTTGTTCTGAAGATTTCCTTAAGAATTGCTGAGCTCTCTATTGTGTTAACCTGGAGAACAGCCAGCCAAGAAAAACTTCACTGTTACAAGACCCAAACAATCTGTTGTAGATAAGCATTTATTTTTCCCCCCAAATCAGATTACTACATAGGTTACCTACATGGCTTAGAGTTTGCCTTTTCTAATATAGTATAGTATATAGAATACTATACTATAAATATTCCTCTCCCCTTTTTAACCTCTTTTTGGGGTACTGAGATGAGAGAGACAGAAAGGAAATCAAGGATCATTTTACTTGACTTAAATTGATGTTTATGTTATTTTCTAGGCTTTCTTATGATGTTAGAAGAAGCAGGCTTAGAATATCACTTTATCTCTACCCTGTCTCCCATGAAAAATGTCATTAAATTGCATTTGATATTGTTTCCTTGAACCCTTCAGAGTTGCTTGTTGTTATTGTTTGTTGCTGGAGTTTTTTCCTCCCCACAGGGTTCTGTGCGACTTCAGGGAATAGAAATGAAATGCTATACGGGAAAGTGCAATTATCAGAAATTCACCAGCTGCCACATTTGACCTATGTTTCATTATCTTTCTCCCTGTTTCATTTTTCTGCCTCCATTTCAAAGTCATAGTTGGATGCAAGGAGGAAAGTATTTCTGAAGGTGAATAAAAGCCCTGGCAACTAATGTGCCCCCAGGACTATTTCAGCCTCTGGTGCTGCCTTGAGAAGAGGGACCACAGCCTTCCCCGATGGCCATCACTGCCCACCCCCTTGCTACCAGCACCCCTTATCTGAGATCTTCCCTGCCTCTGTCTGACAGCAGGGTCCCTGAAATTTACTTCTGGGCCTATCAGATCAGTTGTCAAGGGAGCCTTCATGGTTTAATTCTTTAATTTCAGGCCACTGTTAGTTACTCGCAAGATCAGGATTGAGCAAGAATTTTAATCCTATTGCCTGTCAATTCATCTTAACCTCCATCTTCTTCCTTATGTCCTTCTTCCCAGAACCTACTTCCTGCTCTCACAGAGGCTTATAGAGAGTGCCTTGAATTGAGCTGAGTGATCAAAACTGACCACAGGACCAGCATGAATATTCATGAACCAAGTTAGTTGTCAGGCCATGGCCTCTCTTGGAACAGTTCTGCACCCTGTGGTGTCCCAAATACTTTCCATTGCCCTCAAAATACGCTAAAGACGTGCAGTAAGGCTGCTGAGTGCCAGAGAGAGACTCCACTGAAAGAAGGGGGACACTCACCCGTCGAGAAATTCAGCCAGGGAGGGAGGTCCAGCCCAGAACCCTCCCTGGGATGCAGAGCTTTATTTCCCAAACTTCAGTGTGCTTAAGAATGTGCTTAAGAATGATCATCAGGGCTTCCTTGGTGGTATAGATTCCGCCTGGCCAGCACAGAACACGGTTTTGATCTCTGGTCTGTGAAGCTCCCACATGCTGCCGAACAACTAAGCCAGTGTGCCACAATTACCGAAACTTTCACGCCTGGAGCCCATGCTCCACAAAAGAGAAGCCACAGCAATGATAAGCCCATGAACCGCAACTAGAGAGAAGCCCCCGATCGCTGCAACTAGAGAAAAGCCTGAGCAGCAATGAAGACCTGACAGAGTCAAAAATAAGTAAATTAAGTGTATATGTGTGTGTGTGTGTGTGCGTGTGTATGTACATAAAGAGTGATCAACAGAACTTGATTTCTGAGATCCAGAAACCAGAGATTCTCATTCAGGAGACTCAGAGTGGAACCCAAGATTCTGATTTTAACACTCTTTCCCCCAGGATTCTGCAAGGGTTATGTGACCAATGATTGGATTCTCAAATCCAGAGCTGAGCACACTGGTGGTAACAGGGGCCACAGAAAACAAAGGCGCAGATAAAACCTCCTGAAGAAGCAAGCCGGTCCTTCCTCGAGAGGGAGGAAGGCAGGAAAGAAGCTGACGGGAAGGGACCGGTTACATTCGGATGGGGGAGCAGGAAACTAACAGAGTTCAGAGAGGAGAGGAGTCAGGCGGGGGTTCCCTAGAGCAACAGAGGAGGGAACTCTGTTCTCCTGTCCCTTGGAGGCAGAGGTGGTGGGTGACAGGCACAGAGGAGGGAGAGAAGAGAGCTGGGCAGGCAGGACACTGGAGGTCACCAGCCGTGATGCTGGAGCCGTGGCCGGGGCTGGCAGACGGAAGCCAGCATGGAAGGGCCCCCAGTGCCGAGTGCCACGTGGTCACAACTCTGGCAGCCTGGTGCCGATGAAGGGACTGTGTAAATCTTCCCCATGAGCACATAAGCGGCTCATCCTATAAACCCCTGCCAGGCTGGGATGGTAATTCATATTTAAATCTCTGCCCCTAGCCCTGACAGGGAGTTACCTCTCAAATCCCCAGGGAGTCATTTATTTATCCTGCAAATCTCCCCCAGGACGCATGAGCAGGTGTCACTGTTCCAGGGCCGTCCGTGGGGGATGTGAATTATCAGGCCACTTTCAGCAGCGGCTCAGAGCTAAGCCCCACATAAGTCTTGCCTATGGGGCGAGAGGAAAGGAAATCACTGAACTAGTTTCTTATTAGCCTAGAGGTAGACAAGGTATACTCTGTACACCCTCTGCAAGGGGGCCCATGGAAAAAGCATCTATTAAGGATCAAAGCTGGGGACGTGGATTATCACCCATCCAGGAGGTAATTCCATCTTCCCCTCTCTCTGCCTCTTCCTAGGTTCTGTATCAACTTTTGTTAACACACAGAGATAGACATTTCTTGATTTCTATAATCCTGGCAATTACAGATTTAAAAAACAAAACACAATCAACAGGAAATCAAGCACCTCAATACATTGAAATGTTAGAGAACTGTTGAGTGAAACTGGCCGCCTTGGCTGGGCATGAAAATAAACTGCTTGCCTGAGTTGTCTCACAACAGGAGGTCCCGATAAAGAATGCGATGCTACAGCCAAAACTCACCAGAGAACTGGAGAGGGTCGAAAGGAGAAGGGAGGAGATGGTACATCCTACCAACCTCCCAGAAACTCACACACTGGAATCCACCTTGGCTGAGAAGGACTCTGATTCAGACCACACATGGGCAATAAGCAAAATGATTGGCCAGAGACGACCCGGAAGCCAACTGCATTACCATAAAGCCCAAGACTGTGAGCCATGTGACAGCTGGATTCCCTTGCCCTGCTGCTCTCCACCGGGGCGCCCCTTCCCAATAAAGTCTTTTGCTTTGTCAGCACATGTGTCTCCTCTGATCATTCATTTCTGAGTGTTTGATCCCACCCTCAGGCCCTGGAAGGGGTCCCCCTTCCTGCAATGGAAACGCTTCCAGATCATTCAAAAGCCAAGCCCACCACCTACCTGGTGATCCTGCTTCCTGCAAACAATGACAGAAGATCAAGGCAGCCAGCAAAACTCAGGGAAGGTCTCCTGGAAGTCTAGGTCCACCCTCTAAACATTCAGATCTACATCTTCACCAGCCCAGGTGCAAGGCTCTGTGAAAAATAAGAATCAGGAAAACCATTATCACTGGGTCTGCTTTAGTGATGTGGCCACACTCCGAGGGCAAGGCTCAGTTGGGGAATGGGCTCTAGAGGGGAGAGTGCAGAGAGTAGGACCACTTAGTAAAATCAAAGTATTAGGGTATTTGCTAAATCTGGCAAACCTAAGAGGAACAAGTCCATAAAGTGCGTTTGTCCTATTGTGGGTGCGGGTTACCAGCCAGAGCAAGCCCTCATTGGCAGTGTCGCCCTTTGCTTATTCTGCTCCTAATCTGGGGAGCCATGCGTATGGCCAGCTCTCTGGCTGCAGGGCTGGTGGGGCTCTTCCCTAGACTCTGCTCTTGCATTCACGGTGGGCTGCCCTCTGCGTGGGCACTGATGGGACTGGAACTCACCTCCATTGTTTAACAAAGCCTGGGGTGTCTTGAGAGCCCAGAGTCTTGAGGCAACTGGGCACACGGAAACCATGGCAATTTAGAAACAGTCCCACATCTTCAGGCAGCCATCAAGAAGAGCACTTCAGGACAGGATGTATGAAAGCCTACAGCAAGCGCAACAAAACAGTAGTATTTACATGTGTTGGGCTTACTGGAGGATACAAAGGTAAGAACAGTTTGGTCCCTGCCCTCAGGAACCTC
Organism: Bos mutus; assembly: GCF_027580195.1. Classification (NCBI taxonomy): domain Eukaryota; kingdom Metazoa; phylum Chordata; class Mammalia; order Artiodactyla; family Bovidae; genus Bos; species Bos mutus. The sequence goes on along the minus strand of NC_091628.1, from coordinate 15,788,724 downwards.
GTAGTGAACTCAACGAGACAAAATAAATACATTTACATGTGCATCAAGCAACTGTCTAATGGCCCAGCAGTTTCTAAGCAGCAGCCCAGTGGCATTTGGTTGGTTTAGATGACATGCATCCATAATTCTGGTCAGAAGAAGACAATGAGCCCAGATGGACTGGGACATTTTTCTTTGGCTGCATCGGGTCTTGGTTGCCACGTGTGGGATCTTACGTTGCAGTGCGTGGGATCTTCTCTCTAGCTGTGGTGCACTGACTTAGTTGCCCCAAGGCAGGTGGGAGCTTAGTTCTCTGAAGAGGGATCAAACCTGTGTCCCTATCATTGGAAGGCAGATTCCTAACCACTGGACCACCAGGGAAGTCCCTAGACAATTTATTATTTACAGCAAGAATAATATTTGAGTCTAGGTTTCCTGAGCCCCAGTTCCAATAGGACGATGAACAGGTGCTACCTGAGCACAGAGTTGGGGAGCATTAGGGAGAGGGACCCTGAGATTAGGAGACTCTGATCTTAGGTAGGGTTGCTAGGAAGTCTGCCCATCTTCCTTTCTGGAGAGATTATTTTTTTATTACCCTGTGTGTTTCAGTCATGTCCAGCTCTTTGCAAGCCTAAGGACTGTAGCCCCCAGCCAGGCACCTCTGTCTATGGGATTCTCCAGGCAAGAATACTGGAGTGGATTGAAATTCCCTTCTCCAGGGGATCTTTCCAATCCAGGGATTGAACCTGAGTCTCCCACATTGCAGAAAGATTCTTTACTATTTGAGCTACCAGGGAACCCTTATTACCCTGGAATATAAGCAAATCTCTCTAAGGAGGGAATGCTTCTACTTTTACTACCCAGGAACATAAATAAATTTGTTCTAGAAGGAGTCATTGTCTCCACATTTACATTAACATTCCTCAAAAGACAATTCTAGAGCAAATTGGCTCTTCATGCCTAGACATATAGAAACATGAGCAATTCATGGGCCATCCTCTCGCAACAGCCTTGAAGAATAAAGAGCTAACGAAATGATGAAGACTTTAACTGACATGGTTTGAGGAGGAACTTGATGGAAGCTATTATGATTAAAAAATGCTTCATGGAGAAATAACTTGGCATTGTCCCTGCAGAACTTGTAAATAATGTCCAAGATTCCAGCCCATTCTATCTGCTAGGACAAGAGCCAGATAGTAAATACTAGAGATTTTGCAGACCATATGCTCTCTCGGGCAACTATTTAGTTCTGCCGTTGTGGTGTGAAAGCTGCCTTAGACCTCACCTGAATGAATGAGCATGGCTGTCCTCCAATAAAACTCGATTTACAAAACAGGCAGCAGACTGGATTTGTCCGACGGGCTGTAGTTCATCAACTTCGGCACTAGAATACACAACAATTCACTTAAACACACATGCAATGGGATGATCAAATGGATGGGTCACTGACCATCAGAAATGGCAGAAGGGATTCATTCAACAGGAAGAGGGTTTGATGAAGAATCACTGAATAGGGACTTCCTTGGTGGTCAGTGATTAAGAATCTACCTTCCAACGCAGGGGACATGGGTTCGATCCCTATGGGGAACTAAGATCCCCATGCCGTGGGGCAACTAAGCCTGTGAGCCACAACTAGTGAGTCTGTGTATCACCAGGAGCCCGCATGCCACAGTGAAAACCCAGTGCAGTCGAAAAATAAATAAGCAAGCACTGAATGATGAAGAGAGTCACAGAGGAGGAATCTAGGTAATTCCTAGGTTCCTTTATCACTCTAAGATTCTGTAATTGTTTAGAGACTTGGTAGAGTAACTATAAATTCTACAGGTGTTTTGAGCTTTCTTCCAGATGTGCAATCCTATTAGAGTCTTAATCTACACATTCACCTCCAAAATTCTAGAAGAGCTAGAGATTCTAGAAGGTCACAGAGAGCCTTACTCATGTTAGTTCTTAGGTTCTCTGAAATAAACGATAAGGGAGACTTCGCGTCTGATGGTCAGTGACTCAACAATGAGAGGGAATGCACTGATGGGGAATCCTTCATGTAACTTCGCTGAGACAGAAGACAATCAAAATACAAGGGTTCTGTCTTGAGGAGTCCAGTTCATCATAAGAAATAAAGACTTTGGAATATGATACTGTGCGTGTAGGCTCAGTCATGTCATACTCTTTGCAACGCTATGGACTGTAGCCCACCAGGCTCCTCTCTCTATGGAATTTTCCAGGCAAAAACACTGAAGTGGGTTGCCATTTCCTCCTCCAAGGGACCTTCCAGACCCAGGAATCGCACCCGTGTCTCTTTCATCTCAGCTTCCCTGATAGCTCAGTTGGTAAAGAATCCGCCTGCAATGCAGGAGACCCAGGTTCGATCCCTGGGTTGGGAAGATCCCCTGGAGAAGGGAAAGGCTACCCACGCCAGTCTTCTGGCCTGGAGAATTCCATGGACTGTACAGTCCATGGTGTCGCAAAGCGTCGGACACGACCGAGCGACGTTCAGTCACGCACTCTCGCCTCTCCTGATTGCAGATGGAGTCCTTCCCGCTGAGCCACTTGGGAAGCCTGTGATACTATGTAGCACTGCTCAAATAGTTTCTTTCCCAGTGTTTTCAATTGGCCAGGATTTGTTTTAATCAGATATGATAAGATGTAGACACAGGGACAAATACCTGTGAGTGAAAAGTTTATTATGTAAAAATTTCCAAGAGGAGGGGGGGTCCCCGTGCTACCCAGAGCCACACAAGGAAACATCAGGGCAGACAGGAGACAGGAATGAGGGTGAAGCAACATGGCAAAAGCCACTGTTGTGCTTTTCCTGAGAAGGGCTGGGTGAGGCGGAGGACGCAGCTGAGCGGGTTGAGGATTGGGTATTTGAATCTCAGTGGCCTCCTCAAGGTTATTGCCCCCTGAGGTGATTTAGGGCAGGTGCCTGATAAAAGGAGGAAGGTTGTTGTTGTTCAGTCGCTCAGTCATGTTGGACTCTCTGCGGCCCCATGGACTGCAGCACGCCAGGCCTCCCTGTCCTTCACCATCTCCCAGAGTTTGCTCAAACTCATGTCCATCGAGTCAGTGATGCCATCCAACCATCTCATCCTCTGCTGCCCCCTCTCCTCCTGCCCTAAATCTTTCCCAGTGTCTAGTCCAATGAGTCAGCTCTTCACATCAGGTGGCCAAAGTATTGTGGATTCAGGATTGGTTGATTTACACATCAAAGGCATGCTCTCAGGGACGTTGTCTACTCTCTTGAGGAATGACTCATCTAACCTTCAGAGGGGCTGTCCCTCTCTGGGGTCCTCAAGTCCCCAACATGTCAAAACATCATAAAATATTGAAAATAAAACTCATGATTAATGCACCCAGCCCCTGGAATATTTTGTCCTAAGTGTCTGGACAGAAGAAACTATAGCCTTAAAGAGTTTTAATCCCTTGGAGAATGTCATGAGAGCTGATAGAGTTGTCATCTCTGTAGAAAATTTTCCCTTCATGCTTGGGTGGCTACAGTACAAGCCGTGGAGTGAGGCCCAAACTAAGGCAGCAGGAGCAGCAGAGCTGAGACACCGATGAGAGGCTTGCAAGACCAGAGCAGTTCATGAGGGAAAGGGTTCAGCCCATGTGAATGGTGTCCTCTGGAGCTGAGCAGTGCACCATAGCCCAGAGTGCGAACCACCCAGGACACACAGGAATCGGGGAGTGTGTCAGTAAAGCTTTCTGGTTGTGGCCAATAAATCTGCTGTAGCTAGTTTAAGCAGAAAATATATGAGGTAGTTCACAGGAGGGCCAGAGAGTCATAGAGTCGGGGACAGAGCAGACAACGAAAACTACCTAGCTATATATAGCACCAAATTCTTCTGGCAGAAATACCACTGTGTCGACTTCTGCTTCTCAACACCTTGATACCAGGACGCTGGATGCTGGGGTCAGAGACTTGGCCATGGCTGCCTCCAGGGTAGCAGAATATGGCTCCCCAAAACGTGACTGTGGGAGTTCAGGACGCAGCACCCCAAAACATGCCACTTTGACATATTGATTATATTGAGCCCTAGGCACTTGGAAAATAGCAAATACACGGAGAAGGCTTTTTCTGAACGCCCCATATCTACCTAAAGAGATTTTCCAGAAGGAAGTCCACTGTCATAAACCATCTCCCTAGGAATTTCACCAACCAGGGAAGATGGACTGTATCACAGGAGAGAAGAGAAGTCACTACCTCACTCAGACAAACTTCCTCACAAACTATCATCTCTCCTATCTGTTCTTCTAAGGGTCCATTCAACTTTCCTGGAAGTCAATTTTTCCTCCCATTAACAGGAGGACTTCATCCTCCTCTCCTGTCCTTGTTAAGATGATATTTAAGCCTGAATTCTTTTTTTAATTAATTAATTAATTTTTGGCTATGTTGGGTCTTCATTGCCACACGGGCTTTCTCTAGTTGCGGCGAACAGGGGCTCCTCTCTAGTTGCAGTGCGTGGGCCACTCTTGTCGTGGAGCATGGGCTTTGGGGCTTGAGGGCTTCGGGAGTTGCAGCGCATGGGCTCAGTTGCCCCCACAGCATGCGGAATCTTCCCGGACCAGGGATTGAACCCATGTCCCTGCATTGGCAGGCAGATTCTTAACTGCTGGATTAGCAGGGAAGTCCAAGCCTGAATTCTAAGCCACTTCTTTGAGTTACTCATTTTCCCCAGGTGTCTCTCACATATACATGAGGTAGACATGTTAATAAACTCCTGTTTGTTTCTTGTGTGCATCTGTGTTTTATTACAGGAGTCTTAGCCAAGAACTCAGAAGCCAAGAACTCAGTAGTTCTTGAGTTGCTAAGTTGTTTCCGACTCTTTGCAACCCTGTGGACTGCAGCACACCAGGCTTCCCTGTCCTTCACCATCTCCTAGAGTTTGCTCAAACTCACATCCATTGAGTCAGTGATGGTAGTGGGACAGTATTTTCCTCCCCTACTAGGGTCAGACATCCCTACTACTGTACTTGCCAGGAGATCTAATTCCTAAATCATAGGAGAAGGTCTTAACGCCAGGGAAACTGGGCAGAATTGGTCTTAGCTTTCAGAATCTCTAGCTCCACAAAGCAAACTAAAAGCAATTAGAATCTGTACTACATGAGCCAACTTATATGACCTGTCACCATAAAGGATGAGAGGCTTAGAGTTCTAGGATCAAACCTGTGGATTCAAAGCAGCTACCGCTAGGATGATCTCCTGAGTTCTGGCTTGTTCCGATGCTGCTGTGGGCTGGGAAGCAAGGGGTGAATCATCTTAAGTAAGAAACACCAAAATCCCAGAAGTAGAGTGCATTGTGCCAGTAGACCTCTTCCTGAAATGATGAACTAAATCACAAGCTAAGCACCCCATATAATATTTACAACTTAAAGAATTCCATTGTAGATCCTTCTGCAAAGTGAATAACCATCCTCCTATATTTCTCTCCAGTGAAGCTGGATTAATATACTGAGCTTTCTTAAATCAAGGTGTACTATCCCCTTGGAGCCTTTAAAAGAATGGAACGTCACAAATCTCATGAAAAGAGGCCATAAAGAGTCATGGTTTTGACATAACAGGCATGACATAACTGCAAGACGGAAACTGGCAACTGGCGTTAAGCCCCCTGCCTTCCATATTAAGAGCTGGAACTCATCAGTTTGGACACAGAGGGAAAGCTTGTGATCTGAATACCTGGCTGTGTCCACTTAGTAGCTAATGTCCTCAGAGTATCCCAACTCAAATGCAGATCATGGATCCCACGTTTGCATGTGAGCTATAAATACTCACTCAGGTGCTGGACAGGAGGCACGGGTACTTAACGCTCTCATAAAAAAGCAGCATGCAGATGGTAATTAACGCCTCACTGTCCCCAGCGCTCAGAGAGGATTTGCTACAGTGGCAGCAACTTTGATTTTTTTTTTCCTAATTTTTGCTCAGAGAGCCGGAGGCCAAAAGCTGTACATTATGAAAGATTTCTCTGCCCGTTCCCTCAAATCTCAGCGCATAATGGAGATTGGTTCCCCATAATAGATTCATGTACTTCTTCCCCGGTGCCTTGTCAAATAATAGCACAATCCAAGCAATAAGACAGGAGTCCAGGCACACACCCGGCTCACAAGGCCAACAGTGGGGAGGGGGCTTGTTTATTACCCTGTCTGGAGCAGAATCAAATTACTTATGGACCATTTAGATGCAAATGCATCATTCATTTAGCAAACATGCTGCATATGCAGACAATTTAGCCAAACAATGGATCTATAAGGACATCCCCTGCTCATCTTCGAATATCAACTGTGCGTTTTCAAAGGGGATTTGGATTTTCTCTGAATTGATCAAACTTGACAAGTAATTTCTACCTAATGTTCTGGCTAGCCTCGTCTCTCTTCTCCATCTGTAGGTGAGAAATCCTATTTTCTGCTAGTGACAGGGTAATGCAAAAGGCTACAGACGCAGGAAGAGGAGGCAATTCTTGTGCCCGGGACTAGCTTGCCACATTCTGAAGGATCTGTTTTGTTAGGTTGCCTTGAAATTACAAAACCTTTCCATTCGACACACGCCCCATCCCCCACCCCATTTACACTTTCTGAGCTGCCGCGGGAAAAGAAGCTGTGAAGAAATCTAAGCCATCTTTGTACAAAGGGAGACAGCGTTCTCACACGGCAGCTCCCAAGACCGTCTCAGTCCCTGCCTGGGAATTATAAACCAGCCACTGCTGTTCCAGCCACGCTCGGAATCAAAGAAAAGCACATTAGGGAAGAAGATACCAAATTTGAAAACTCGCCTCATCCTGGAGTTTACTGTCAAAAAGACAGCTTGATTCAGTTGTAGGAAACAATTGGGTGAATAGGAACCATTGGGAGAAAAGCCAGGGAATCAGCCCAGTAAGTCAGAGATGTCAAAGGGAGTTATAAGAATTTTCCTACCGAGGGGCTCACTGAACTCAAAGATCAGCCTCTACATATTCTAATCAAATGACTAAAACCTACACTGGCATTTTTCCTTGTACAAGGCAAATGACCTTTAAAAAAAAAATCACTTTTTTTTCTTTTTGGTCCATGTCCAAATGGAAAATTACCTGTGATCTGCCTCCTTAAGGAGCCTTAGCCCAACAGATCTCCTACCAATTCCAGGAGGTGCCTTGGCCTGGTCATTTGCTATTGTTGTTTAGTCACTAAGTCATGTCCAACTCCGTGCCATCCCATGGACTGTAGCCCACCTGGCTCCTCTGTCCATGGAAATTTCCAGGCAAGAATACCGGAGTAGGTTGCCAATTCCTTCTCCAGGGGATCTTCCTGACCCAGGGACTGAACCCAAGCTTCCTGCATTGGCAGGCAGGTTCTTTACTGCTGAGCCACCAGGGTAGCACTTGGCCTGGTCATTAGAAAACCATAATTGAATTGCCAATGTGTTCTTTAACCAGGTACCTCTGTTTTACTGGAAAGCCAGTCAATGCCTAGATTTAACTGACAGTGATAAAGTGGCAATGATATGCACCAGAAACACTGGGCCAGATGCCTTTGAAATTTCTTAAGGGAAAAAAAGCTTTGATATTGTATTTTATTAATCCAACAAATTTTATAAAATGTTGGCTAGGGTATAATTCTCCACATGCTAAATATGACACATGCCAAATCAATAGTAAGTCACCTTATTTATCCCTATCTCTCTTTCCCCACCCATTTCTAAACTCCATACACACAACACATACATTCTGTATCCAAGCTACTTTCCCACTCTCCACTCGTCGCAACAGTTCTTAAAACCTGCAGCTGCTACTTCTTTAACCACTAATGTCATCCTTTCTGTGTGTTCTGGCTTCATCCCTCACTACTGTACTATCTCAGCTTGCTCTCATCACAAACTACCTCTATTGCCAAACGCAGCTGCCTCTTGTTTTATTCAAACTCTCTGCCACAGTTGGTGTCGTGGGTGGGTGGCTCGTGGATTTCTGGGAAATTCCTGAGCCCTACACAGAGAAATCCACTCAGCATCTCACACCTCGCTTTTACCCAACATCGATGCTGACCCGCTTTTTCTACCTGCACAGGAGCACGGTCATTGAACCTTCCATTCCCGAGTTTCTAACCTCTCTCTCTCGGTCACCTGACTAGAAACCCAGCGGCGTCTTCACAACTTCCCTTATCCTCCCCTGACTTTTTCAGTCCACCTTGGTGTCCACTTGATTCTTCCCCTACATCACTGGCTCTCTAAGAACTGTCCTGCATTTCCTGCATTCCCTCAAGGGATTCAAATCACACATAAAGAGTCAAGGGATTCAAATCGCACATAAAGAGGTCCAACTTTATGTTGTATCTGCAATTGGCAATATCAGTTACCTCTGCAGTGATGTTAGTGTGGGTGAGAATATTGGACTACTTCACACTGAAATACATGTTATTTGATATAAATGACTATCGTGGTGTTTCTCCCATATATTACACTTGTGTGTGTGTGTGTGTGTTTAGCCAGTCTGTTGTCTCAGATTCTTTGCGACCCCATGGACTGTAGCCCGCAAGGCTCCTCTGTCAATGGGATTCTCCAGGCAAGAATACTGCAGTGGGTTGGCATTTCCTTCTCCAGGGGATCCTCCAGACCTAGGGATTGAACCCACATCTCTTGCGTCTCCGGCTCTGCAGGCAGATTCTTTACTTATGAGCCATCAGGGATGCTCATACTACACTTAGTGTATTAAAATTTCTGAAATTAAGAAAGTAGCTTGGTTAGACTATTTATGAGCTTCATTTCAGGTGGGTTGATAAACGCTGCTCTCTTGTAGAGCAAGTGTTTAATCTTTCCCTTCTAGTCCCACTGATCCTTTCCAATTGCCTACCTAAATAGCATATTCAAAAGCAGAGACATTACTTTGCCAACAAAGGTTCGTCTAGTCAAGGCTATGGTTTTTCCTGTGGTCATGTATGGATGTGAGAGTTGGACTGTGAAGAAGGCTGAGCGCCGAAGAATTGATGCGCTTTTGAACTGTGGTGTTGGAGAAAACTCTTGAGAGTGCCTCAAAATAACCATCTTATGCTGGTCTGGATGCCAGGTTCTTTTATAGATCAGAGATGGGGGGAGGTTAGGAAGCAAAGTAGAAAGGTCATTAATCTAGCAAATATCTCCTAAAATGGCAGGGAGTGTGTTAATCTCTTCCTTCCTGCCATCTACAGGTGGACAGGGTTCTAAACAAAGGCACATTAGTTTACAGTCAGGCAGAGGGGCAGGGTTCGCTGAGGCAGGCCGTTATGTATGATTATAATAACAAAAGCAAAGAAAAGCAAATCCAAGAAGCAGTTCCAACATGGAGTCAGAATTGGCTTCTTCTCTGCAACAGGCTGACTCCTCTGGGCCTTCGCTTATGCGGTTCCCTCCGCTTCAACTGCCTGTCCCTCCCCCAAGCACCAGCGTGGGATTCACCCCTCAAGACATCCTTCCCTGCCCCCAGGCCCCCCCACTCCTTTAAGCACTTTATGCCAACCCATCAGAGCACCCAGTTCCTCCCCGCTGACCACAGTTCAAAGGTGTGGTCCCCTGGGCCAGGACAGTCTCATTTACTGATATGTTGGTATCCTCCCTTTGACATAGTGCGTGCTCGAGAACTCAAAACACTTCTTGAGTTCAGCTGAAATAGCCAAATCTTGCCAGAACTCAAAGCATTCCTGGACAAAGACCATCTGTTGGGAGAGACCCAAGGGAGAGAGGGACGTGTCCGTAGCCCTGTTAACAAGGCTAACTGCGGGGCTTAGCGAAAAGCCTCAGACATTTCTGTCCTGCTATTTTAACTGAAAGTAAAGGCAAATAGCAGTAAAACAAAGAGAAATAAATGCAGCACTTTCTTAAAAGGTTATGTTACCGAGTCCAAGAGCGCTCTGCTTGCCTCGCGAGAAAAGCCGATAAATCTGAGACAAAAGTGTCAGGATGAGGAAGGGACTTTATTTGGGAGCCGGCTGACCAAGAAGATGGCAGGCTAGCGCCTCAAAATAACCATCTTGTCGGGGCCTGGTCGCCAGATTCTTTTATGGATCAGAATTGGAGGGAGTGGTGAAGGGAGGAAACAAAGTAAAAAGGCTTTCAATCCTTGCAAATGTCCCCTAGAATGGCAAGCCTCAGGCAGGGGGACGCCTTAGTTTCACAGGCCAGTGTGTATGCTCACAATAATAAAAGAGGAAAAGGAGGGTTAAAGTCCCAGTAGCAGGTTCAGCATACATTCAAAATTAACCCTTCCCAGTTACAGGCAGACTGGCAGGCTGCTTCAGCTTGCAGGGCTCTGCTCCTCAGCGACCCACCACCACCACCGTTCCCGCCCCAGAAGCCCCTCCCGGTGGTGGTCCTGTGGAGTCAGGGTGATTCTCCCGTCAGGGCTCTTCCAGCCAAGTGGCCAAGCATGGAATCCACACTCGTCACTCCACGGTGAGCTTCAGGCCCCCGGGGAAACACGCCTGCAGTCAGGTCTAAGCAACATTGCAACTCAAGCATCTGTAGTGCCCGGCACGCAGTGCCAGGTACGCCCAGGCGGGCCTCCGAGGTCACCCAGCCCTGGTCCCCACCCTTCCCCTGCCTGCTTTCCCCTCTGTCTCGGTCGGCTCTGTCCCCCTTGCCCCCCCTTGCCCCCTCCTCATGTCACCCCTCTCCCCCCACCCCCGCCGTCCTCCAGCAGCTCTGAGCATCTTCTCTGCTCTAGAACCTGCACGGTGCTCCCTCTCTTCTTAGTTTCCTCCCTGTCGCCTCTGCCTGGAAAGCTCTCCCTCCTGCCCACTCGTCTCCAGTTACCTGGGTAATTCTCACTCCTCTCGGAGCCTCAGGGACGCCTCCCCTGGCACCTCTGATGGAATGTAAGGCTCACACTACATCAAACTCCTCCGCTAGCACAGCCTGCGATCTGTCGCTCCCTAACCCTCACCACACTTGTGGTGCTTTGCTTTGTATTTGTCTTCCCCGGTCTGTGTCTGTTCACCAAAGCATCCCCAGGGACCCAACACGGGGTCTGGCACATAGCAGAAAATCCATACTTACTTACAGGAGTGAAACGAGCTGCCTGACCGCATGGATAGGTCTGCAGATTTCATGGGAATATCTACCATGGGAATATCTACCATGGAGAACAAGGTGGGCAGAATCTCTGTTGTCACAAGTCTTCCACTGCAGTGGGAGGAGATGGATTCTTTAAAGAGCTGAAGAAGGAATATGATTATTGCCAACAGTGATGATTCTGAACAAGTTAAAATCCTCCCTTTCCTATAACTTGCTCAGGTTGCCAGTTACCTAAGTTCCAACTCCCTTAAAGGCCATGATCACCCCATACCTGCACAATATTAGCATGATGTTAGCGGGGAAGAAGCAAGACAGATGGCCTAGGGGTTGAGAGCCAGGGTGTGGCCACCTTTCCCCACATCAGCCTCACTTCTCCTGTCGTCTCTGTGTCTACATCACAGCTCCAACTCAGGTCCTCTTTGATTCCAGCTATTCACAAATGTCTCTGTCTCCATCTGTGAACAGGAAGGCAAGGACTAACCTTTCCTCAAGTCTGCACATGGCTCAGCATATAGCAGGAGCTCAGTTAAGATGTGCTACCTTTGAAAAAGCTGGACCTAGAGACTGTCACACTGAGTGAAGTAAGTCATACAGAGAAAGAGAAATAATGTGTGATATCCTGTATATGTGGAATCCAAAAAGAAAAGATACAAATGAACTTATTTACAGAAACAGTCTCACAGAGAATTTATGGTTACCAGAGGGAAGGAAGAAGGGAAAAGACAGTTAGGGAGTTTTGGGTGTTCATGTACACACTGCTATATTTAAAATGGATAACCAACAGGTACTTACTGGATAGCACAGAAACTCTACTCAATGTTATGTGGTAGCCTGGATGGGAGGGGAGTTCAGAGGCTTACGTCATTTGCCCCAAGTCACTCACCTTGATGGAGAAGGAAATGGCAACCCGCTCCAGTACTCTTGCCTGGAAAATCCCATGGACAGAGGAGTCTGGTGGGCTCCAGTCCATGGGGTTGCAAAGAGTCAGACATGACTGAGCAACTGAGCGCACACACACCCACACACACACACACATCCACTTTGAAAATGGCCAAATTAGATTTTAGATGCAGTAGGACTCAGTCCAGAACTACAATCACTATGATCTGCAATCACTTTGCCATAGTCAGGTGACACATTTAAGTGAGGACTCCATCTCCTCCTGGCTGCGTTCTCTTGAGTACACAGTAAGGGCTTGATAACAGTGTCTATTATTATCATTATCATACTTAGTGCATGTGCACTCAGTTGCTCAGTTGTGACCAACGCTTTATGACCCCATGAACTGTCACCTGCCAGGCTCCTCTGTCCATTGGATTCTCCAGGTAAGAAAACTGAAGTGGGTCACCATTTCCTTCTCCAGGGGATCTTCCCTTCTCAGGAATTGAACTCACATCTCCTGCATTGACAGGCAAATTCTTTACCACTGAGCCAACGGGGGAGCCCACCATTAAATAATTGAGACTATGGGGCAGGATGCCTGAGGATTTAGAAAGCAGGGGAAGGAAGGGAGAATGACTGGAAAGCGTCTGAGCCTTCTGGCCAGCATTAAACCTCGGCTCACGGGAAGCCTGGAATGGAGAAGCATGGCTCTCGTTCTCTTGCCCTGAATCATTCTTCCTCCTGAACCAGCAGACACCCACGAGGGAAGCGTGGGTCAAAGATGACCTCAACCTTAGAGCCATCGTTTTCATCACCTCCATCCACGAGGGATGGGACACACTGACAGCTGCAGATAGAGACCCAGAGAGGCACAGCTAACTGCTCAGCTGCTGGGCAGCTCACGGAGGACCGCACGATCAAGACCCTCCACTGCAGGCAGCAGTGTGTTAGAGAAGACCCTGAAAGCCGGCACAGGGGAGGAATAGGGTGAGGAGAGTGAGGCATTCACTGTGGGACCAAAACTCAAGGGAGTGCCAGAAATTAATAATCGAGATAATATTTTAATGCAATATTTTTTTAAAAAAATCAAAATTGAAGCCCCCAGATTCCATGCTGAAAAGTATCAGTACTGTAAATAAAGACCAAGTGTGATTTGACACTTTGTACAGCCCTGAGACTGAGTTCCTCACCTGGCCCAGCTTTGATTACCTAAACATGGACAAGAGACCTAGTCACCGCATCTGGTGTAAGGACCAAAGGAGGAGGTGTGGTTTCCACCCTTTAGGAACTTATAGGCTTATCCTGGTGAACTAGGGAGCAGTTGTAACCATACAACTGCTTACTAGGCCAAAGGAAATTCGAACAATATTTATGGAGAATGAAATGTCAATATTACTCAAAACTCTCCAAAATATGCACTTTAACTCAGCAATTTTGCTTCTAAGAAGTTACCTTAAGGAAATAATAATAGATTATTATTATTTATATATATAATAATATATAACGTGCAAAGACATTCATCAGTGCACAGTTTATTATGAGAGAAATCTTAGAAGCCTCTAAAATGATTCAAAACATGGAACTGATTTTACTAATAAAACAGTAACAAGATATCCATATAATAAAATACTATTCTGCCACTTTGGAGAAGGCAATGGCAACCCACTCCAGTACTCTCTCCTGGAGAATCCCATGGACGGAGGAGCTGCAGGAGCCTGGTGGGCTGCCGTCTATGGGGTTGCACAGAGTTGGACGCAACTGAAGCGACTTAGCAGCAGCATTCTGCCACTTAATGCTGTAGAAAAACTTAATGACGTGAAGAAAAGCTCATGGGACACTGTCAAGTGAGGAAAATAACTGAATATGTATATATGAAAATCTTTGCTTAAGGAGCTAAAAAAGATCAACTTTGAGGCCAGCGAGCTATATGGTGGATTATATTATATTCTATGTTATCGGCATTTTCTAAAATGAATTGGGATTCCCAGGTGGCTCAGAAGGTAAAGAATCTGCCTGCAATGCGGGAGACCAGAGTTTGATCCCTGGGTCAGGAAGATCCCCTGGAGAAGGAAATGGCAACCCACTCCAGTATTCTTGCCTGGAGGATCCCATGGACAGAGGAGCCTGGTGGGCTACAGTCCATGGGATCACAAAGAGTTGGACATGACTAAGCACACATATACACAAAATGAATTGCTCTTATAATCAGATCTCAACATACTCTACTTTTTTTAAGAAGCATGGATCTATTGACAGATTAATAGTAGCCTGACAGGGAGGAGATACATCACTGCAGGAAGAGGATGGACACAGGCGGTAAGGGCAGCCAGGCTGGCTGGAGCAGCTGAGGCACCCAGCTAAGTACGGTCTTCTCCGCCACACTCACGGAGGGACGCGGGGCACAGAACCTGGAGTGGAGGAAAGGTTCATTGGACTCAGAGCCAGAAACAGCTGACCACAGGGCTGCCAATTCCAGAAAGCCCTTGATAATCCTAGATCCTGAGCACAAAAGATCCAGTGACCTGTTCCATCAAAGAGGGAAGGAGCCACAGGCATGTCTCAGAAACCGTGAGGAAAAGTTCCAGCAGCTCCTCTGATTAAAATTTCAAATCCACAACCCTGCCCCTAATCCCTTGGTGAAAAGGGAAAATTAGCACAAGTCTGCAGCCCTGACAACTCCCACCACCCTTTCAGTCCCATGTAAAATTTCAGGCATCTCCCTGGAGACCCCAAGCTGGGCTACTGCCGTTGCTTTCCCACTAATTGGAAAACTGTAATAAGAAAGTAAACAGTGCCGATTCCATAATAACCTGAAAATAGAGCAGCCTGCCTTGTGTTCCCTGATTACTCTATTCATTTACTAAATACACTAGCAGGAGGGCTTGAAAGGATGAAAGATGGGGGCTATTGTGAGCCCTTGATGTCACTGCATTTTTCATTGTATTAAAACAATAACCTCTGTACTGGGGGAGATCACTTGGTTAGGGAAAACCTTCGGACTCCCGAGGGCTGGGACAGAGGCTTTGCAAATTTGAATGACTCCATTTGGGGACATAAAGAATGCCGCTTGCTCTGCCAGCCACTGCGGGAGGAGGAGGAGGAGGTAGGAGCACAGGTGACTCAGTGAGGCTGTCACGTCTTCTTCCCTTTTTGTTCCAAACCACTTCACACCTGGTGTCTTAAAGAAAGAGGAGGCAAGGGGGAGTCCAAGGGGCAGGGAGGGGATTGAGTGTAGGGGAGTGTATAACGTCCCCCCAGCTTCCAACCTGGTCACAGAGTCCTGAGAACTGCAGTGGCTGCAGCCCGCTTGCAGCTCCTGGGGAAGTAACCCATCCACCACCACGCCATCGAAGAAACTGCATCCCCAGCTCTGGGTGGTCCTTATCAGTCAGATGACAACCCAGGGGCCCAAGGACCCCTACTGCAGAATCCACTGACTTCCTATTTGCCCAGCATGTTCTCAAAGGCTGTCCTGCTTTTATTGCTGAGTTCTAGCCTGGAAAATCCCATAGATAGAAGAGCCCGGTGGACTGCAATCCATGGGGTCACTAGGAGTCGGACACGACTGAGCGACTTCACTTTCACTTTTCACTTTCATGCATTGGAGAAGGAAATGGCAACTCACTCCAGTGTTCTTGCCTGGAGAATCCCAGGGACAGGGGAACCTGGTGGGCTGCCATCTATGGGGTCGCACAGAGTCGGACACGATTGAAGCGACTTAGCAGCAGCAGCAGCAGCAGCAGAGAGTTAGGGCTTCCCTGGTGGCTCACCTGGTAAAGACTCTGCCTGCAACGCAGGAGAACTGGTTTTGATCCCTGGACAGGGAAGATCCCCTGGAGAAGGGAATGGCTGTTAGGGAAATTAAATAAATGACCTTGTTTAGGCTTCAGAGACAAAGCAGAGCAGCCTCTGGCCTTGCTTCTAACCTGTCTGGACGCTGCCCTGACTGCCTGTTGTGAGTGCAAGACTTGAAAGTGAAAGTGCAAGTCACTCAATCGAGTGCGACTCTTTGTGACCCCATGGACGATACAGTCCATGGAATTCTCCAGGCCAGAATACTGGAGTGAGTAGCCTTTCCTTTCTCCAGGGGATCTTCCCAACCCAGGGATCGAACCCAGGTCTCCCGCATTGCAGGCGGATTCTTTACCAGCTTAGCCACAAGGGCACCGCAAATAAGATAGGGGACAAATTTTGAAACTGTTGAGCCCCTGGAGGGGCCCTGGCCAACCAACCAAGCCCCGGGCTTAACAACATTCCAAGTTTTACAAGACAAAACAAACATCATTAACATGAAACCAGAGCTGCCATTTTCTCACAGATTGATAGGGATATCAGTTTAAATCCTGGGATTATACGCAGGAACTCGAACTGCCATCTCTGAAGTCTCACCCACAGAGCAAATACGTTGCCTGGGACCTTTCCCAACTGGGCCTCCAATGCGTGGTGTCACAGGACTCCCCAGGGCTGTCTGAGTCTAGATGTTGGTCAAAACCCAGTTTGGTGATATATCCTCTGCTGTTCCTATTTCTCTTTTCTTTTAATGTTAGTATATTGAAAGTAAACTAGATAATTCTCTAATAAATATTGATATTATTTATTTGTATAGAATGAGCAGCTTATTTTGTTAACAAATCCTTTGAACCTGAGACGAAAGAGAAAACTTTCAGCAAAACACTACCTACTCCAGTATTCTTGCCTGGAGAATTCCATGGACAGAGAAGCAGGACTACAGTCCGTGGGATCACAAAGAGTTGGACATGACTGAGCAACTAACATAACAGAGAGTTAATGAAGTGTGGAAGTGGGACAAGGTGGTGCAAAATACGAGAATATTTACTCTCAGTCATTCAACATCAATGCTTTTTTTCAATAATTTATCTGTTTCTTTGGCTGCTCCGGGTCTTCGTTTTGGCCTGAGATCTTCAGTCTTATTGTGGCACGCAGGATCTTTAGTTGCAGCACGTGGGATCTAGTTCTCCGACCAGGGATTGAACCCAGGCCCCCTGCATGGGGAGCGAGGAGTCCTAGCCGCTGGACTACCAGGGAAATCTCCATTGCTGCTTCTTGCATTCACTGCACAAAGGTATTACAACATTCCAGGGCAACTAAACTAGCAGACAATATTAATGGAAATACAATAGAGGATACGCTTTCAAAAGTATCCGATTCAACAGACTCACGAAAGGCATTAACCAAGTTTTAATGAGAAGTGAGCCTGCAGTAATTTTACAAGAAATGATTATCTTCATTCTAAAAAAAATTGTGTGAATAACTGTCTCCACGGCAATGCAGGTAGTCAGAGACGTATGTGTTACTAAAAGAACCAGTTCACAAATAGGCCACGATCACTCTTTTTGCCCAAGAGTGGCAGACATGTTAACTGCGAGACTGTCTAAAGTGAAAGTGAAGTCACTCAGTTGTGTCCGATTCTTTGCAACCCCATGGATTGCAGCCTGCCACGTTCCTCCATCCATGGGGTTTTCCAAGCAAGAGTACTGGAGTAGGTTGCCATTTCCTTCTCCAGAGGATCTTCCCGACTCAGGGAATCAAACCCGGGTCTCCTGCATTGTAGGCAGACTCTTTACCATCTGAGCCACCAGGGAAGCCTTGCCAGGAGGCTCCTGGTTTCTTCCTGGATCTGATTCCTCTCTGAGGTTCAAGTGTGGTTCATTGACCAGCGCTTGTTCCAGGTAGAGGGAAATGGTGCCATGCGCCTTACGGCTTTACACAAAGGAATACATTTTTTAATGGGTTGCTGGTTTAAGATAAAATTATAGGTGCGCTTATGCTTGTAACATAAGACTTTGTAACATCATGCTCCGATACTTTGGCCACCTGATGTGAAGAACTGACTCCTTGGAAAAGACCCTGATGCTGGGAAAGATTGAAGGTGGGAGGAGAAGGGGATGACAGAGGATGAGATATTGGATGGCATCACCGACTTGATGGACATGAGTTTGAGCAAGCTCTGGGAGTTGGTGATGAACAGGGAAGCTTGGCATGATGCGGTCCATGGGGTCTCAAAGAGTCGGACAACAACTGAGCAACTGAACTGATGCTTGTAACAAAGGAGGATACCTCTGACAGTGTAAATGTCCATGACATGTGATAAGGCGCGTGACACCATTTCCCTCTACCTGGAACAAGCACTGGGCAATGGACCACACTTGAACCTCAGAGAGGAATCAGACCCAGGAACCAGGAGCCACCTGGCAAGATGTGCACTGGCCTGGGAGCCAGAAGAGGAAATGCTGAAGGACGGAGCATAGCGGGAGGGGGCGGTGGAGAAGCCGCTGCTGAACCGGTGTGCGGCAGCCCTTGGCATTGCCCTACACCTGGTCTAATCCCCAGCGCCCTGCAGGTTGCGGCAGCCCACAGTTTTTAGGAAGATGGTTTCCCTATGCATGCCGATTCTTTTCCACACCACAATAATAGCTAACACTTACCCAAGCAGTCTTTCTCAAGTTTTAACAGGCACATGAATCATCGGGAGATTTTGTTAAAATGCAGATTCTGATTTGATTGGTCTGTGTGGAGGTCCAAGATTCCCACGTTTCTATTAATAACTAGCTCATAGATGTTGTGGATTTGCCTGGTCCATGGACTACATACTTTGTGACGATTACATTGTTACTGTGAGCCAGCCAGGCCTTGTGCACAGTATGTATTCACCATAGCAAACCTCCTAGGCAGGAAACCACTTTGCAGGTGGAGAAACGTAGGCACAGGGAGGTTCTGCAACTCAGCTAAGGTCACACAGCTAATGAGGAATAGAACCAGAATTTGTTCCCTGGCAGTCAAGTGCTAGAGTTTGACTTTTAAAAATCAGTTTTAATTCTTGGAATTATAATTCTTCATACACATCCATCCTACATTGAAACCATATATAAAGGTTCTGCCTATATTTATTTCTTCAATACATTTACCTGCCAACATTTATGAGCAAGTGGGCTTCCCCGTTAGCTCAGTTGGTAAAGAATCTGCCTGCAATGCAGGAGACCCCCAGTTCGATTCCTGGGTCAGGAAGATCCCCTGGAGAAAGGAAAGGCTACCCACTACAGTCTTCTGGCCTGGAGAATTACGTGGACCGTATAGTCCATGGGGTCACAAAGAGTCAGACACGACTGAGTGACTTTCACTTTCATGGAGCAAGTATTTGAGCCAAGCTCTGGGCTAGCTCATGTTTGTAAAAAGCAAGCCCTGCCTAAAGGAGCTGGAGAAGGTAGACGGGGTGGGGGGACAAGTGATCTGACAGCTCTAATGCAGAGTGACCCACCCTGTATCACAATATGCATTGAATAACCTCGCATTGCCAACAGAGGCAAAGCTAGGTCTCACTGTTTCATTCTGCCCCTGGTGGAAGGGAAGGGAGAAGGAAACTAAGATTTTTTTTTTTTTCCAAAAGCCTAATACATGAGAGGCATTATACATGTGTTACCTCATTTAATCCTCACATCAGCCTGAAATATAGGTGATCTTCTCCCCACTTTAAAACTGTGTCAAAGGGAGGTGGTCCCAGGCGATCCAGTGGCTAAGACTCTGAGCTCCCCATGCAGGGGGACTCAGGTTCTCTCTCTTGTCCGGGAACTAGATCCCACATGCCATAACTAAGAGCTCCCAAGCCGCAACTAAAGATCCCGCATGCTGCAACTAAGACCCAGCAGAGCCAAAAAAATAAAGCTGTATCAGACCCTGTCCAAGGTCACAAAGCTAGGCGAGTAGGAGCGGGCATTTGAACTTACGTATAACTGACTCCAAAGCTGTTATTTCGCCCATATGCTGTTGTTCCTGTTATGTATGTATTGCTGTGAAACGATCCCCAAACTTTAAACATCATGTGATTACGCTTAAGGATTCTATACAACAGGAATTCAGAAAGGTCACAGCACAGAAGGTCCTCTGCAGCCTGATGTCTGGAGGACCCACTTTTGGGGGGCTTCTTGGCTCACAGGTCTGGGGCCTGGTCAGGAAGACCTGAGGACGAGTTTGTCCCCCGTGTGGCCGCTCCGGTGTGGCAGTCTCAGGCTAGCCAGACTCTACACAACGGCCCGGGCTTCCCAGGCTTCCCCGGTGGTGCAAGTGGTAAAAAATCCAGTTGCCAATGCTGGAGATAAACTAGTTTGATCCCTGGGTCAGGAAGATCCCCTGAAGAAGGAACTGGCAACTCACTCCAGTATTCTTCCCTGGGAAATCCCATGGACAGAGGAGCCTAGTGGGCTACAGTCCACTGGGTCCCAGAAGAGTCAGATACAACTGAGTGACTGAGCATGCACACACACACACACACACACACACACACGTACACACAGTGGCCCAGGGCTCCAAGAGTGAGTGTTTTCACGAACAAGGTGGAAGCTGCATGACAGTTAACAGTCTAACTCTGGAAGTTACGGGGCACGTCTTCACCTTTAGCTGCTAGTATGCTGCAGTCACAGAGCTCCCCCAGACTCAAGGGAGAGGACACAGACCCCCACCTCCCATTGGGGGACTCTATCGACCTGTGACTGTGCTGTGAAACCACCACAATCACTTTCAACCAGAGGGACCACCCTCACATGTGGCCCTTGCCTTTTGGAACCACACTGAAGACTTTTAGTAACTTTTATTAAAAGTCTTTTAATAACTTTTATCGGTCTTTTAAAAAGACTTTTAATAACTCAGCCCATTTGGATGTCATGGCTTCCAGCACCACATGGCTCTACTTGGACCCCAGCCAAAAGAGTGAGTTACTGATGGTGGAAGAGCTCAGTGGGATCTGTTCACCTTTAATCACCCTGTAAGAGACCTTGAAGGACCATTTTCATAGGACACCACGGGCCTGGTAATGACAGACTCTCCCCCATGAACACCCAGCACTGCTGTTGAATGCTAATACAGGACGTGGCTGATGAGCTGTGACAGCTTCCCAGCCACCCACATCTTCTTGAATCTGTCTCCTCACCACAGGCAGCAGTGACTCCCAGGTCAGGCATGATGGGTTAAAAGCTTCTGCATCGTGTTAGCATCATTCAGTACCTGTAAGAAGTCCTTGGCTTCCAGGGGACACTTACAGTGGGGACCCTTGGCCACCAGTAAGGAGACTGTCTCAACTTCTATAGAATACGGTCTTCCATCCTCCCTGGAACTCTACGTCCCCAGACCCATGGCTCTGAAAGCCTGACAAGCAGCCAGAGGGAGGGGTGTACCATTCACTACGGTGGACAGGCGAGAACACAGCAGGTAACTGATGGGGAGCTGATTGGACAGGAAGCCATTTAATCAATCTGAGCAGTCGCTGCAGACCGCTCATGCAGAGCTCAATCAGAAACAACCAGAGTGCGAGACATACCTCCTTTACCGATAACTTGGTGCTTCTCCCCACGCAATGTGGACTTATATTGATTTCGGCTTAACAACCCTGATCTAATATTTAGGCCTTCTAAGAAAATGGAATCTGTTCTTCTTTCCTTCCTTCCTTCCTCTCGTCCCTCCTCAACAATTTACTAGATAATCTAAGCACTATATCATTGACTGAAACAGACAAAAATCCCTGCCCAGCTTTCATTAATGGTGGAAAAAGGTAAGACCCACGAGTCCAAAAAAAAAAGTGAAAGTGATAATCGCTCAGCTGTGTCTGACTCTCTGAGACCCATGGACTGTAGCCTGCCAGGCTCCTCTGTCCGTGGACTTCTCCAGGTAAGAATACTGGGGTGAGTTGTCATTTCCTTTTCCAGTGGATATTCCCGACCCAGGGATCAAACCTGAGTCTCCCACACTGGCTTTACCAAGGCAGGTTCTTTACCACTGAGCCACCAGGGCAGCCCAGACAGTTTATAGATAATGCTAAAATGAGGTAAACACTATGGGAAAACTAAGATTGCAAGCAAGTGCTGGTGGGATGGTAAAGTGTTAGTTACCCTGAGGGGTGAGGGAGGGAATCACCGTGAAGATGAATGCGAAGGAAGCAAAGAAGTGATCCACGGGGCACAAAGGCACTCCAGGCAGAGAGAACCACCACCTCTGGGGTGGGGGGCCAGGGTAGGGGGCCGACATGACTGTAGAACAGCAAGGAGACCAGCGTCACGGGAGAAGATTGAGCAAGAACTGAAAATGGTCACCGAGGTGTAAAAGGGCCCACTTAGGGATTCTAGCTTTTATTCTGGGCGAAATAGGAAAGCAAGGAATTGTAGGGTTTTAGTAGCAGAGTCAGACAATTAACTTCAGTTGTCATACTGTCACCTTGGCCACTGTATCGAGAGTGGAGTACGGAGAATGGACTGGAGGGGGTGAGGGTGGAATCAAGGAAACCATTCATGAGGCCACTGCAGAGACAAGACAGTGGCCAAGACCAGAGTGCTTTCTGGGCAGGGGCTGAGATGCGGTCAGATTCTGGATGCATTTTGTTGAATGAACAGAATGTACTGCAGATGGGGAAGAGATACAAGAAGAGTGGCATAGAAGAGGGCTCCTAAATTCTGGACCGGAGCCTCTGGAAGCATGGGGTTTTCATTACCCAAGACAGGGAGAACAAGAACGGAGCAGAATGGAGAGCAGATGAGGAGCTCTGTTTGGGGCATGTGGAGTTAGAGATGCCCACTGCACACCCAAGAGGAGGTGGCAGGTAGGCAGCCAGATGGTGTTAACATTAACTTTCAGAGGAACCACCTTGGACACAGCCATTCCTAAATGCCTGAATGTTCACAGGTGGCTGCCAGCAGGAGCAGCTTTTCCTAAAGATATGAAGGTACTGATCAAAACAAGATAGCAGGTCTAAAGTCAATCCATCAATCCATCAGCATGGCCGCCTGCCATGCAGCAGTTCTGTTTCAGGCACGGGATGGATGGAGCAGGAGACTCAGATGTGGATATTTCCTTCAAGGCATCCTTAACACCTTAGCCAACCCGACACCCGAGTTGAACCCCAATCAAGGAATTCATAGATCTCCGCAGAGTACAGATTATGTGCTGGGCAGTGGAGTAAACACCAAGAACTGCCAAGGCACAGCCAAGAGCATCAGTCATCCACAGTTAGGGGTAAAGACATAAGCCTATGAAAATTTAAGGAGAAATCTATGAAAAGTCACTCAAAAAGTAAATGAACTAATGTAACCTGAAGGTAGAAAATCCTTAACAAATGGCTTGTTATTCAGGATGCTTATTGGAGTTCTGAGCATAAATGAGGAGGAAGTGGGTACCAGCTGGAACTTCAGGAAGCTCTCTGTTCATGGTCAAGCTCTAGAACACTCCACCTCCGGTTTTCATAAGCCTTCAAAGGTGGCATGGTTCTCTTTGCTGAAAATGGAGTTTAGGAATGATTTCTTATGTGGACTCCATGTCAATGGTTTTCAAACATCAGTGCTTGGGGAACTTATAAAAATTCAGAGTCCCGGATCACATTTCCAGGGAGTTTGATTCATTGAGTTATCTTTAGTCAGGGAGTTCCAGACTCTAATAACTCATCACTGTAGCCACAGATGGGAATGAGCAGGGAAGCCACCAGGTCCCCAGGATTAGACATGGAGCAGTCAACAGAATTTAAGAGAAAGCCTTTGCTTTGATATTTGTTTATGATACTAGTGATTTGTGATCTACTCAGAACTCATGAGTTCTATTCCAACCACATATTGCTATACTTTTCACTCTAATGAAACAGAAAACAACAAACATGGTTTAAATTCATTTTCTGGAAAATGCAACAGAATATATTCACCTAGTACTGCATCAATAATGAAGGAATAAAAGCAGTCAATTTGGTTGGACTTTCCTACTTTTCCTACTTTTTCCCAGATGGGCTTCCCTTGTGGCTCAGCTGGTAAAGAATCCACCTGCAATGCAGGAGACCCGGGTTCAATCCCTGGGTTGGGAAGATCCCCTGGAGAAGGGAAAGGCTACCCACTTCAGTATTCTGGCCTGGAGAATTCCATGAACGGTACAGCCCATGGGGTCACAGAGTCGGACACGACTGAGTGACTTTCACTTTCACTACTCTTTTCTTTCCTACTTTTGATACATTCAGATGCTCTAAGTTTTTTAATCAGGCTGCTTATGCTTAATAACCTGATAAAATCAGTTCCCACCCCACCCCAGATGACTTTCACATATCTCTCCTAGAAAGATCTTTTTACTAGAGAGCTCTATTTTTCCTCACCTCCTAAATATGAACCATATGTTGAAATATGTTAACTATGGTTCTTTGAAGGGATGGGGTGACAATTTCATGTAAACTTATGTCTCCTGGACCTAGGCAGAACTCTATGACTGTAACAACCCTACAGTTCCTGAAAGTCAAAGTAGCTTAGTTGTGTCTGACTCTTTGCCACCCCATGGACTGTAGACCCTCAGGCTCCTCTGTTCATGGAGTTCTCCAGCCAAGAGTACTGGAGTGGGTTGCCATTTCCTTCTCCAGGGGATCTTCCTGATCCAGGGGTCAAACCCAGGTCTCCCACATTGCAGGTGGATCCTTTACCGTCTGAGCCACAACCCTATAGTCCCTAACGTGTCAGAATCAGAGACAAGGTCATAGCAGCCTCCTGCCTTCCTCCTTTCATGCCTGATTAAAGAGATTGGTTGACACTGAGTTTTTTTAAGGGTGAAGAAGCAAATCTGCCCGAGATCACAGACTAATAAGTGAAACCACTGAAATCTGAACCCAGGTTTGTGTGACTCCAAAATCCATCCCCTCTCTCCTCTCTTTCCTTGTGGAGAACACACCCAGATCAACCGCCTTTGCAACCAGTATTTCTCCCACAATCAGTCAAACTGAGAAGCCATGACAGGCCTCTCACTTCCTCTGCTCCAGGTCAATCCAGAATCAAATGTGATGGCAAGTTTCCATGTGCGGAAGCATGCTTATCTTACACACACCAAAAATAGTGCAGAAGAAATGAAATGACTCTATCTCATGAGGGGAAGGGAGGGAGCCCCACAGAGCTGCCTCTGGTGAGCGTTTAGTCAGCGGAGGGCACAGACAGCGTTTACAAATACATTCTTATTCTTCACCCTCTGCAATCATGGTTTCATGCAACCCTTTAAATCACTATGAATTAAATCTGCCCTGAAGCCTTGCCTCGGGCCAACTGGACAGCATCACTGGTATAATCTTGGAACCTGGCAGGTGGATGGGGGAGGAGGTGGGGAGGAAAGCAGAGAAAAACGGATGGAACAGTCACGGAAGTCAAGAAAACAACTGGCTAAATTGAGTGCTTTCTAATCTAATGTATTTAAGTCAGACTCAGTAAAGCTTGGCACTGATCCCTGTTCACTGTGCTACGAAGATCTAGGCAGATTCTGATTAGGGTACGGGTGGCTTTCTGAAATCCTCTTTCTCACAGTGGTTGAGACCGAGCCTCATGGAGGTCGTTAATGCTGTTTGCCAATGATAGCTTGCTCTCTGCGCCCTCCTTCAGCACATATAGGAATTGCACTGTCTGGTCTCCTGTGGTTGGTGGGGCCATGAGACCAGTTCCAGCCCATGAATATGTTTCTTCCAGGCAGAAACTGTAATTGCAGATGCAAGAACTTCCAGAGCATTCTTTTCCTCTGGTGTGGAAAAAGTGAAAGTGAAACTGTTGGTCACTCAATCGTATCGGACTCTGCAACCTCATGGACTGTAGCCCACCAGACTCTTCTGTCTATGTGATTCTCCAGGCAAGAACACTGGAGTGGTTGCCATTTCCTTCTCCTGGGGATCGAACCCAGGTCTCCTGCACTGCAGGCAGATTCTTTACTGCCTGAGGCACCAGGAAAGCATTCCTCCGGTGTGGCAACTGTCAACTTCAACTGCTCTTGACATCCTGAGTTCCTGAATAGCTGCAGAGACCCCTTGGCAACCTGCATTAGGCATTCGAGTATCTAACTACACGCCCATGCCCATAGGTCATGCATGAAAAATAAACCTTTATTGGTTAAAGCCACTGAGATTTGGAAGTTTTGTTACCTCAGCATACTCTAGCTTATTCTGATTAACTCAGCAACCAAGCTTTTGAGTCAGGAACAAGCAAGGGAACTGGGAACTTTGAGATGGTAGGAAAGCTTTGCTGGCATCGCCTTTAAGGAATTATGGACCCCTAAGACTTTTGGTGTCCCCAGATAAACCTCTATTCATGGAATGCTGAAATATGATGATCTTAAAGCCTTGCTGAAGCCTATTTGAGTTTACAGACCCTCTCAGGATTCTAGAAGGCATGACTTTCAATACGTGATATATACAACAGCTCTCTGCAGAGATACTCATTAAACATCAATTCAGACTGTGGGTCAAAGGTGGACCTGCCCTTCCCTCTGTGCCCCCTACTTTAACACAGGGTCAGGGCCACAAAAACGCACTCAGGATCGACTGCTTGGGTTCAGAGCCCAACCCCACCTCATTTACAGGCCGTGGGCAAATCGCGTAATCTTAGTTGTTTTCATCCACAAAGAGAAAATCATACTACTATCTACTAATAGGATTGGTGCAAGGAATTCATGAATCGGTAGAAGTGAAGGGTTTGGAAGAATAACTGGCACACAGTAAGTACCGTATCTACCTATCGATAATATATGTGTATTATACAGATAGACAATATATATATTATCAACTTGTTAATATTATCATTAGTCCATTTTTCCCTGCCATTAGTGAATATTTTATGAGAAAGATAAATCTGAGGAAGCATATAAAGGCTTTTTCCCAACTATAAAACACGTTTTTAAGCGAAAACACAGATTTTAAACATATTTTTTTCAGTCCCTAAGAATTTGCTAGCCATTCCGCTATAATCCTTTAGGTGGCAAGGCCTTGGCAGGCCTCCCTGTAAGCACTGTGCAACCATCAGCAATACACATGTACCAGCCTGGGGGTTTCCACGATTCACAATGTCGGTGTTCACTATTGGGCTGTTGGCCACAAGAGGCTATTGTTTTTGGCTCCAGTGACCATCATTTGAAGAGTTCTCCTTGCTGCCTAGCATTCACAGGCCCCCATGAATATTGGGACAGATTGAAAAGTTCAGACCCTTTGAGACGGAGGCTGCATGTTTAACTTCTAATTGGACTCAAGGCTCCATTTTGTTGAATGATAATGGGTTTAAGAGTTGTAGGGAAGGAAACTCAAGAGAGAAGCAAATGGTGCACTGACATTTTTCAGGTAATGCTCAGTCCCACTTGACTTTCCAAGTAGCTGTCACCAAACACCAAAGCATCTAATACGCTTGGAGGAACTCCCAGAGCTTGGTGTGCTCACCAACATAAGCGCTGGGAGAACACTGAGCTTCTCTCGCTGGCCCTCCAGCTGCTCTCGGAGGGGCTAAGGACCCATGACTCGGCTCTGAGCATGTGGAGGCCTGGCAGCCAGAACTGTGCCAAGGAAGCTTTGGCAGACAACCATGCCTGCACCCTCGGTTCCACTCAACTCCTCCAATCCTCTTGCCCAAATGTGAATCTGCTCTACAGTTACACTGAAAAAGGAAGAAAATACACTAACCTTTATTTTGTGCCTGGAAAGTCTGGAGGACTCTGCTTACTTATTTTAAGTCAGAGGGATTGAGGTGAAATGTACATTCAACAAGGCTTCCCAGGTGGCGCTAGTGGTAAGGAACCTGCTTGCCACCACAGGCGATGTAAGAGACGTGGGTTCAATCCCTGGGTCAGGAAGATCCCCTGGAGGAGGGCACAGCCATGCACTCCAGTATTCTAGTTTGGAGAATCTCATGGACAGAGGAGCCTGGTGGGCTACAATCCATAGGGTCGCAAAGAGTCGGACACGATCGCAGAGACTTAGCACACACCCACGTACATCCAATAACATTTCCCCTCTTCAGGGGAACACAACTCTGTTGCTTTTAATCCAAAGATTCAGAAAATTCTTCCCAAGATCCTCCTGGGAATGCCAGGGAATTCACTTCAGTGGCTCAGATGCACAAATACAGTTCAGGTCTCTCACCTCCAGACTCGCATTCTCACTCTTTAATCCCCCAGATGAGTGATAAAAACCACTTTTGAAAACTTACAAGGAAAGGGTATACAAGCTCCAGTTTTCTATTAGACCCTGAGAGACTGAAATGGCACTTTTCAACTCCACCGAATCATTTATGTATGTATTCATCGTGTCTTTTTATTTTCTGTATTTCTGATGCTTTGACATCTGGGGTCTTGCTGACCCTAAAGTGACCACCCATCCCAGGGCTAGTCAGTTCCCAGAGATAACAAAAACACTTGCTTGCAAGTGTGCCTTTTATATGCAAACCAGCGCATCCAGGGACTTCTCTGCTGGTCCAGTGGCTAAGACTCCGTGTTCCCCAATGCATGGGGCCTGAGTTCACTCCCTGGTCAAGGAACTAGATCCTACATGCCACAACTATAAATACAAGTTAGCCACAACTAAAGATCCCGCGGGCTGAGACAAAGATTGAAGATGTCGCAAGTCACAACTAAGACCCGGTGCGGCCAAATAACTATTTTAATATAAATGTTAAAATAGTAACAGTGGGGAAGAATCTGCCTTCAATGCAGGAGCCCCAGGTTCAATCCCTAGGTTGGGAAGATTCCCTGGAGAAGGGAATGGCAACCCACTCCAGTATTCTTGCCTGCAGAATCCCATGGACAGAGGACCCTGGAGGGCTACAGCCCATGGGATCACAAAGAGTCGGACATGACTGAGCGACTAACACACACATAATAACAAACTAACCAATCCAGAGCCCACACTCCCACCATCTCTATTGGGCTCTCACACACTAAGCCTTAACCCCCCGGGATTAGGTACCTGACAAATAAAGACAGTACTTGCCCGCCAGACTCAATGAAATCATCAGAACTAGCCAACACTAACCTGCTTACTCTGCCAGCATTTCCAGCAAAAACCCCAGTAAGGGCTCTTGCCCACATACCCCCTCACTCCTTCTGCTGTTTCCCCCGTCACCCTACATAGCATGGCAGGTCCCCCTCCTCCTGGGAACTGTGAGTAACCAGCTATCTTTTCACTAGTAACTGTCCCCCGAGCTGCTGGCCTCACCATACCTGAATAGTAATGAAAATCTACAATTAAAGTAATATACATCTTATTAATGCATGTATATATACGGCATCTATATAAATAGGTTCTGATGAACCTATTGACAGAGCAGGAATAGAATCACAGATGTAGAGAACAGGCAGGGAATGTGGGCATAGGCAGGGAATAAGGGGGTGGAACAAACTGAGAGAGTAGAATTGACCTAAACACACGACCGTGTGTAAGCGGGAAGCTGCCCGTGTGTGGCGGGAAGCTGCCGAACTGTGCAGGGCACTCAGCTTGGTGATCGGTGACGACCTAGATGGGTGGGATACGGGCGGAGGGAGGCTTAGGAGGGAAGGGGTGTATGTATATGTAGAGCTGATTCACACTGGTATACAGCAGAAACACAACATTGCAAAGCAATTATACTCCAATTTAAAAATAAACAAGTTTTTTTTAAATAAAGCAACATTGATCTACATATTATAGACATTTTACATGTTCATCTGCCTACTTGAAAGACTCTCGAGGAGAGGCCATGCCAATGACTACCTGCATGTTCTTCAATAACACCTGCACGGCTGACAGGAGGGCCAATTCTGCCTCCCGTTCACTTAATCTACTCCCATTCATTTAATGGTGCCATTAAAAATATAAACATCTCAGAAAATGGTTTTGTGAAAGTTAACATAAAATTCATTCATTCGGATATGTATTGAGCATCTATAATGTAGCACGCAGTACTAGAGATTCAATAATAAGTCATGGTCCAGACCTCTGAGAGCCTCTAGTATAAAAAAAAAAAATTGGTACCCATATATCACCCCATATTATGTAGAATATAGCAGGCAGTCAACCTGTTCCTGCCTCCTCCTTGTGGTGGGGGTGGGATGCTTGGGGGCACCAGCAACAATGTAGCCAAAAAGGAAGTTAAAGTACTGGCAAACTTAAAGGATGAAAAGATCCTTTTGGTCCATGAATACCTTCCCTTGCTTCATAAAACTCTGGCCTCTGGCCCGCCCAATTACCTCCATTTTTAGTATGCAGGTTAAGGTTGGCTAGTTGGGATGATTTCACTGGGTTCTAAGCTTCTAAGAATTTCTTACATTAAAAAAAAAAATTGTGATCCTGGTGATATCTTCTGGGTCATCTGCAAGATTTGGCATATCTGCCTTCCATTCCTTGGCCAAGCAAGAAATGGAGTCAAGCCAAAACAGAGTTCTGGCCCAGAAGACATTCATACCAGAGTAGGCACCACCCAGTGGGACGGCCCAGTGAAGGATGGTGGTGGCCGAGGTAGGCTTGCTGGTTATAACTGCTATGTCAAATATTCCCACTCCTTTGTGTTAAGGGGTAGGGAAGGCGTGTCACATGGAGCCATGTGACAAGTTTTACCCAATGGGTTAGAAGCAGAAGACTCTTGGTCACTTCTAGACCAAGAGTCTAATCACTAGAGTGAAACCCTGAAGCTGCACTGCCCAATATGGCAGCCACCAGCCAAGTGTGCTTACTGAGCACTGGAAATGTGGCTGGTCCCAACTGAGATGTGCTGTAAGCATAAAATACTTACAGGGAAATTATAACATGGGGCTAAATAAAAGACATTATCAAAATTAATTTCATCTGAATCACCTTCATTTTGCCTTTTTAATATGGCTTCTAAAAATATATATATATATCCAGCTCAAATTACGGAGAAGGGAATGGCACCCTACTCCAGTACTCTTGCCAGGAAACTCCCATGGACGGAGGAGCCTGGTGGGCTGCAGTCCATGGGGTCACGAAGAGTCGGACACGACTGAGCGACTTCACTTTCACTTTTTCACTTTCCTGCATTGGAGAAGGAAATGGCAACCCACTCCAGTGTTCTTGCCTGGAGAATCCCAGGGACGGGGAAGCCTGGTGGGTTGCCGTCTATGGGGTCACACAGAGTCGGACACAACTGAAGCGACTTAGCTTAGCTCGAATTATATTTCTCTTGGACAGCACCACCTTAGAGTTTTTCTCTCCTCTTCTATGGTGACTGGGACTTTGCCAGATAAGGTTACTCCTGATGACCAGGGTCCTGAGGTGGGAATGACAATGATGGCGAGAGAGCCCTCCAGCCACCCTCAAAGCACATGCAACATAAGCAAGAAATAAACCTTTTTTTAGTCTAAGCAACTAAGATTGGCTTTGCTCAGTACTGCAGCATGACCCAGTCTGTTCTGACGGATACAAGAAGGATGAAGATGCTGGGAGTCAGTTGGGGTGGAGGTGGGGTTAGGACAAGCCGTAGGAAAGGGACACAGGGGAGATGTTTCTCATGCCACATCTTGACTGTACTCAT